>NC_045961.1:38334357-38655357 GCF_010909765.2 Amblyraja radiata
GGATACACAATTGGTTTAGTGGAAGGGAGCAAAAGGTGGGAGTGGACGGTGTTTTTTCGGACTGACAAGTGGTGTGCCTCGGGGATCGGTCTTAAACCCATTGTTTTTTTGCGGTGGATGAGTATGTACAAGGTATGATTGGTACATTGGGTAGGAAGGAACTGCAGATGCCGGTTTACAACGAAGATTGACACAAAATGTTGGAGAAATTCAGCGGGACAGGCAGCATCTCTGGATAGAAGGAATGGGTGACACTTCGGTACGAGACACTTCTTCAGTCTGAAGAAGGGACACGTCCCGAAACGTCACCCATTCCTTCTATCCAGAGATGCTGCCTGTCCCGCTGAATTACTCCAACATTTTGTGTCCATCTTTGATGATTAGTAAGTTTGCAGATGACACTAAAATAGGTGGTATCATAGGCAGAGAAGATGGTTATCAAAAATGACAGTACGAACTTGAGCATCTGGGCAAGTGGGCTGAGGAATGGCTAATGAAGTTTAATGCAGATAAGCGTGAAATGTTGCATTTGGGAAGTCATACCAGAGCAAGACGTTGAATGGCAGGGCCCTGATGAGTGTTGTAGAGCAGATGGATTTAAGAATGTGGGTACATAGTTCATGAAAATGGCTTCACAGGTAGAAAGGGTGGTAGAAAATGTTGTTATTACATTAGCCTTCATCAGTCAGGGTATTGAGTGTAGAAGTTGTGACGTTACAGTGGTGAGGCTACATTTTGGAGCATTGTGTTCAGTTCTGGTCATCCTGCTACAGGTGCACAACCTTTTATCTGAAAGCCTTGGGACCAGACACTTCTCGGATTTCGGGATTTTTCGGTTTTCCGAACGGAAGGTTTTTAGCGTAGATTTTAACATGTGGCTCAGTGGTAGAGTGCTCGGCTCGTGGCCGCAAGGTCGCGAGTTTGCGCCTCGATCCCGGCAGTTACCCGGTCAGGGCCGGCCTTTAGCCGATAGGACCTACTTCTCCCAATTGGGCCCCGCGCCTAAGGGGGCCCCGCGCTAGAGTAATCAAATCAATTGGAGCAAAGATGGTCCACTCCTGCTAAATACAATGAACTGACGCGTAGTCTGCACCGGAGCGTAACCTCCGTCATTTCAGTAACCCCGACCCGACTTCAGTTATGCCTCTCGCAGCGTTGCGGGGGAACAGTTTAGGTGTTGTTAAATGTTTTAAATGTTTTTTATCACTTCCTTTTTAAATGGCACATGCCTTGTACTTTTTAAACGGCACATACTGCAGATGCTGATTAAACCGAAGACAGACACAAAAGGCTGGAGTAAATCAGCGGATCAGGCTGCATCTCTGAAGAGGAATACGTGATAATAGGAGGAAATAGGTGATATTTCGGGTCGACTTTTTCAATAGCTGCCATGAGGGGAGAAGCGCTGGCACCAAGAGCGAGCGAAAGCGTGGATAGACGGACGAAAGCAACGTCATAGAGCGGCGTTGATAGACATTTCGGGTCGAGACCCTTCTTCAGACTGATAGTCAAGGGAAAGGGAAACGGGAGATATCGGCATATCTTCCATTCACTTGACCTTAGTACCGTCCATAGCTCTTGCTCCTCTTTCCCGAGTCAGTCAGAAGAGGGGTCTCGACCCGAAATGTCACCTACAAAGATCTTTGGTCACCTATTCCGACCTATGATCGTTGCTTTTGTCCGTTCTGTCCGCGCGTTCGCCCGCTCTTAGTGCCGGCGTTTCTCCCCTCAGACTCCGCCAAACAAACACACACACACACACAGCATGTCCGGCAGATCGCTGCGGGCCGAGAGAGAGTAGAGAGGTAGAGGGGGAAGAAAGGGGTAGATGGGGAGGGGGGTGTGAGGGGGAATGGAGAAGGGGGAGGTGCCTTCACGCTCCCGGGGCAGCTCTCCCGTCCCTCTAGTCGCCGTGCTTCACGCACACAGCCCCGGCTCCCGCCCTCCCCCCTCTCTCCAGGAAGACGCGGTGAACAATACACGGAGGGCCGGGCCGGGGGTTGCAGCAACGTTTACAAACCTCGGACTCAGCTCACGCCCGGACCCAGGCATCCGATCCCGCCGCTGGACCTCTCCCTCCATTCCCTCCCTCCCTTCCCTTCCCTTCTTCTCTCCCTTCTCTCCTTCTCCCCTCAGACTCCGCCAAACAAACACACACACACACACACACACACACACACAGCATGTCCGGCAGATCCTTCCTCTCTCTTTTCCCTTCTTTCCCCTCCCTTTGCCGAAACCCTTCCTCAGACTGATAGGGGGGACTGATAGGGCAGTCTGAGGAATGCTTTCGGCCCGAAGCGTTACCTATTTCCTTCGCTCCATAGATGCTGCTGCACCCGCAGAGTTTCTCCAGCATTTTTGTGAATCCCTAGACCTAGTTCAGTGAGCGTCCACCGAGGGTCACCTGGAGAGGTGACCGCGGAACCTCTCCGGGCGACCCTCGGTGGACGCTCACTGTACTAGGTCTAGGGATTCCTACTCTCCCGGGCAATATACCCTCCCTTTTTTCCAGGACCGAAAATGTCTGATTTTCAGAGCTTTTCGGTTTAGGAATTTCGGATAAAAGGTTGTGCACCTGTATAGGAAAAATTACATTAAGCTGGAAAGAGTGCAAAGAAGATTTACGAGGATATTACCACGACTTTATGGGGCTGAACAATGAGAGGTTGGGCAGGCTATGATTTTATTCCTTCAAACACAAGAGGCCTATGGATGATCTTACAAGGTGTATATAATCATAAGGGGAATAGATAAGGTGAATGCACAGAGTATTTTACCCAGGATAGGGAAAACAAATAACAGAGGACATTGGTTGAAGGTGAGAGGGACAAGATATAATAGGAACTTGCGGATAATTTTTTTTATTTCGAAGGTGATGTGTATATGGCAGAGCTGCCAGAGGAGGTAGTTGAGGCAGGTTATATAAACTGCATTTAAAAGTCAATTGGACATGTACATGGTTAGGATAGGTTTAGAGGGATATGGGCCAAACCTGGGCACAAGGGATGCTTAGTTAGGGCATCTTGGTCGGCGTGGATGAGTTGGACTGAAGAGCCTGTTTCTGTGTTGAATGACACCCATGGCATTCAATTTAGAGGACTGGGTACACCGCAGAACCAGTTTTATGCATGTTCTGGCCTTTGCTAAGTGTCAGAGTGGATGGAGGAGAGGTGTCAGGGTAAAAAATTAGGTGACATGAAATTCACTTATTGGAACTTGTATTAATAGAACAGGATATAGTCATTCTGAAGAAGGTATCTGGACCCGAAACGTCACCTATTCCATCTCTCCAAAAATGCTGCCTGTCCCGCTGAGTTACTCCAGCATTTTGTGTCTATCTTAGGATATAGTATGTTATTGACTAATGATCATGAAGTAAACGTTATCATAAATTGGCCCGACTAACTATCTGGAATTCTGGCGCCCGTTCCATTATGTTTAATTGTAACAAAGTAAGCTGGAGAGTGAGTGATATTTTGAGGGAGCGTTTTCAAATGGACATGAGAAGCAAGAGCCAGAAGATCAGTGGGAATATGTTAAAAGGTGTATTGAAACGGGTTACATCATCAGATAGAAGCCCAGCTCTGAAGGGAATTATAGATGAGCTAGATAGGGCTCTTGACGATAGCAGTCAGAGGATAAGGGGAGAAGGCAGGAACGGGGTACTGATTGTGAATGATCAGCCATGTTCACATTGAATAAGTGGTTGGCTTGAAGGGCCGAATGGCCTACTCCTGCACCTATTGTCTTTAAACTATACAAGGAAACAGAAGAAGGGTGGTGAGGTAGTAGGGGAGCAAAACTTTCTGTGCCATAGAATGCAGATGGTGAAATAAGCAATGAGTAGAGTAATTGGCACTGGGTGACAGTGAACGGGGAATTACAGACCAGTTAGTCTAACATCGGTAGTGGGGAAAATGCTAGAATCAGTTATTAAAGATGGGATAGCAGCACATTTGGAAAGTGGTGAATTCATTGGACAAAGTCAGCATGGATTTATGAAAGGTAAATCATATCTGACGAATCTTATAGAATTTTTCAAGGATGTAACTAGTAGAATGGATAAGGGAGAACCAGTGGATGTGTTATATCTGGACTTTCAGAAGGCTTTCGACAAGGTCCCACATAAGAGATTAGTATACAAACTTAAAGCACACGGTATTGGGGGTTCAGTATTGATGTGGATAGAGAACTGGCTGGCAGACAGGAAGCAAAGAGTAGGAGTAAACGGGTCCTTTTCAGAATGGCAGGCAGTGACTAGTGGGGTACTGGGTACAAGGCTCAGTGCTGGGAACCCAGCTATTTACAATATATATTAATGATCTGGATGAGGGAATTGAATGCAACATCTCCAAGTTTGCGGATGACACGAAGCTGGGGGGCAGTGTTAGCTGTGAGGAGGATGCTAGGAGGCTGCAAGGTGACTTGGATAGGTTGGGTGAGTGGGCAAATGCATGGCAGATGCAGTATAATGTGAATAAATGTGAGGTTATCCACTTTGGTGGCAAAAACAGAAAAGTAGACTATTATCTGAATGGTGGCCGATTAGGAAAAGGGGAGATGCAACGAGACCTGGGTGTCATGGTACACCAGTCATTGAAAGTAGGCATGCAGGTGCAGCAGGCAGTGAAGAAAGCGAATGGTATGTTAGCATTCATAGCAAAATAATTTGAGTATAAGAGCAGGGAGGTTCTACTGCAGTTGTACAGGGTCTTGGTGAGACCACACCTGGAGTATTGTGTACAGTTTTGGTCTCCTAATCTGAGGAAAGACATTCTTGCCATAGAGGGAGTACAGAGAAGGTTCACCAGACTGATTCCTGGGATGGCAGTACTCTCATATGAAGAAAGACTGGATAGACTCGGTTTGTACTCGCTAGAATTTAGAAGATTGAGGGGGGATCTTATAAAAGGTGTACACAATTCTTAAGGGGTTGGACAGGCTAGATGCAGGAAGATTATTCCCGATGTTGGAGAAGTCCAGAACATGGGGTCACAGTTTAAGGATAAAGGGGGAAGTCTTTTAGGACCGAAATGAGAAAATCATTTTTTACACAGTGGTGAATCTGTGGAATTCTCTGCCACAGGAGGTAGTTGAGGCCAGTTCATTGGCTATATTTAAAAGGGAGTTAGATGTGGTCCTTGTGGCTAAAGGGATCAGGGGGTTTGGAGAGAAGGCAGGTACAGGATACTGTTAGATGATCAGCCATGATCATATTGAATGGCAGTGCAGGCTCGAAGGGCCGAATGGCCTACTCCTGCACCTATTTTCTATGTTTCTATGTGTAGGTATGTTGCAAAGCCTACCTGAAGCGTCTTTGAAAATCTGCCGCTGCGGGTGTGCGCGATTTTGGCGCCGTTTAGAGGGGGCGGGTTTAAAACGCGATTTTCTCTAGGCTGTTCAAATCGAAGATGTTCAGCCTAGTTAATTATTAACGAAAAATCGCTGGAAGACCCCGTCGCAAAAGCTATTATTAGGTTTAAAGGCCTTGAATAATAGTTATAGTAGTTTAAAAATCAATCTCTAAACCCGCGCCCGCCAGCAACCGCAGGGTCTCATAAAGCAAACCATAGAAGGTAGGTTGTATATTTTTACATTAAAAAGGGCTTCTAAAGATCCCTTTATACAAAGTTTAATATTGCGAGTAGCTCATTTTGGCCCCATTATATCGCGCAGTATTTTTCTGGGCATTTGAGGCACAAATCTACCGCAATGTGAACGTTCTAAACCAGCGCGTTCCACAGGGACCCACTGGAAAGCTGATTTAAATGGGCATTTATTTACAGCAATTGAACACTAAATTCCTTCCATTTGGCCTATAAATTAATGTAAATGAGATTTAAAAATCATGTTTTATTGTGAATTATTTGTGAATATTATTTGGACATTTAGGCTATTTAAAAATGTTAATCATTTATTAAGAAATGGATAGATGTTTAGAGCTAGTAATTGAAGTCTGAAATTAGCTACAATTAGGTAACTAACTAATTATATGCTTTAATTTCAGGTCATCCAAGTAAGATTATTTTATATTTGTTTCAGAATGCTTCAATCTATGATAACTGAAAATTTCATTCAGTTCTCTTAATTTTTAAGAAAGTTATGGGCTTTTGACTGTTCACGATCACAACTTTTTTGTTATGTCCATAGAAAATCAATAGGGAACAAGATGCTCATTTCCGAGTATGAAAATGGCCATAACTTTTTAAATACTTGAGATATGAAAGTGAATTAGGTGTCAAATTAAACTTATTTTTATGCTTTATCTGATGGGATAAATTACAGACTTGATTTTTAAAATCTCAAAATTTTGTAACATTGCTACTATGTGAGAATATCCATGTGGCAGCTCAGGGAAAAGAGAGGAACAATTCCATGGCTTAGGTTGTATCCAAGATTAATCTGTAGCAACAGGAGGAAATTGTTGCTAGTTAAACTGTTGCATAGATATTTCGCTGATAGTTAAGAATAAAAGCGTTAGGATAAATGGTTGATGCACAGGTCAGTTTAGGATTACAGTCAATAGAGTCATTACTCTATTTTCAATCCTCTGACTTGAACGTAAGGAGAAAATTCACAAAGTGCATTTCTGTAACAAATTCAATGTAAAGCCTCCAGTAGTTCACTGAATTAGACCCAAATTGATCTTGAATGTTTTTAGTTGTATCATTCAATAGGCAAGTGTGGAAGAAGCAGTAAAGCTTCGAGGAGGAATAGTAGAACTTCTGGGTGGTGGTGCAAAAATAAGTCAAGTTGTAAAAGACATTGGTGAGCCTGCATGGAGCACTGTTTGCAGTAATGGTCACCAAGCTTTAGGAAGGATGTGATGAACCTAGAGAAAGTGCAGAAAAGATTCACAAGGATATTGCTTGGATGGGAGGACCTAAGTTGCAGTGCATTCAGAAAGTATTCAGACCCCTTCACTTTTTCCACATTTTGTTACGTTACAGTCTTATTCTAAAATGGATTAAATTCTTTCTTTTTTTATAATCAATCTACACACAATACCTCATAATATAAACACGAAAACAGGTGTTTAGAAATGTTTGCAAAGTAATTAAAAAGGAATAACTCAAATATCACATTTACATAAGTATTCAGACCCATTGCTATGACACTCAAAATTGAGCTTTGGTGCATTCTGTTTCCATTGATTATCCTTGAGATGTTTCAACAACTTGATTGGAGTCCACAAGTGGTAAATTAAATTGATTGTACATGATTTGGAAAGGCACACACCTGCCTATATAAGGTCCTGCAGTTGACAATGCATGTCAGAGCAAAAACCAAGTTATGAAGATGAAGAAATTGTCCGTAGACCACCAAGACAGGATTATGTCGAGATACAGATCTGGAGAAGGGTATAAAATAATTTCTGCAACATTGCAGGTCCCGGAGGGCACAGAGGCCTCCATCATTCTTAAATGGAAGAACTTTGAAAGCACCAGGACTCATCATAAAACGGAGCAATCGGGGGAGAAGGGCCTTGGTCAGGGAGGTGACGAAGAACCTGATTATCACACTGACAGAGCGCCAGAGTTCCTCTGTGGAGATGGGAGAAACTTCCGGAAGGACAACTATATCTGCAGCACTCCACCAATCAGGTCTTTATGGGAGAGTGGCCAGAAGGAAGCCACTCCTCAGTAAAAGGCACATGACAGCCCGCTTGGAGTTTGCCAAAAAGCACCTAAACAAGATTCGCTGGTCAGATGAAACCAAGATTGAACTCTTTGTCCTGAATGCCAAGTGTCACTTCTGGAGGAAACCAGGCACCGCTCATCACCTGGTCAATACCATACCTACGGTGAAGTATGGTGGTGGCAGCATCATGCTGTGGGGATGTTTTTTCAGCGGCAGGAACTGGGAGACTAGTCAGGATCGAGGGAAAGATGAACGGAGCAAAGTACAGAAAGATCCTTGATGAAATCCTGCTCCAGAGCGTTCTGAACCTCAGACTGGGGCGGAGGTTCACCTTCCAACAGGACCACGACCCGAAGCACACAGCCAAGACAACGCACGAGTGGCTTTGTGACAAGTCTGTGAATGCCCTTGAGTAGCCCAGTCAGAGCCCGGACTTGAACCCGATCGAATATCTCTGGAGGGATCTAAAAATAGCTGTGCATCGACGCTCCCCATCCAACCTGTCAGAGCTTGAGAGGATCTGCAGAGAAGAATGGAAGAAATTACACAAATACAGGTGTGCCAAGCTTGTAGCATCATACCCAAGAAGACTTAAGGCTGTAATCGCTGCCAAAGGTGCATCAACAAAGTACTGAGTGAAGGGTCTGAATACTTATGTAAATATGATATTCCAGTTATTTATTTTCAATTACTTTGCAAAAATTTCTAAACACCTGTTTTTGCTTTTTAATTATGGAGAATTGTGTACAGATTAATGATAAAAAAATGAATTTTACCCATTTTAGAATAAGGCTGTAACGTAACAAAATGGGGGAAAAAGTGAAGGAATTTGAATACTTTCTGAATGCACTGTATGATATTCTGGGATTGGTTTTGCTGGAGTGAAGGAGACTGCAGAGTGACATATAAGTTTACAAAAAAGCATAAGGGACTTTGTTAAATCGGATGGTTACCGTTTTTCCCCAGAGTCGGGGTATCTAACATTAGAAGGCAGAGAAAGTGGCTGAGGTTGTATTACAACATTTAAAAGAGATATAGTCAGGTACATGGATGGGAAAGGTTCGGAGGGATATGGGAAAAAAGGCAAGAGAATGGGACCAGCTCACATAGGCGTCTTGGCTGGCATGCAGAATGAAGGACCTGTTTCCATGCTGTATAACTTTATAACTTTATTCTTGAAAACTTTCAATCAACATAAAAGTAAATATTTTTTTTATCAAACAGTGAGAACAATTATCTGGCAATGGTTTAGTGGAATTCAGTTTAAAGTGAAATCTGACTACATATAACTTTGAGATCAAAACAAACAAAAAAAGTACATGCTCAATGTAAAAATATCCAAGTGAAGAGAACTCATGGAGTTGTTCAAAGTCTCTCGCCACCCACAGCATATTGTCATTGTATGAAAAATGGTGATAAACACAATAGAAATATGTCATTGAGGTTTTTGTGAATTGGGTGAATACAGAGATGAGAACATTTAGATTTACCGTTAGAGGTGCCACAGTGGCATAGTGGTAAAATTGCTGCCATGCAGCGCTGGAACCCAGGCTCAATCCTGACTATGGGTGCTGTCTGTACGGAGTTTGCACGTTCTCCCTGTGACCACGTGGGTTTCTGCGGGCGCTCCAGTGTCATCCCACATTCCAATTTGTAGGTTAAATGGCTTCTGTAAATTTTCCAAGTGTGTAGGAGAGAACTAGTGTACAGGTGATTGTTGGTCGGCGTAGTCTCAGTGGGACAAAGGGCCTGTTTCCACACTGAATTAAACTAAATGGTATATTGTTTTTCTTTCAGTGCTCCCCACACCCTTTCAATTATCGAGTGGAAAATGCATGCCACTTTAGCTTGATAGAAATTATTAGATGTCCCTGGACATTTTTGGCCATGGTTTACAAAAGTAACTTCACTCTGATCAATTTTATGGATAGCGAGTGGCAGTTTGGATTGTGATAAATGTAACACAAAACAAAAACTGAGTTTGTAGATCTAGACCTTTGAACAGCTGCACCAAATTTTACATCTATTGATATCATTGGAAATTATAAAACATGGAACAGTTCAGCACAGGGACAGGCCCACAATGGCTGTGCTGAACATAATAAAAGTTAAACTATTAATCTCTGCCTGTATCATTCCTGTAATGGAGTGACCAGAACTGCATGATATACTCCAAATGCGGCCTAACCAAAGTCCTGTAAAACTGCAACCTGACTTCCTGACTCTCGTACTGGATGCTGCAACTGGTAAATCGACCTGCTGATGAACAAACATTTATTTTGACGAATCATTCTTATGTTTATCATGCTTATCACAATGTTTAAAATACATTTGGACAGGTACATGGATAGGAAATAGGGGGTATAGAGAGAAAGGCAGGTACGGGATACTGAGTTGGATGATCAGCCATGATCATATTGAATGGCGGTGCAGGCTTGAAGGGACGAATGGCCTACTCCTGCACTTATTTTCTATGTTTCTATGAAAGGTTTGGAGGGATATGGGTCAATCGCAGGCAGGTTGGACGAGTGCAGATGGGGCATCTTGGTCGGCATGGACGAGTTTGGCCGAAGTTCCATGCCGTATGACTCTATGCAAAGTTGAAATCTACCCTGATGTTTCCCATCTTAAAATGTGTGTATTGAAAATTTTGAAAGACTAAGTGTCCATTGTGAAACTTGTTTGTGCTGACAGAGGGTTGCCCAGGTTTATGCAATGGAAATGGTCGATGCACACTGGACCAAAATGGTTGGCACTGCTTGTGCCAGCTGGGCTGGAGGGGTACGGGATGTGACACCTCCATGGAAACTGCTTGTGGAGATGGAAAAGATAATGATGGAGGTAAGAAACTGTTTCTATTCTCAACCTACAGCTGTGCAATTTAAATCACAGACTCGATAAATGACTTAGGATTGGTATGGATAAATCAACAGCTATTTGTGTTTAAATTGTCATGACTACAATATTTAGCATTTATGAATATTTAAACGAGTGCAACTCCAAACCTCAACAATGGCTCAGACAGTCAATCAACAAAATCTATTCCTTCTTCAGAAGTTTTGTTCAAATTTGCAGTAAGGCACTTTATTGCCAATAAAGAGGAAGGGTCTCCTTACTTTGGTTATAACAGACTTTCTTCAGCATACATGGCAGCATCTATAAATTGTCACTTCCAGGTTAATTTAATAAGCCTGGTGACCTTGAGAAACGTACAAATAGCAACAGAGCTGTAATTGACCAAAGCTTTGGGTTTCTGTCGGAGAATCTAACGTGCTCTTGGTCAAGCTTTCATAACAAATGTACTCTGGCCCTTTCTATAGATATGATAAAAAAAATTAAACAGAACTTCAAAAACCACAATTAGCCTCACAGAGGAAAGGCTGAGTAAAAACACTAGTAGTACCTCTTGGTGAATAGTTGAGTATTTACTCACAGTACGCATCATTCATAAATGTTGAAACAAGGAAGTGCAGATGCTGTTTTACCAAGGAATGTCATTCACAAATGTCACTAGAGTCTGCTGCCTGATCAGTTTCCCACTATCCATTCCAATCTCCTGTTTTTAAATGTATCACCAAATGAGTATTGTTTCTCCTTTCTTCTTTAAATTTCAATTTGCGAACTTTAGGATCTAGTGATTCTTCCTTGTATTGCCTGCCTTTCTCTCCTCCTCACCTTGAATTTTGTAAAACCACAAAACTCTTAGAGAACCTTCATTGCCCTACAGTTTACTATATGGAAAGATCCTAGCTACAGTTACACCGTTCAGAGTTTGTATTTCCATCAGCAGTCTGATCTTGACGGGGCCAGAAAGTGGGATGGTGAAAAAATATATTTTGCTTGGAGATATTTTTTCACCACCTTGTAAATACATTCAGTATTTAATTTACCCATTGTTGTAAGCTAATTCATTGTCAGGAACAAGTCTGCTATCTGTTTATACCATCCTGGTGAATCTATTTTTTGTAAATTAATTTGTTAAAGTTGTCTTTGTTCTTTTTATATCAGATAGCTTAATAGATTGCATGGACCCTGACTGCTGCCTTCAACCTTTATGTCACAATAATCCTCTATGCCTCGGATCACGGGATCCTCTTGCTGTTATTCAGCAGACTCGCATTCCATCTTCACAACAGAATCTTCGCTCATTCTACGACAGAGTCAAGTTCCTCATTGGCAAGGATAGCACACATGTGATCCCTGGTGAAAATCCTTTTCACAGTGGGTAAGGTCTCTCAGAGAACATCTCTTTTCAAATGCATGAATGGCGCAACTGTGACTAGTCTAAAATATTACGTAAACATTTCCCATTATTCAGCAAAACTGCGATATTCACAGGCATTCAGAATTCCTAATGGTTTACATCTGGCTCATCAGATGATGTTTGGAGTACTACCTTTCAATTCATGTGCGCCCTGGTTCCTTGCTTTGAACTAGCAAAACCCCGAGTTCGTGTAAAACCTCTCAATTTATCAAGCTCACTGGAAAATGTATTAAATTACCATGTAAGTTAATATCCCATCATTGTACCATTATACCATGTACTATTATAGGTAAGGTGAAAGCACAGAGCCTTTTACCCAGAGTAGGGGGAATCAAGAACAGGTTTAAGGTGAGAGGAGAAAGATACAATATGAACCTTAGGGGTATTTTTTCACACAGAGGTGGTTGGTGTATAGAACGAACTGCCAGAGGAGGTAGCTGAAGGAGGTATTATAACAACATTTAAAAGTAATTTGCATAGGTGCGTGGATTGGAAAGGTTTAGAGGGATATGGGCCAAATGCGGGCCGTTGGTACTAGAGTAGATGGGACATCTTGGTCGGCATGGGCAAGTTGGGTCGAAAGGTCTGTTTTTGTACTCAATGACTCCATGACTCCATGTAACATCTAAAAAAATGAAATTAAAAGTCTGTCGGGTAGTAATAGGAACATCCAATAATCTGGAAAATCTTCCAGTCTGACATAACCACTCCCTTTGGCATGCAGGATTATCAGAGTTTTCCTGTAAAATAAGTATTTATTTAGGCTCTGCAAATCCTTGTTTCAATTACACTCTGCCAGGGGAGGCATTGCTTGGGGAGAATGATTAAATCACATTCAACTACATTGGCCACACCTCGCTCCCAATTGAAGTGCACACTTAGGAATGTCTAATGGAAATAGAAATGTATGAACATCCTGGATCAGATCTAATCATTTGTTCTTGCCGTTTCTATTTGTCTGCCTTTTGGAGTCCCAGACTTACATGCATGCGGCATCAAGTATAGAATCAGATCAATCATGATTTTACACAGTAATGGCTCTGGTTTGAGTGCCTACATGACTTATCCCTGCTCTTATTTCAACTGAAAGAAGGTAAAATTTGTCGGCTTGTTTGGCAGTGGACTCTATACATTGTCCATTCATGGTTCTGCCTTGTTGGAACTCCACAGAATTATTTTGAAGGCAAAATCACCTCTTAGATTCTGCACCGGATCAGATCTGACCACAGACTCCAAGATACACATTGATCTTAAGGGCAATGATTTAGGAAGCAAAATAGTAAGATATATATTTTAAATATATTGTGCTATTATAGTAGATAATTATTTATAAATAGGGAAAAAATAAGATAATGAGCCAGATTTAGCTGGCTGTTGCCAATCTTTCTGATTGGTACCATAGTTTCAGATTATCGCGTTTATCTTTTTGTCACTGTTGTTTGTCACTTTTTAATGATTTTGATAGTTTTAATAATAACTTGCATGTTAATTATTTTGAACTGTCATTGAATGCCAGGAATATTTTTAAAACCAGAGGAGGTGGTTAAGGCAGGTACTATAACAACATTTAAAAAACATTTGAAAAGAAACATGGATAGGATAGTGTTCAAAAGGGAACTGCAGATGCTGGAATATCGAAGGTACACAAAATTGCTGGGGAAACTCAGCGGGTGCAGCAGCATCTATAGATGCTGCTGCACCCGCTGAGTTTCCCCAGCAATTTTGTGTACCATGGATAGGATAGGTTGTGATGGCAGGTGGGACTAGTGCAGATTGGGTATCTTGGTCGGCATGGGCAAGTTGAGTCAAAGAGAATGTTTCAGTGCGTATGACTTGAGCTTTGGACCAGTATATCATATTAAAATGAAGGCTGAACTATATATCCAAAATAACTCCAAGCCACACACCGTTTTTTTAGGTATACTTGATCTTGAGTCATGGCTAGCAAAGTCAAGGGTGATCGATGTGTATATATGTAAGACAAAGCTTTAAAAGAAATCTCTCATTAGAAAGAGGAACAAGCATCCTTTTTAACTGTCATGTTTCGTCAAAGTCAATGCAGTTCAAATGGATTGTCAGAATCTATATTACTAAAAGTCTGTTCTTGACCGGTTTTGGCCATCTGTGCTGCGTTTTCCGAGAGAACGCCGCCACCTATGGCCGTCATTTTTGGCCACCTCGCTCAGAGCCCCCCCCCCTCCGCCGCATGTGTGCCGAGGATTTTTCCCATCGATTTAAAATGACAGAGATATTAATGTTTTTACAAAATTCCCCATTCTCTCTGCTGCCCCCGCTGGTGGCAGGGGGGAGGGACTATAAAACCAGGATGTGGTGTGCCACACAATCTCTTCAAGATGGAGGAAGGCAGAGGGTCATGTTTCTCTGAGCTGTGAATAACACTGAACACATGTCTACTCAAATGTAAGTGCCCTTAGTGATTCTAAAGCTTGCAAAAAGTGTCTCTATTGGTTCTAAAGCTTGCAAGAAATGTCTCTATTGGTTCCAAAGCTTGCAAAAAAATGACTATTGGTTCTAAAGCTTGCAAAAAAATGACTATTGGTTCTAAAGCTTGCAAAACAGTGTCTCTATTGGTTCTAAAGCTTGCAAAAAAATGTCTATTGGTTCTAAAATGCTTGCAAAAAAATGTCTATTGGTTCTAAAGCTTGCAAAAAATGTCTTGGTTCGAAAGCTTGCAATAAATGTCTATTGGTTCTAAAGCTTGCAAAAAATGTCTATTGGTTCTAAAGCATACAAAAAAAAGTCTATTGGTTCTAAAATGGTTCATACTAGCGCTCCAGAAAGCCCCCCCCTCCCCCCTCCTCCTCTCCCCCCTCCTCCTCTCCCCCCCTCCTCCCTGCCTCCTCCTCTCCTCCTCCCTGCCTCCTCCTCTCCCCCCCCCCTCCCTCCTCCTCCTCTTCCCCCCCTCGTTGGCTTGGCTTGGGTGTGTCTTGAAATTGAAAGGCACTACTTACTGCAAATGGTGGCATGAAGTTGAAAGGCACTACTTACTGCAAATGATGGCTTTGGTGTGGCTTGAAGTTGAAAGGCACTACTTACTGCAAATGGGGGGCGTGGGTGCTTTGGCTTGAAGTTGAAAGGCACTACTTACTGCAAATTGTGGCTTGAAGTTGAAAGGCACTACTTACTGCAAATGGTGGCTTGGGTGCTTTGGCTTGCAGTTGAAAGCACTACTTACTGCAAATGGTGGCTTGGGAGCTTTGCTTTGAAGTTGAAAGGCACTTACTGCAAATGGTGGCTTGGTTGCTTTGGCTTGAAGTTGAAAGGCACTACTTACTGCAAATGGTGGCTTGGGAGCTTTGAAGTTGAAAGGCACTACTTACTGCAAATGATGGCTTGGGTGTGGCTTGAAGTTGAAATACACCACTTACTGCAAATGATGGCTTGGGTGTGGCTTCAAGTTGAAAGACACCACTTACTGCAAATGGTGGCATGAAGTTGAAAGGCACCTTACTACAAATGGTGGCTTGATTGCTTTGGCTTGAAGTTGAAAGGCACTACTTACTGCAAATGGTGGCTTGGGTGTGGCTTGAAGTTGAAAGGCACTACTTACTGCAGATGGTGGCTTGGGTGCAATGGCTTGAAGTTAAAATGCATTACTTACTGCAAATGGGGGGCGTGGGTGCATTGGCTTGAAGTTGAAAGGCACTACTTACTGCAAATTGTAGCTTGGGTGCTTTGGCATTAAGTTGAAAGGCACTGCAAATGGTGGCATGAAGTTGAAAGGCACTACTTACTGCAAGTGGTGGCTTGGGAGCTTTGGTTTGAAGTTGAAAGGCACTACTTACTGCAAATGGTGGCTAGGGAGCATTGGCTTGAAGTTGAAAGGCACTACTTACTGCAAATGGTGGCTTGGTTGCTTTGGCTTGAAGTTGAAAGGCACTACTTACTGCAAATGGTGGCTTGGGAGCTTTGGCTTGAAGTAGAAAAGGCACTACTTACTGCAAATGGTGGCTTGGGTGCTTTGGCTTGAAGTTGAAAGGCACTACTTACTGCAAATTGTGGCATGAGGTTGACAGGCACTATTTACTGCAAATGGTGGCTTGGGTGCATTGGCTTGAAGTTGAAAGGTACTATTTACTGCTAATTGTAGCATGAAGTTGAAAGGCACTATTACTGCAAATGGTGGCTTGGTTGCTTTGGCTTGAAGTTAAAAGGCACTACTGTAAATGCACTTACTTCCTGTTTGCACTGTATATTGATTTTAGATAAAACGCTACCACTTACGGCTGTGATTTTTGGCCATCTTACTCAGTCCCCCTCCGCTGAGCAGGTGCAGAGAATTCTTCCCATCAATGAAAAATAAAAGTGTTATTAGTTTTTTTTTAAATGTTGAGAATCTCTCTCCTGTCAATCACTCAATGAAAGCCACACCTTTTCCGGTGGTGAGGGGGGGAGGGGTTATAAAACCCGTAAATGTGGGTGTGGCTCAGTCGCTGCAAGATGGAGGAGGGAGAGGTCACGACTCGCTGTCTTTAGTGGCTTTGCACCCTACTTCAAATGGTATGAAACTGCACTTGAATTTGGTGGCCTTGCACCCTGCTAGAAATGGTAAGAAACTGCACTTGAATTTGGTGACCTTATACCCTGCTTGAAATAGAATTTCAAGGATTAGCCGTGAGTCAACTACTAGCCCACCAGCCGTGAGTGAGTGAGTTGCCAGCACAACAGTCTTGATTGACTGAGACGCCAGCCCAAGAATCCATTTGGCGCACAATTTGCATACTAGCCCTCTGGAAACCAGTCCCTTCAGCCCACAACACCCATACTAGCGCTCCAGAAAGGCCCCCCCCCCCCCCCAACTGGCCACCAATATTAGAATTGGTGGAGAGGTGGAATATTGCGTTGGATGACCAGCCCTCCTGTGTGATGCTGGGACCCAACGGGTCCCACTTAGTCTAGTAGTTAATATAATTTGCTTCTTCAAATTTATCATAGCAAATCTTGAATTGTAACATTATTACATTACTATTACAAAGGAACATTTTCTTTGCAATCACAGGATCTGAAAATATAATGCATTCTGCAGTGTGTTTGCTTAGATGGTGCCTCGCAGAATGCTGTGCTTCATCTTATGATGTTTCGGATGGTTCGACTGTAGAGTGCTCACAAGCTCTGAGAAAATTATTTAGTGAGGACACGGGTCATAAAAATGATGGGTGATGTGATCAGAATAAGGATCCTCACACTGTAAATGCATGCGCAAAGTCAGTTGATGGCAGAGCTGAGATATCACCCAGATGCATGTTGTTGAAGGCTTTTCTGGTATTTCTTTTTAAACCAAAGTGAATTCTGTAAAATGTTTTGCAGAAGAATTTATTTTCCTTTCAAAGCCGTGAATCATGTGGATATTATTTGAAATGGCAGAACCAGTAGCAGCGAGGGCCACCACACTAAGCATACTATGAATTGCCTAGGTTGCTTTGGCAGCTTGTCAGGTTTACTTTATGTCTTGCTATACTCTGGGACGTCTACACAGAATAATTTCCTCTTCCTCAGCATCTAATGCCACTTGCATAAGCAAGAAATGTCTCCAGCAGTTCAATAGTGTTTCTTTTCAATTGCCAAATATCTAAGTAAATATATTGAGCACAGAGGTTGAATACAGAACTGTCATCAGTTAGCAAAAGGCAAGAAATTGTCGATCATGGAAACTTGAAATTAAAATAGAAAATATTGGAAATATCAGACGGCTGTGGAGGCTAAGTCATTGGGTATTTTTTAAGTGGAGATTAACAGATTGTTGATTAGTACGGGTATCAAAGGTTATGGAGAGAAGGCAGGAGAATGTTGAGAGGGAAAGATAGATCAGCAATGATTGAATGGCGAAGTTGACTCGATGGGCCAAAAGACCTAATTCTGCTCCCAAGACTTATGAACTCTTATCACACGTGCCGTGAAATGGCCCAGTATTTATTGTCTAATTCAGGAGTGATTGGTCTATTGTCTATCTGTCAGTTAGCTTAATTGCCAAACTCCACATTGGCACCAGTGTGGCTACGGTCCTGGAATATGCAAGGGAATTTCCATTCACATCCCATACCAGTTCAGATCTGGCACATAATCAAATTCAATGAGGGAATATGAGACGAAGGATTCAGAGGGAAGGGGAAAGGTGAGCTAATTAAATAATATTACAACATGGTTTAATTGCTTTAATTAATTTTAATTGTTTTCATTTGTTTTTAATTAACTGTTTTATTGTTCAGGCTTTCTTTAAAAACGTTGCAATGATTTACACAATGCTAATGTCTTGCGGATGTCTGATGTTTTCAAAGCTGTTAAAATCATTGATAGATAGGTTGTGCAGCCTTGTCTCGAGCATTGTAGATGTCAGGACATTACACACGCTAAAAACTATGTCAGTGCTGCCTGAACTGCAGTGCGATGAGGATCGGGGAGGTGCGTCCTTTGCTTTCATATCTAACATAGAACATCGCGCAGGAACGGGCCCTTCGGCCCACAATGTTTGTGCCAAACATGATGTCAAGTTAAACTGATCTCATTTGCCAGTACATGATCCATATCCCACTATTCCCTGCACTTTCACGTGCCTGTCTAAGAGCATCTTAACCGCCACTTTTATATCTGTCACCCACTATTCTCTGTGTAAAAACTTGCCCCAAACCTCTGCACTAAACTTTTCCCTTTTCCACCCTGGGAAAAATGTTCTGACTATGCCTCTCAAAATTGTATATATTTCCATCAAGTCTCCCCTCAGGACAGGATCAAACCCGGGTCTCATAGCAAAAGGATTTGAGTATAGGAGCAGGGAGGTTCTACTGCAGTTGTACAGGGTCCTGGTGAGACCACACCTGGAGTATTGCGTACAGTTTTGGTCTCCTAATCTAAGGAAGGACATTCTTGCCATAGAGGGAGTACAGAGAAGGTTCACCAGACTGATTCATGGGATGTCAGGACTTTCATATGAAGAAAGACTGGATAGACTCGGTTTGTACTCGCTAGAATTTAGAAGATTGAGGGGGGATCTTATAGAAACTTACAAAATTCTTAAGGGGTTGGACAGGCTCGATGCAGGAAGATTGTTCCCGATGTTGGGGAAGTCCAGAACAAGGGGTCAGTTTAAGGATAAGGGGGAAATCTTTTAGGACCGAGATGAGGAAAACATTTTTCACACAGAGAGTGGTGAATCTCTGGAATTGTCTGCCACAGAAGGTAGTTGAGGCCAGTTCATTGGCTATATTTAAGAGGGAGTTAGATGTGGCCCTTGTGGCTAAAGGGATCAGGGGGTATGGAGAGAAGGCAGGTACAGGATACTGAGTTGGATGATCAGCCATGATCATATTGAATGGTGGTGCAGGCTCGAAGGGCCGAATGGCCTACTCCTGCACCTATTTTCTATGTTTCTGTTTCGGTTTCTCTGGCGTTGTAAGGCAGCAACTCTACCATTGCGCCACTGTGCTGCCCTAGCGATAGCAATAATTGGGACAACAATTAGGCACAGCCATAGAATCATCAATTATGTTTCCATGCCTATTGATATGTTTGTTATACTTTGAGCAGTATTTGAAAGACGGAAACCTTTTGCCTTTTATATCATCACCAGCATCATAACCAACAGAACAGAAGATGTCAATACTAAACTGGTTTCATCTATTGGCACAGCGCCTGTCAGGCTGCCAGTCTATGGATGGGTTTGCACTTTGATAAGAAAGCACAAACAAAGGTGGAAGTATAGCAAGCTTCTCCGAGCCTGTCAAGAGGATACTAAGACAGATTCTGTACAGCGTGTAGTCAAAGGATGCTATGAATGTAACAATTGTGCCACAGTACAGCAGAAACCACAGGATTGGATACAAGATTGCATTGCCTCTAATACACGCCAGATTCTAACAAAAGAAGTGCATTATGTCTAAATTGAAGAAGTGAAAATTATTGTTATTTAGGGAATTAAATTAAATGAATAGGTCTTTTGTTTTCCTTGCATTTTATAGTTTGCTCTCCTTGTGCTGATCCTTGCAGCAGGATGACAAGATAGAAATGAGCATACAAAGAAAGAGATCAATGTTTTGAAACATAAAGACTGATGTCAGCCTTTGTGATATTCATGTGCTAATCCGTGGCTGGCTCATTTGTATGGAGTCCTACATATGCCACTTTAACAGCACCATTAAATAGCATGTTGAAACCATCCCATATAATTTTAAAAGCCAATGTAGAATATTATGATTCATGGCTGAGAGATGCAAATACATTAAAATGTGTATAGGCCAGGTTTTAAGGCAATGTTCAGAGATTAAATACATTAGACAACTCTTTTTTTCTATAAAACGTCTGTGAAACTATTTGTTATGTGTAACTGGACCTATTTTGTACTCTGATTTTTTTGGAAGGGCAGAATGCTGCTGCCATAAGAATGTGTTTTTTAGGCTCCTTGCAACCTTCTGATTGCACAGACAATGGCTCGGGTTTCAGGGTAGGAGTAACATTGGAGGTTTTGCAGGGCACTGGGCATCAACGGAGTGGCGAGGAGAAGAGCCATCAAGAACACCACAGAGGCAGCGGAGAAGGCCTCGAGATGGCTCAGGAGAGAAGATGGATCAGGAGAAGGTCCATGGGGAGGAGCGAATGCCACCTGAACACAAGTCGTGGTCTGATCAACCACGGCTGGGTCGCCCGGGTGAGGGTGGCTGATGTTGAAAGACCCAATGACCCCAGGTTACATCACTGATGATGTGTTCAGGAGCATCAATAGATGTATTTTTAGCAAAAATGGTGCTATCAGCATTCAACATTGCTCCAGAGCAGAGCAAGCAATGACTGCTCACGTACAGTTCCATGCAAAAATCAGGAAGTTATTGTCCTTTTCACTTTATTCTGTTCATACTTTGCTACTGCAGTGTCTTGGGAAATGTTTTGTCATGTTGAGTATTGGAGCAAAGAGGCCCTCCTGCAGTTGTACAGGGCCCTAGTGAGACCACACTTGGAGTATTGTGTGCAGTTTTGGTCTCCAAACTTGAGGAAGGACATTCTTGCTATTGAGGGAGTGCAGCGTAGATTTACAAGGTTAATTCCCGGGATGGTGGGACTGTCATATGTTGATAGAGTGGAGCGGCTGGGCTTGTATATTCTGGAATTTAGAAGGATGAGAGGAAATCTTATTTAAACATATAAGATTATTAAGGGTTTGGACACGCTAGAGGCAGGAAACATGGTCCCAATGTTCGGGGAGACCAGAACTAGGGGCCATAGTTTAAGAATAAGTGGTAAGCCATTTAGAACGGAGATGAGGAAAAGATTTTTCACACAGAGTTGTGAGTGTGTGGATTTCTCGTCAGTGGAGGCTGATTCTCTAGATGCTTTCACGAGAGAGTTAGATAGAGCTCTTAAGGATAGCAGAGTTAAGGGGTTTGAAGAGAAGGCAGGAATGGGGTACTGATTGGGGATGATCAGCCATGATCACATCGAAGGGCCGAACGGCCTACTCCTGCACCTATTGTCTATTGTCTATGAAAGATCATAATCATAATCATAATTTATTAGCCAAGTATGTTTTGCAACATATGGGGAATTTGATTTGCCATATAGTCATAACAAAAAAGCAACAAGACACACAACTACATAAACTTAAACATAAACATCCTCCACAGCGGCTCCTCCACATTCCTCACTGTGAAGGCAATAAAGTCTTATCTTCTTTCCTCCTTTTTCTTCCGTGGTCGGGGCAATCGAACCATCCACAGCCGGCGATCGAAGCTCCCGCATCGGGGCGATTGGGACGGTCGAAGCTCCTGCGGCTTGGAGCTCCCGAAGTCAGTCCCTAACCAAGGGACTGTGAGCTCCACGATGTTAAGTCCGCAGGCTCCCGCGGTTGGAGATCCCAAAGTAGCTCCCCAGCAAGCGGCCGCCAGCTCCACGATGATAGGCTGTAGTGCGGACGGAGATACGATGCGGAAAAAAGTTGCATCTCCGTCGAGGAAAGAGATAAAATAAGTTTCCCACACCACCCCTGAACATAATACAAAACTAAAAGCACACTAAAACGTACATTTTACAAACTAAAAATAACAAAGAAGGTAAAAGACAAGACAGACCGTTGGCGAGGTTGCACCTGGGAGATATCACAAAGACGTGAGAAAAACGTTGCAAAAAAAAGATGGATTTTAATAATGACAACTATTAATTGAAACTAAAGATGTTCTAGATGACATAGCTTTAAGGTGAGAAGGACAAAGTTTAAAGGGGATGTGCAGGATAACTTTTTTTTTACACAGAGTGTGGTGAGTGCCTGGAACGCGCTGCCAGGATTGGTGGGTGAGGCATATCTGATAGTGCCATTTAAGAACCTTTTGGATAGGCACATGGATACGCAGAGAAAGGAAGGATATGGATTATGCGTGTGTAGTTAAGAGATGGTCTTGGCATCATGTTCAGCTTGGACATAGTGGGCCAAGCAGCTTGTTCTTGTGCTGAACTGTTCTATGTTCTATATGTTTAAATTAAGAACTCCTTTCCTGGAAGCTCGGTAGAATGCAGCAGGGAAAACGTTTGTAGTTCACTCCTCACTATGATCTGCCACCAACTGCAGTCTTGACTCCAACTTCAGATCCAGGGCAAGAGTCACATTGTAGGTGGTATTCATGGTGATATGTACACTATGTAACTCGTTATTACATTGATTGGGTCTCTCAGATTCTCCACTCAAGGAGAGCTGGCATCTCTCATTATTTTTGTTGGAGATGAGCAATCAGTGGCAACACTGGCATAGTGGTAGAGTTGCTGTTCTACAGCATCCGAGACCTGGGTTCGATCCTGACTATGGGTGCTCTCTGTACAGAGTTTGAACGTTCTCCCTGTTACCATGGTGGTTTTCTCCAGGTGCTCCGGTTTCCTCCCACACTCCAAAGTCATGCAGGTTTGTAGGTAAATTGACCCTAGTGTGTAGGGTAGAACTAGTGTATGGGTGATCACTGGTTGACATGGATTTGGTGGAGCAAAGGGCTTGTTTCCATTGCGTATCTCTAAACTAAACTAAACCTGAAAGAACAACAATCTCTACCTGTGATTTGTGGGGACTGTAAAATACACATGTGCCAGCTTCATTTAGACTGCTTTATTTGGTATCATTTAACTTTTCTAGTCATCAGAGTATGACTGCTAATATTGGTTAGACTGCCTCCCTGTTTCACTGCATGCCCAGAAGACCACCTGACTTATGCTGGCACAAGGCATTCTGTCCTGTTACCACCTCTTCCACCAGACCCTGCATAGTAGTGTGCTGCAGGTTAGATTTGTCATGTGTATCACACAGTCACCAAGGGCTCCTCACTCCACTTAAATAGAGGGATATGGGCCAAATGCAGGCTGGTGGGACTAGTACAGTTGGGACATGTTGGTTGTTGTGGGAAAGTTTTGCTGAAGGGCTTGTTTCCACGCTGTATGATGCTATGACTATGACTGAGGAATGAGGTATATTCATTGATGTCAAAGGGATCAAGAGTTGTTAGAAGAAGGCGAGAACTGGAAGTGGATGTTGGCACCATGTTAGTGTTGAATTGTGGATCAGGGCCAAAGGCCCAAATGACCCCAAATTAGGGCAACAGTGACCTAGCATTAGAACTGCTGCCTTACAGTGCCAGAGACCTGGGTTCGATCCTGACTATAGGTGCTGTCTGTACAGAGTTTGTACGTTCTCCCTGTGATCACGTGGGTTTCCTCCAGGTGCTTCAGTTTCTTCCCACAAGCCAAAGACTTTCAGGTTTGTAGGTTAATTGGCTTCGGTAGAAATTGTAAATTGTCCCTAGCGTGTAGGATGGTGTTCATGTTCGGAGTGATCGCTGGTCGGCCAGGACTCGGAGGGCCGAACGGCCTGTTTCTGTGCTGTATCTCTAAAGTCTATAATCCAAAGCAGGGGTCGGCAACCTTTCTCTGCATAGGAGCCGGGACGCATGTCTGTGAGCAGATGGCGGGCCACATCTATCACATGTACACATGGATCCCGCCCATGGATGGCAGGTATCAAATCATGTGTTCACGGAAGGTAGCATAAATGCTAGAAAAACTCAGCGGCTGAGGCTGCCTCATGCAATCCTTGCATGTCTCACCCGCTGAGTTTCTCCAGCATTTTTGTCTACCTTCGATTTTTCCATCATCTGCAGTTCTTTCTTAATCATGTTCATAGAAGGTGCGCGGCCGTGCCGGCGGCTTTGCGCAGGATGCGGTACAGCCAGGGCTCGAGGCGGGCACTCGGCGGGCCGGATGAATACGGGTCGCATTTAGCCCGGGGGCCGTAGGTTGCCAGCCCCTAATCTAAAGTACAAGCTTCACTTTACGTCAGCGGTTTATGAATTATTCTCTTAGCTACAGTAAAGAGAGTCTGTGGTTCTTTGCAAGGGCCCCTCCAGCATCTCCACCAGACTTAATGCATCTCGGAACACTTTTAGTCATTGGAGTACGGACCGAGAAATGAGCTAATCTACCATTGGTAGTGCACTGAATAGCAGCATGCAGCCTGCAGCCCTCTGTGGGTTAATCAACCATCACAGTCCTTTTTGAGAGCTGTTGGATTTATCCATTGCGTTTTTCAGTAAAAAATCTTCAATTTGATTGATTGAGGAAATACACTTTTGTTTACCCTGTTGATCCCCTGTGAATAATATTGCATTCAAATGGCTGTCAATACTATAACTTGCCACACTGACACTAAAAACCCACTGACAATCTGTGGGTGACATTCAGCCTAATGAAGGATAAGTGTCATTTGTCAGGCAATGCTAATAAATGTGCTGAGTTCCTCCAGCAGTTCTCAAGATGCTGATCCTTGATGCTCCTTCACGACTGTCCTTCTCTCCACTTTCCCCATCCCAACCTGTCCCATCCACTTCCCTTTTTCTGGGATATCCTTCTAATGCCAGTATTTATTTCCAATTCCTAGTTTCTCTTAATTTGAAGACAGAATCTTCTTCTATGGTGAAACTGCTTACAAAATGTTTAAAGTGGTTAAGAAATATTTGGGTAGGTACATGGATAGGATAGTTTTAGAGGGATATATGGACCAAACGCAAACAGGTGGGACCAGTGTAGATGGGGTATCTTGGTCAACATGGGCAAGTTGGTTTGATGGATCTGTTTCCATGCTGCATTACTCTCTGACTAAAACAGGATTTTTATAGATTTGGCTCGTCAAGAAACCATGATCTATGCACAAATCAGATAGATTGCTGTCAGCACAGTGGCGCAGCTGGCAGATATGCTACATCCGTTTTCCGGAGATGCAACCTGACCTATTGAGTTATTCCAGCACTTTGTGTCTATCCTTGGTATAAACCAGCATCTGCAGTTCTTTGTTTCTATCTACTGCTCTAATAGTCATTGAAGTTTCATTCCTGTATCAGCCTAATTTCTCATTCATAGTCTTTCATGTGGAGTTTGACTGTAGGATTGCTGCTGAATGTCAAGCAGGTTTGTTCAGGCTATTTTCCATTCTGGATAGTTGTTACCTGCGGGGTACAAAAACATTTGCTGTTTAGCAGCTCAACCTGGGTGTTATTTCGCTTTTTATTTATTTGGGCACAGACTACATGCTGATTTGCCAAAGGAATTGCAAATGGAACTGTGCAATGTCCGAGTATCAGGAAGCAGCTAATCTTAGTCTTTATGTTTTTTGAAAAGCAATTCTGCATTTAGTGACTTGGCCTGATTAATATTAACATTGACAGTCATGGTGGCACAGCGGTAGAGTTGCTGCCTTACAGCAAAATGCAGCGCCAGAGACCCGGGTTCGATCCCGACTACGGGTACTGTCTGTATGGAGTTTGTACGTTCTCCCCGCGATCTGCGTGGGTTTTCTCCGAGATCTTCGGTTTCTTCCCACACTCCAAAGACGTACAGGTTTGTAGGTTAATTGGCTTGTTTAATTGGCTTGATAAAAATGTTAAATTGTCCAAGTTGGCGATATGCATAGTACTGCCCTGCCGACTACAACATTCAGACGGTTCAGAATCATTGGATCAGAGATAACATATTTCCAGATGATACAAATATATTTAATTTGTCCCAGTTCATAGAATCAGAGCAATGATCAGCATTGAGGGAGGCCTTTTGGCCCATTGTGCTAAGCAAACAAGGAGAACTATCCAATTAATTGCACTTTCTTAAGAAGAACATAAAGAAGAACACAAAATTCAGTTGATCAAGCAACACCTCTGGAGTACAGGGATAGATAATGTTTTATGTTGGGATCCTTCTTCAGTCCACACAAGATTCCAGCATCTTTCAGCAAGATTCCACCAAGATTCCACAAGGTTCCCTGTGTCTAATCTCACTTTCTTACACTCTCAACATAACCTTATATATCTTTCCCCTAAAGAAATTGTCCATTTTTTAAATTACGTTGATATTGAGTGAACTTCCATTATTTTACAAACAGTACAGAGCAAATAACCGTTTATATGAGTGGTAAAACCCCCCCCACTATATTCTCATATGCTTCTTTAGTGTTGATTTGATTCTTTTGACAGTCATCTTAAATCTATCCTATTTCATTGTCCTATTGTCCTGATTGTCCTGATGGATAGTCTCGACCCAACATATGAAATATCTCTCTGCCTCTACAGATGCTGCCTGACCCGAGGAGTTCCTGCAACAGCTTGTTTCTTGCTCCAGATTACATCATCTGCAATCTTCTACCTTTCTGTACTGAAACTGTGCCTACTTGGTCCTTCTACTGCTGAAAATTCTTACTCCTCACATATCAAAACAATTTACTGGTTTAAGCATATCCACTAAATTCCATCATAAAACTCCTTTGCTCTGAAATGAACAACCTCAGCTCTGCCTATACATAATAAAAGTATAATAAAAGTCGTTCATCTTGGAAAATCTTCCAGTACACTTCTTCTGCATCCTTGCTAGAACATAGTATAATTTCAGACTGAAACAGTGGTTTGGAGAGGTTTTGCATCCTCCTTCACATTGTGCTCCGTTCCATGATTAATGAAGCTGCAATGCGTGGGTGTTCTTTAGTGTTGATGCAAGTTTGATCTTTCTGGCTGAATGGCAACAGCACTGAAGGCAGCCATTCCCAAAGTAAATAAGTTTGAGAATGTTATAAATGGGTAATAAACCAACGCAAACATAAGCTACATACTGTACATTAAATTGTTCCATCAGGTAACAATTTAGAGATATAAAAGTAGAATTAATTATTACGTGTACATGTTATTTTATAGTTATAAATTCAACTAAACATTTTTTCTTCCTATCTGCAACATGATTCATTACATGCAATATTTAATATTTCTCCAATCATCACCTTAATGTAATTTTCCAAGGATGTTGCATGGGTTGAAAGCCTTGAGCTATCAGGAGAGATCAGATAATCTGGGGCTGTTTTCCCTGGGGTAAAAGGCTGAGAGATGATATGTCTAAAATCAGGAAAGGCTGAGATAGGTGTGATATCCAGTCTGTTTCTCATGGTTGGGGTGTCTAAAGCTAGATGGCAGAGGCTTAAGGTGAGAGAGAGAAGGATTAAAGACAATTCTGAGGGGTAACATTTTCACACAGAGTAGTTGGAATACGTTGCAGAGGAAGTGGTGAGGACTGGAATAGTAACAATATATTAAGAGGTATCTTGACAGGTACTTGAATGAATATGGAATCAATATAGCTGGTGGGATTAGAAGTTAGACATGACAGCCGGCATAATCACGGTGGGTCAAAGAGCCTGTTTCTATGCAGTACCATGGACTGTACACCATGACTATAATAATTTACAGAACTACAAACACATTAAATGCAGTATAGTTTTTGCAAGTCTTAATGGAAACATCTGATAACTTTAGTAACGATGTCATTTATATTTTAACATTTTGATTATTCAGTGAAAATCGAGTCAGCAGAACATCAATTACGCACAATAAAAAAACAGGATTTATGGCAGAGAAAGCTAAGTTGAGTGGAAAGAAATTGCACATTTTCTTCACAGATAACATTATGTAAATATTTGGAAGAATTGGCGGCAGGTGGATCCTTTGCAGTTGTATTAGCTTGTTTGCAATGTAATTGCTTTTAGCCAAGGTCTCCTGAAGGAAAATTCTGACTAAATTAGCATTAACTTGTGTTCCCAGGGACTTGGTATATTGTGAGAAGTTGATCTTGCCTCCAGTAAGGACAAGTTACCCTGCAGTAGGCCAGATGCTTGCAAGACAATGTTAATTGTTTTTTGAATGGGGCAAATGTATCTGCCAAGGGAGTTAGCAATTTGCAGATCTAATTGAGCAAAGGCATGGAGACACTGCTGTGGGCTACAGCACTGAAAATGTTTGCTGAAGCAATAATTTATGCCAGAATTGACAGAAGCTAAACTTAAATATTACACACTGTTGATTATCATGCCATTTATAAACTCTTTAGGGACTTGTTTTAAGTAAATGTAAGATTGGTTGGTAACTCCTGTGGCAGTGGTAGTGGCAAGCAAGGTTAGTTTAAAGTTTTTGAAGGCGAATGGAAATTAAGCCAACTTAAGTAAGGATTTCAGCAACGTCTGCAAGTTGCTTTAAGAAAGTTTGTCTCGGTTGTGAATTGTCCAGTTCAATTTGCATGATTCATAGACACATTGGGCAATAGGCCCAATGATGGAAGCTCTGCAGCTAACCACACTGCCATGCAGCAAATATGCATTACAAATTATCTCCCATTGCAGCTTGTCATCCATATCAGTGATCTGGATGAGAATATACTAGGCATTATCAGAAAGTTTGCAGATGACACTAAAATAGCTAAAGTCGTAGCCAATGAAAATGGTTATCATGACCATTCCTTGGCCTACTTACCAGCGAGTGCTTAAAAAGACACAAAGTGCTGGAGTCACAGCGGGTTAGGCAGCATCTATGAAAAATGCAGATAGATGACGTTTTGAGTCAGGACCATTCTTTAGGCCAAAACATCACCTATCCACATTCTCCAAAGATGCCACCTAACCACTAACTTACTCCAGCATTTTGTGTTTTTTTGTATAAATCAGCATCTGCAGTTAATTGTATTTGCTGGACAGGTACTGAGATAGGAAAGACTGAGAGGGATACGGGCCTAATGCAGGCCAGTGGGATTAGCGTTGATAGGCTGCAAGGGTGAGGTGGGCAGAATGGGCCCATGTGTGTCTTACATTTCAATTTCTATGGTTCTTTGAAGTCTCTTTTGAAAAAGAGATACATTGCAGCATTTGAGAAGGAAAGAAAAGATGTAATGGGTGAATGAATTGAAAATGTGGCTACTTAAGGAAAGGGGAGACCAAAGAAAGTAATATCTCTAAATAAAGCTTCAAAAGGAAAAGAGGTAAAATCAGAGAACAGGCAAGGTCAGAATATTTCCTGTAAAAAAAAAATGGAACTGGAGTTAACTTATCCTCAGCGGTAAGTTATATATTAGAATTGATTCTATGCAATTAGATAATAAAGCACGCAGAGATAGAGATTACAATAAAAATGTAATTATGGATTTCTAAATGAAAGCTCTGTTTTAATCAATTTTACAGAATCTTTTGAAGAATAGCAAAAGCATTAGTCAAGGCAGTGCAGTGCTAGGCTAGAATGCAGCAACATTCAATCAAGTGTCACTCAAGAGATTTCTATTAAAATTAGAATGTACGAGTTAGATGTCAGGAGGCAAAATGCAGAAAGATTGTTGTTAAAAAGAATGCAAATGTTCAGCATTGTGAGAAGTTTCCAGACTGGCAGAAGGTCTCCTTCATTTATCTATGTTCATGCCACTGTTGTTTTCCATGGACGCTTATCATAACTCAAAATTGGAGGCATGCTATTGGAACTATGAGGAATCATACCAAAATGTGGGAAGACCAGCAGACTTTCATCAGGGAAAGACACATGTCAAACTAACTTTCCTGGCGCTTAAGCTAATAGAGTTCATTTGGTAGATGGAATAAGGTGATCTTGGGCTTGATCAACAGATCCAAGATCAAAAGGCTTGGATAGAGTGGATGTGGAGAGGATATTTCCACTATTGGGAGAGTCTAGGACCAGAGGTCATATCCTCAGAATTAAAGGATGTTCTTTTAGGAAGATGAGGAGGAATTTCTTTAGTCAGAGGGTAGTGAAACTGTGAAATTCTTTGCCACAGAAGGCTGTGGAGGCAAAGTCAATGGATATATTTAAGGCAGAGATGGATAGATTCTTGATTGGTACAGGTGTCAGAGGTTATGGGGAGAAGGCATGAGAATGGGGTTAGAAGGGCGAGATAGATCAGCCATGATTGAATGGTGGTGTATACTTGAAGGGCTGAATGGCCTAATTCTACTCCTATCACTTATGATCTTATGATTTCTTATACCTTTGATGGTAAGGATAGGAGTGTGGAGCAAAGTGAACCAGCAATCCAGATTCATACATCACTGAAAGCATTCCTGCAAGATGATGAAGTCAGAAAAGTATAAAACATTGAGCTTAGTTTTGTGAGAAAAGGCAGAAAGATGATCGTGTTTTAATTCAGAAGCTTGGTTAAACCACACTTGGTGTACGACATGCACAGCTGTTTTCCATGGTACAACAATTATATTGGCCTTGTGTGAACCAGCAGAAAAGATTAACATCAGAATTTAGCAAGCCATCAGCTGGGCTATGGTTGAAAATTAATATAACCAGTGACTTCATTTATGCAATGAAATAAGAAAGATAAAATGGGAATATGAAACAAATGATTCAACACTAACCTCTTTGAAAATACTATCTTCACATTTGTTGGTGCTGAATGATGTGACGTAAAGGCAATTAGGAGTGGGTGGTCCATGCCAGCCCTGGTGGTGACATCATTGTCCGATAAATGAACAGAATAAATACCATTACATTTTCTCCCAATAACATTTATAGAGATTACTTGCTCATTGTTTTAGAATAATAACTTGATTACATTATAAATTGGTTATAACCTGTTTATAACTTGAGACTCTTGAAAGGCGCCCATAAATAAAATTTATTATTATTATTATTATTATAACCTTTGTCCACTATCATAAAAGAACATATTTCACATTTTCTGCTCGTCTTGTACTCACAACTGGGTAGAATGCAAAATGCTGACTTCCAGATGGGAACAACCTCAGCGATGATTGACAAAGTTCACTAGCTCACTTTTACTTTTCCCTTTCATCGACACCACCGGCTCTTAGTTTGAGCGACAGCAGAAGTAATGACACTGCAGAACTGGTAACGTTTCAATGCAAAAGACCTTTTTCCAAACAGGTCTATGTATTTACTGAAAACAGGCTGCTAGTTTGTTAAGTAATACAACCTTGCATGCTCTCGTGCACTGAGAAGCATATGTTTCAATAAGATATCATTTTCTAGTTATTCAACATAAAGAACGACTGCTGAATCTGCTAATGAATGCTAAATTCAAACTCAAACTGCCTCAATAATTTGAAATTAGTTGTCTTCTATTATCAAGAAAATATTCATCAGTATTTTGGTAATGTCCTTACTGATGTCCTTCCATGCCATGTTATTTTCCTGCACAGTGACTGGGAAATATCCAGCGTAATACATTAGGTAGCATTGTATTGTCAGTTGATCTTGATGCAGTGAAAGGAAGTCAGGCAATATTCACCTTTGGATATGTGTAATGAATACCTGATACATATTAGCATCAAAGACCATCTAAAAATGATAAAGAAAAAATGTGAAAATGAACTACTTGTTTTTGCAAGGCATGTATGAAAGGCTGCAGTAAAGGACACCACAGTGGTGTAGCGGTAGAGCTGCTGCCTTACATTGCCAGAGACCCGGGTTCGACCCTGACTATGGGTGTTGTCTGTACAGAGTTTATATGTTCTCCCCGTGACCACGTGGGTTTTCTCCGGGTGCTCCGGTTTCCTCCCACACTCCAAAGATGTGCAGGTTTGTAGGTTAATTGGCTTCAGTAAAATTGTAAATTAACCCTCGGGTGTAGGATAGTGTTAATGTACGGGGTGATTGCGGGTTGGTGAGGGCTCGGTGGGCTGAAGGACCTGTTTCCGCGCTGTACCTCTAAAGTCTAAAGTAAATGTATCTGAGAAAGATTTAATGGTGTTTCCCTGGGAATTCTCTTTAACTAGTCACCATGTCTCCATCAAGGACAAATTTCCATAGGACAATGCTATCCGCAGGAGAATTTGGAGGACATCTGTTTTGTTCATAAATAGAACAGTCATAAATCATAACTTTGTAGTAATATATAGAATTGGTTGTTAATATTTGATTTCAATATGTTATTTTTGCTATTTATAGCCATTCCTGTGTGATACGAGGTCAAGTAGAAACAGCAGATGGCACCCCCTTGGTTGGTGTTAACATCAGCTTTGTCAACAAACCGCACTATGGTTTTACGATCAGCCGGCAGGATGGCAGGTACGAAGCTTTCTGTGGATATGTCTCTTGACTATATGAATGTTACAACAAAACCGCAAAATGTCCAGTGTGGTGTGTGATGTTTATGTTGCAACACTTCAAACAAAGACCCATATGAAAGGTTACTTGGAGTACAGCGTGCAGTTCTGCTCACCCCATTGCATGTAAGATGTGGAAGCTTTGGAGAGGGTGTAGAGGAGGGTTACCAAGGTGTTGCCTGGATTATATTGTTATCAGGGTGGTACAGTGGCACAGCGGTAGAGTTGCTGCCTTACTGGGCCAGAGAACCGGGTTTGATCCTGACTGCGGGTTCTGTCTGTACAGAGTTCGGACGTTCTTCCTGTGACAACGTGGGTTTTCCCTGGGTGCTTTGATTTTCTCCCACATTTCAAAGACATGCAGGTTTGTAAGTTAATTGGCTTTTGTATATTTGCCCTAGAGTGAAGGATAGTACAATTGTGCAGGTGATCATTGGTCATCGCAGAGTCGTTGGGCCAAAGAGCCTGTTTCCACACTTTATCTTGAAACTAAACTAAACTAAGCAACAGGGAGAGGTTGGATAGACTTGCATTATTTTCTCTGGAATGTCAGAGGTTGAGGGGAAACGATAGAACTATATACAATTATGAGAGGCGTTGAGAGGGCAGATGGTCAGAACCTTTTTCCCAGGATGGAAATGTCCAACACTAGAAGCATAGGTTTAAGACGAGAGGGGGAAAGTTTAATGAAGTTATGAGGGGCAAGCTTTTAACACAGAGAGTAGTGGGTCCCGGAAAACACTGGCCCAGGGTGATGGTGGGGACAAATAAGATAGTGGTAGCATTGGTGGAGATAGAATCAACGTTAGTGTCACCTCTTCCACAGACAACAATGGACCATTGTGGGCTCAACCTCTCCTTGGTCATCGGTGCGGCTCTGATTTGTTCTGAATCTTTTCATCTCCCTGATTCTCAGTCTGAAGAAGGGTCTCGACCTGAAACGTTACCTATTCCTTTTCTCCAGAGATGCTGCCTGACCCGCTGGGTTACTCCAGCATTTTATGTCCATCTTCAGTGTTCCTGACTGATGACCTTGCATCAGATCTGAGTAAGGTCAGAAATCAAGCGTGTAAAAATTGTAGAAATGCAGGATGAGGTGGAGGGAATAAATGGGATGTCTATGATAGGGTGGAGACCAAGTCATTGACACCAAGGGAGGTGGTGTGGCTGACTGAGAGTGGGCCAGCGGAAAAAAAAGAAAGCTGCCTTGTGCACTTCCAGCAACAGCAGAGATACTGTGAATGGCAAAAAAAAGCTTGAGAAAATTAAACTGAGATCTGTTGATATGCACATTATGCATATATTACACTATGTACAAGAGGCATGGCGAGCAACACCATGGGATGTCACTTTTTTTAAATTCAGTCTAAAGTTTGCAAAGCAATACCTTAAAAGATAAATGTTGCAGTAATTTTATGAAACTGCATTCTATGCTTGCGGTACATCATTCTGCAGCAAAATAAAATGTTGTTCTATATAGCATGTTAATACACGTGTGTAACTAGAATTAATTCGAGGTTGTGTGCCTCTTGATCAACAATCTTGACCTTTCCCTGGTGCATCTGTTCCAAGGTATAAGCTGTCAAGAAGTTGACAGATGCTGTTGTGGGTAATATTTCAACTTTGCGATTCCTGGCAGGTGACTCACTTGCCAGCAACATGGATCAGAAATTTATGCACATGCTTTGCATCTGTCCATTTGTCTGTCCATTTAAACTGATGGTTGGAAAATCATTTGCGTTGTGCAGCTGCACTTCTGGAGCCACAATAGTCCATTGTTGGCTGTGGAAGAGGTGACACTGACTTTGATTCTATTTCCACCAATGCACTTCTGGAGTGTGCAGCAACGATAATCCTCGCCAGGTGGCAGCGCAAAGTTGAAAAATTACACCTGTTGTGTTGTTTCATGTATAGAAGATCTTCTTTTGAAAACAAAATATCTTGTTCTGTCCTCCACATACTAGCTTTGATTTGATGACTAATGGAGGGGTTTCGGTCGCGATACAGTTTGAACGCTCTCCGTTCATCACTCAGGCGCATACACTCTGGCTGCCTTGGGACCGTTTCTTTGTCATGGACACTGTCATCATGAGGCATGAAGAGAATGAGATCCCCAGCTGTGACCTGAGCAACTTTGCTCGTCCCAACCCAATTGTCTCACCTGCACCATTGACGGCATTTGCAGGGTCATGCCCGGAGAAAGGTCCCATCATTCCTGAAATACAGGTACCATATCATTTCCTTATCTATTCCACCATTAACAATGATTCAATGTTACTTTATTGTCACATGTACCCAGGTGCAGTGAAATACTTTGTTTTTGCATACAATATGCAAAGAGTCGTCACGTATCTGGCACCGACAAATAAAACAGCACAATTAAAAAAACATTATAGTGTTTGCTAATTGCACTAGAGTGGTAATAATGTGAAAATATTTTTCATCACATTACAAAATGCATGGGTAACTGTAATGACTGGTGTTCCCGGTTCAAATCATTGCATGATTGGGGCAGAACAATCATTCAATAGTTCCTTTATTTTCATGTGCAGTGAAAATATTTTTTGCATACAGATCAGTGAGATTATAATCCATACATAAGTACAATAGCCGGTTAAGACGTAATGCAAAGAAACAGCCCACGGAGTCTATGTGCAATAGTCGCCAAGTTTTGGCACCATTTCACAGTCCCATCTGCAGCTGGCCATCAATGTCAGTTGCAGCCGCCTCCTCCTTCCGGTCGTCCCGTGAACAGTCGCCCTTCTCCTTGCCCGGCCCATCTTCAGCCTTTGTGCCCCCGGGAGAGTGAAGGTGCGGGTGGTAAGACCCCTCCGGTCTATCTTCGGTTTAAACCAGCATCTGCAGTTCTTCCCTCCACCTCCTTTATGGTATCCGTTCTTCAGGGACCAGGCTCTGCAGTTTCCATCTCCCAGTTCACGACGGACAAGCCAGGCCTGCTGTCAGGGTATGAGATGAGATACTCATGAGATTTTCCTTCCATGATGGATTTTAAAAACTGTTAATAAAATGAACTACGATCATAAAAAATCAAAAACTATCACCAAATCCTCTTTAACTCTCTGGATTTAATTAATCTATACAATTTAGAGGGATTCAATGACACAGTGGGCTGTTACTTATTCCTCCAGTGATAATGGGTGTCAAAGTCAGAGTTTATTGTTTATCTCTATTTGCTCCTGAAAAACTAGCAATGAGTTACATTCTTGAAGTGCTGCAGTCTATGTATTGGAAGAAGGTCTACTGTTCTGTTAGGGATCCAGGATTATTTTTTTGATCATAACGAAGGAATGGTGATGCATTTCCAGATCCAAGTAATATCGCTTTTGAGGAGAACATGGAGGTAACGGTGTTTCCATGCACTTGCTCGCTTTGTTCTACATGTGTGAAGTGCTCATTAAAAAAGCCTTGGCGAATTAATGCAGTGCATCTTGTAGATAATGAACCTTCCTCCATGTGGTACCAATATTGGAGGGATGAATTCATTAGTCAGAGGGTGGTGAATCTGTGGAATTATTTGTCACAGAATGCTGTAGAGGCCAAGTCAGTTGATATTTTTAAGGCAGTGATGGATAGATTCTTGATTAGTACGAGTGTCAGAGGTTATGGGGTTAGGAGGGAGAGATAGATCAGCCATGATTGAATGGCAGAGTAGACTTGATGGGTCGAATGGCCTAATTCTACTCCTATCACCTTATGAATTGTTAAAGTCATTGATTCCAATCATACACTGTTTGAAGAATCATAAACACAAGCTTATGTCCTCCCAGTTCAAGGGCCTTAGTGTTGGAGAAATAAGTTGCCTGGCTCTTCCAAACCTCAGCCTTTGTTCCTTGCTCAGTTCTCAAGCATTGTGTCAGAATGTCAACATTCTTTTCTCATTCATTATTTGCTACAGCTCTCTCTACCTTTTATATCCATAGGTTTTACGCGAGGAGATAAATATCCCAGGTAGCAAAATGAAGCTGAACTACATCAGCAGCTGCACGCCTGGCTATAAATCTGTCATGAGGATCAGTCTGACCCACCCCTCCATCCCCTTCAATCTAATGAAAGTCCATCTCCTGGTGGCTGTGGAAGGACGACTCTTCCAGAAATGGTTTCCTGCATCCCCTAATTTGTCTTATTACTTCATCTGGGACAAAACTGATGTCTACAGCCAGAAGGTTTATGGACTTTCAGAAGCATTTGGTAGGTTTCATTACATAACTAATGGTTTTTTTTGAAAGATAGACACAAAGTATTGGAGTAACTCAGCGAGTCAGACTGCATCTCCAGAGATGCTGCCAGACCCACTGAGTTGCTCCAGCATTTTGTGTCTATCTTTGGTATAAACCAGCATCTGAAGTTCTTTGTTACTACTCCTTTTTTTGGGTTATTATTATGGAATTATGGACACATACTCATTTGTATTTAAAAATATGCTCAAGCTGCAAGTTTGGTAAGAGGTAGGAATGAATGCTATATTCTCATCGCACCAATGAGATGCTCCTAAAATGATTGTGCAACCAAAACCTATGTAAAACCGGATGAAATGATACTGGAACAAGTGGGTTATCTCTATAGTTATCAATTTATAATAGTCATAGACTATTTCAGCAAGGAAACAGACCCTTCAACCCAACATCCATGCCAACAAAGATATCCCACATGCCCACTTTTGGCCATATCACTCTAAACCTTTCCTGCACATATAACTGTCCAAATGTTTTTTAAATGGTGTTATTGTACCTGCCTCAACCACTTCCCCTGGCAGCTCATTCCGGATAATCACCACCCTGTGAAAATGTTTTTGCTCAGGTTTCTATGAAATCTTTCTCCTCTCATTTTAAGCCTATGTCCTCTATTTCTTGATTCGCCAACCATGGGGAAAAAGACTGTGTGCATTCACCTTATCTTTCTATGCCCCTCATACACTTATATAAGATCACCCTCAGTCTCCAACACTCCAAGGAAAAAACCTTCTCCCGAAAAACTCAGTCTCTCAAGTCCTTGCAATATCCTTGTAAATTCTTATTGCAGTCTTTCCAGCTAAATGATATATTCCCTACAGCAGGGTGAACAATATTCTTCCTGAAGGTTTGTTGAGATATTGTTGAAAGGAAACACTCTGATTATAATTTCTTATTTATACACCACCTTTTGGACATTTTACAAATAATTTCCTACAGCTCTTTTGTGGTTGATGCGATTTTAATAATGATACCTTCACTCAGTTGGTAAAATAATGATCATTTAGCTCAGTAGTCAATTACTTCAAATGGGATATGAAATGTAATCATCTGAACTGAATAGCATCATGTTCATGCTGGAACTTAATCAGAAATTGGATTTTAACTTGGCGTTGAGTTATAACATTTATAAGGTGGAGTTAGTGAAAGATATGACTAGTTACTGTGTATATAAATATCACAGAGATTTGGCTTTTTCCAAGAAGTTGGAGCTCCCAAGATTCTTATAGCTATTGTGCTTTCAGAATTATTAATTTGGTGCCTTTGTTACAAATTGTAATTTTAATCTTGAAACTTAAGTTTCATGTGTATAGTCTGTGAAATTTGACCCTGGATCTTTTTCCAATATTTTCCTTCCGCAACGAGACCTCATGCCTCGTTGTGATAATAAATGTGTCCAAGGATGGGACTAAGAACCATAATTACTTCTTCACTATGATGAGGTGACAATGCTCAACTTAAAATGTGTGAAACATCTTCTTCCTGCAAACTTGAGTCTCCTTTCCATCAGGAATTACCATTGCATCAAAAATATTATTCACTCGTGAATTCAAAGAGAGAACTTCTGTATAAACTCCTAATGCTGGTAGGCAAACATTAATAGTGGGTTTTTAACAGTTACTCCTTTCAACCACAACTCAACACAAAAGGATGCTAATCTCAAAGGGTTGCAGCATAGTTACAGATAGAACACAACTCCAGATTCTGAATATATTGGTTTAGGATAGAATCTGTTGGCATTACAAAACTATAATCCTATAATCGATAATGTTTTATTATTAATGTTTAATGTTTTATGTGTAATTCCTAACTGTCACAGTATGTCATGTTGTGACTTGCAGGCGGAGCACCAAGGCAAATTCCTTGTATGTGAATACTTGGCCAATAAACGTATTCATTCATTCATTCACTATGTGCAAAGTTGGCACAAACCTACATTCTCTCAACTTTCAACTTTTAACTTGGTATTTGTAAATTAATTAGAGCCTCCCTTCAAAGCAGAAAGCAAGGAAATGTTGAGAACCCAGGAACTACTTATGCATTAATATTGGCATCAATAATTTCCCAGTAACTTTTCATTGTAGTCATTATGTAAATATTTTTTTTAATTGCCATAAGTCAGGCAAAATGGAATGCTTGGAGATGCAAGAGGTTCAACATTTATTTGTGGCCGAGAAGGAAAACAGGAAAGGATTTCTGGAGAAGGAATGTAGAAATTCAAGCCTGTCCAAGGATTAACTACAGGTGTCTTGTAGAATCAGACACTGTAGGTGAGCCAGGGATGGAAACAAAGTCAGCGCTCATGAAGACATTCATTTTCTGTGAACAGACGATGCACTCCTTTTTCAATCAACAAATAATGCAGAAAATGGCTTGTGGTTCAAGCCTCTCTGATTACTTCCGCTTGTGGAGATTTTCAAACCCTGAAAGAAATTCGGAATCAGTGAGCAAAATGTCACCCATCCCCTTTTCTCCAGAGATGCTGCCTGACCTGCTGAGCTACTCCTGCACTTTGTGTCTATCTTCAGCAAAAATCAAAAGGTCTCCTGAATCAGAGATATGTGGTTCCCTTACGGGATTTTGCCAACCAACTTGCCTCCTGATAGTGGCCATTTTGACAGCCAACAACCCTTGTCATACCTTCCTGAGTTAAACTCAAAACTGGGGAAGCTGGAATTGGGTTTGAGGTTAACATTTTTATTACCCATGGGTGTACAGATTTAAATTTACTAGTATTGAATACTGACACGTATATGCCTCGTTAACTATTTTTGTGTTAATGAAGTGCTTTACATGTTCAGTCACATACAGAGGAATTGATATTGTGAAAAGCATGTGCTAAACCTTGCTTCAAGAACAGCCTTTAATAGTTATTTGTTGAAAGGTGACCTTTATCCTCATGTCTGAGTCAAATTCACACTTGGATCTCCCAAGGTGAAAGGCTGGGTAGATATTGGTTTAATGCAGCATATGTTCCAATTACATCAAAGTGTTTTCCTGACGTTTTAATGGGTAAATTTACAAAATAAGTGATTAAATAGATTGGTAGGAATGGGTCTTTTCATAATTTATGGACAGATGACGTTTCAGGTCAGGGTCCTTCTTCTGATTGTTGGAGTAGGGGGTGGGGGGGGGAGAAAGCTGAAAAAGAGGGAGGAGTGGGCTCAGAATCTGGCAAATGATGGGTAGATACAAATGAGGTGGTTGATCGGTAGATGGGTAGAGATAGTGACAAGGTGAGAGGTAATGGCGAGTTCTCACGGTGCGACCTGAAGCAAGATGTCACCCGAGTGAAGGGGTCGTGGTCCAGCACGAGTTCCGCACGATAAAGTGTTCCCACGATAAAGAGTTCCCACGGTACTCGGCAATTCTGTCATTTGTGCGACTGACTTGTCCGTCTCCCGATCTTTCCCGTTAATCGTGAATGAACATCGTGGACTGTAGTGTAGTTAATCACGTGGCACAAATGATGTCACTTTTTTTTCACACGCTATATAAATATCCTCCGTTCGTAGAATTGTCTCATTTGCAGACATGCCTATACAAAGTTGGTTCGAGTACAGGCTGGTTGTTATTTTCATTGACGTGCTGTATGCATTAGCGCAACATGTGCATCGAAAACGCTTGTGTGAAGGCAGAAGGGTGAGATTAATTAAAAAGATAATTAAGAGGAAGTCTCACTGGGTTAAGCCCATGTTTCAACGGAGACCTCAATTAGGACAATATGAGCAACTGCTTAATGTGCTGTGCGAAGAGGATAAAAGTGCATTCAAAAACTTTGTCAGAATTTCACCCGAGCTCTTTAATGAGTTAAAGAATAATTTGGGACCTCATGCATAATTTATTTTATGGCTCTAAAAGGGATGATTCCCACTTCAAACGAAGAGGGTGTAAAAGCTGTCTGCCACTACTTTTACATTGCAGCTGCAGGGAACAGACAGACTTATAAGATAAATTAAAGGTGACTGCAAAAACAGCACTTTTACATCTGTAGCATTGTATGTTTTAAAATCATGGATAACATTAAATTGTTCTCCTGTACATAAACTAATATATTGTTATAGTTACTCACATGAGCACCGGGGATACTCAGCAGCCTTCGTCTCCAGCAGGTTGCGCTTTCTCTCCCTATTTCTATAATCCTCTCTGGATTTGTCATAGAGAATCTCATTGAATTGGTACCACTCCACCAGTTCACCCTCTTGTTCCCTGTTGAAGTTATATGGCTTTACCTTCTGCCACCTAACCTTTATGTTCTCGTCTGCTGAGAATATTGTGGAGGCAACAGCTACTGGGGAGGCAATCTCAAATACACCCTGATCACCCTCTCCCTGCTCCTAGGAGCCCACAGGCAGTGGTATCTCTGGCATCTCCTCTTGCCTCTCCACCTGTCTCGCTTGCTGAGTTTCCTCCTCATTTACCTGCATGGCTAAAAACTTTCCGACTTTCTTTGACCCCTTTCTTTGCGATTTTCTGAGAGGCATCTCTGCAAGTCTTACTGTGAAAAAGATTCTCAAACAATGACAATTAGGTGGGACGTCCTCGATGGACACATGGTCCATTGGCGATATTGAGACCACCTCTTTTACTCACCTTATGTCCCTTCTGTCAAGCTTCCGGGTTTACCGTTCGCAGGAGTTCCCACGGTATTCGCAAGTGTCATTACGGATATCGCACGGATATCGCACTGGCATCTGCGTCCATACAATGTTGCAACGCTGCTCAAGACACTCTTGGAGAAATTCAAAAATGTTTGAATTTTCTCCCGACCTTACCAAGTCACACGACTACCTGCCGTTAGCGCCACGGAGGTCCTCGGTGGTCCACGAATGCCGTACTGCTATCGCAGAAGGTTCCCACGATGTTAAATCTTGTTAGGTCTTGCTTCAGGTCGCACAATGAGAAAGCCCTTTAAAAAAGAGATAAATGGGTGTCAAGATAAGGAAAGAAGAGAAGGTTTGAATTGTAAAAAGGATTATTGGCGGAAGGGGTCAGGAAGAGAGGAAAGAGGGGGATTAAAGGGAAATATGGGACTCGGGGAAGGGAAGTGAGCAAACGGAGGAGGGGAAAGGAGCAGGGTGACTGCGGTGCTGGGAGATGAGACAAAACATGGTCCAGGCGAGCGTTTTGCCAAGTACTTGCATTCCGTCTGCCAAGGCCTGCTGGATCTCCCAGTTGCTAACCATTTCAACTCCCTTTCCCATTCCTTTTTAAACTTGGTCTTGTCCATTGCCAGAGAGTAAAGTGGAAGAACATCATCTCATATTCTACTTATGTATGCTTCCAACCCATGGTATGAACATTGAATGCTCCAATTTCATGTAATATTGCACGCCCTGCCTAATTCCTGTGTCTCTTTCAACCTATCACTTGCCACTTTGCCCCACCCCCACCTCTCTTTTCCAGCTTTCTCCTCCCTACACCATCAATCTGAAGATTTACATATTTAATATGTAAAAGAATATGTGATTGTGTTTATAGTTTGTTTGGTTGTTTGTTTGTTTGTCTTTTTGCACAAAGTCCGCGAGCATTGCCACTTTTCATTTCACTGCACATCTCGTATGTGTATGTGACGAATAAACTTGACTTGACTTGAACTGCCCCAACTCACAACGTCATCTGTCCATTCCCTCCACTGATGCTGTCTGACCTATTCCTACAGCACTTTTCTTTTTTTGCTAAAGAATTGGATATCTATAGTGTCTTATGTCTTCATAACTTGCTGTTTGTCAGTCAAGAAGCAAGAGTGTTTATTTCAAATATTGCACCAGAATGATAACATTCATACTTGCTGCAACCTTTCAGGCAAGTTAGATGCAACTACACCAAAAACAAATATACTATAAATTATTGATTATTCTATGAAAGCTGGAGCATGATAGTGCAAAAACCAAAATACATGGAGCACTGGTGGTATAAAGCCTGTTGTGATTCAGTGCTGAGATTTCGGATGTGTAGGGTGGTTTAAGAGCTTGATGGTTTTGTTTAACCTATATTCAATTGTGCCCTTGCAGTATCTGTGGGTTATGAATATGAATCATGTCCTGACCTGATACTCTGGGAGAAGCGTACTGCTATTGTGCAAGGCTATGAGATAGCTGCATCTCACCTGGGTGGATGGACCATAGACAAACATCATGCTCTCAACGTACAAAGCAGTAAGTGAATACATAGTACTCACTGCATTGGAAGAAAAGTCTCCTCTTTGTTCATTTAATAAGATTCATGTGAAATAAAACATAAAATGAAACATTTCAAATACGATATATCTGAAATAAAAAAGGCAAATATGTACATAGATCTGTCTCTGTCAAGCATAAAGTGAGAGGCTATCTTGTCAAAAATGAAGGTCTGAAGAAGGGTCTCGACCCGAAACGTTGCCTATTTCATTCGCTCCATAGATGCTGCCTCACTGCTGAGTTTCTCCAGCATTTTTGTCTACCTTCGATTTTCTAATATCTGCAGTTCCTTCTTAAACAACGGCTATGTTGTCAAGGTATTTTCTCTGGAAAGATCATTATAAACATTAAATGGTCTGATCTATGGACAGATGTTGGTGAAGCTCTTTTATTCCTGTTGATTTTATTTCTCTATTTTTAACCATAAAACAGGCTCATGTAAGGACAGATGTTTTGTTTAGCCCTCAGTTTTGGCGAAAGTGTGCAGCAATTGGGGGTGGTGTGATTCCACTCAGTGTCACTCTTCCACAATTTACCACTGAGAGAGAGTAAGGCTGAATGTTTGGGCAGGTGTCTGTCTCCCAGTGATAGATCCGTATCAACCCAGTGTGCTGCTGGCTTTCACCTTGCGGTATTGCTGAAAGGATCTTTATAAATGAATGGCTCATCTTTGTAAAGGTTGTTGGTTCTAAAGCAAGAAAGAAAGGTAATATTTTCCTGTAGTTATGAGAATCAGAAGCCATGGTCATCTACTAAGTCAGCAGTTTAGCAGCTAAATTCCCTTCACCGCATCCAAGACTGGACCAAATTAAAATTTAAAAGATCCTGAGCTCACCCAATAACAAGAACAAGACCATAATATTATAAAACAGTCTGTTTTACACTTAGTGCCAAAAAATCAACAAATTTAAATTTAAGCCACATAACCCTACAGCACTGAAATGGATTCTCCTTAAGTTAATTTGGAAACTCACAGCAAAGTACAAACAGAATTGCACAAGTCAGACACAAGTGCAATGCAATCTGTAATGTCAAATTTCTAACTTTTTCAGTGTCCAACGTTCCTTCGCCATTACTACACAGGAAAGTACGAGTGATCTTACGCAGACCAAACAGAACAGATCCACCAGTCATTATTTCCAGTTTAATTGGTTATTGAAGTAGTTGTACAAACAAAGAGATGAATGTACCAGGTTTTCTTTATTCTGCATACAAATTGTAGCCTTCTGTTCTCGTCGATCTGGTGAGAACTGTGTACTCTCCACCCCTGTGCCTGGTCTGATCACTCCCAGTCCACTATGCACATATGTATATACCCCTCTGCGCATCTAATGACCGCCCCCCTATGCCTGGAATAATACGGCAAGATATCTTTAGATAAAATAATATAATATGCCAACAGTAGCTAGCCTAAACATAAATGGCTCCTGCATAGTCAGTACCTGCAACATTATGTTTAAGAAGGAACTGCAGATGCTGGAAAATTGAAGATAGACAAAAATGCTGGAGAAACTCGGGTGAGGCAGCATCTATGGAGCAAAGGAAATAGGCAACGTTTCGGGTCGAAGCCCTTCTTCAGACCTTTGCAAAGAAGGGTTTCGACCAGAAACGTTGCCTATTTCCTTCGCTCCGTAGATGCTGTCTCACCCGCTGAGTTTCTCCAGCATTTTTGTCTACCTGCAACATTATCCTGTGTTTTTAATACTGATTGATTAGTTTTTATTTCAATCCTTTTACCTTTGTGCATTTATATTTAAGATCTTTAGTGTATGTCATGAAGAGTTTCTTGTTTGTACATTAACACCTAATAAGGAAAACAATGGAAATTATGCAAAGTTGTCAAACCGAACACAGTTGTAAGAATAAATATTAATTGTTATATAGATGTGACATAGGTTAAATTCGTGCTCTACTTTAATTGAATTTCTTGTCCTCCACTTAGCTAAATCTTAAATATTAACTGGCAGTTTTTTATTGCAGGTATTTTGCACAAGGGAAATGGGGAAAACAATTTTATATCCCAGCAGCCACCAATAATTGGAAGCATTATGGGAAATGGTCGACAACGTAGTATTTCTTGTCCGAGCTGCAATGGGCTTGCAACTGGTAACAAACTCCTGGCACCGTTTGCTTTGGCTTGTGGATCAGATGGCAGCATATACGTTGGTGATTTTAATTTCATTCGCCGGATATATCCTTCAGGCAATGTTACAAGTATATTGGAGTTACGGTAAGGCAATTTTATTTAAGACTAATTTAGGTGAACTTGCCGATATTAATCTGTCACAGAAATAGAGTTAAAATTCATGTGAGAATGTTTTAATAATAGCAGCAATGTGGATGAACCTGTATCATGAACCTGTGGATGAACATTGTATCAAAAATATGAGGAATATGTTTGTGTTGAGCCCCTGTCCCACTTTCCCGAGTTACTCACGAATTCTCCCGAGTTTTCACCTTGATTCAAACTCGGAGAATTACGGTAATAGCCAGCCGTAGGTACTCGGTGCTATTTTTTTTACTCGTGGACATAGTTCAACATGTTGAGAAAATGTCCCGACTTACCTGATGCCCCGAGTACCTACGGCTGGAATTACGAGCCGCTACAAAATATCTACGGACACCTAAGGCCTCCTACGGACTCGCTACGGACTCCTACGGACTCGCTACAGACATTCTCCAAGTTTGAAACAAGGGGAAAACACGGGAGAATTCGTGAGTAACTCGGGAAAGTGGGATAGGGGCTTTAGTTTCTATATTAAGCAAAGCCAACCTGACAATGCAGGAAATCAAAATGGAGAAAAAATTGGGGGCTTTAGGCTCATGAGAAATCTAACGGAGGATTAAGGATCATGTCTTTATATGCTTATTTTGGTAACTGTTTAGAAAAACTGAAGAAAATGAAGTGCAAGAAAAATGAAAATCAGTTTAAAGCTTAAATACTGTTCTTTCTATTTAGTTTAAAAGTACTATAAAAATATGCCCGTCAGCCCACCGAGTCCACACCGATCATCCTTCACACTAGTTCCATGTTATCCCACTTTCACATCCATTCCCCACACAATTTTACAGCAGACGATGGGATGTGAGAGGAAACCCACATGGTCACAGGAAGAACGTGCAAACTCCACACTGACAGCACCCAAAGTCAGGATCAAATCCGGGTCTCTGGTGTTGTGTTGTGAGGCAGCAGCTCTAGCAAGTGCACCACTGTCATCCCACATTTATTACTGTTTTATTAGCACCGGGGGGGATGTGAATACTCTTTTTATTCTGGTGTGTAACACAAAGACCACACCACATGTTAATTTAAGAAGAAAAAAAATCTTCAGGCTTCGCCCTATTTCTTTAAACTGGATCACATTTATAAATCTCCCTGTTATTCTTTTGGAACTTGGTCTGCGAGAGCTATCTTGTGGTAGCCAGAAGTTTGAATGAATATTAGGACCACTACAATATTTATAGGTCACCTCCACAGTTTAGGGAAAGGAATGAGAATTTGTTGCTCAAAGACAGAACTTCCAAACAAGATGCTCGGGTGGATAAATATTGGTTGCCTGAAAACATTAAATACATTTAATTACCACATATCCATTACTTTTTTCACAGCAATACACATCAGGTGACATATTTTATCTATATTTTTCTTTACATTTTTCATGTGCAGGTGAACATATAATCTGATGTCAATTTTTTAACAGGCACATGAGAAACAGGAAAACTGGTTTCCATTATAGCGTGACAGGAAATCCAGAAGCTATTGTACAATAAACAACAAAAGATTAATTGAAAGTGCAGATAGTTTTAAGGCTATTTACATTTTTCAAAGTTAGGTTTAAAATTTATACATTCTGCATCTATTAGATTTTTACTTTACTAATGTTTCCATTTTACATTGTACATTGACACTATTTTCAAAATTAATTTATTAGCCAAGTATGTAAAAAAAAAAACAATGAATTTGACTTGCTTTACAGTCATACCAAAAAAACAACAAGACCCACAACTACATAAAAATTAACATAAACATCCACCACAGCGCACTGTGATGGAAGGCAATAACATATTATCTTCTTCCCTCCTTTTCTCCCGCGGTCGGGGCAGTCGAATCATTCGCAGTTGGGGCGATCGAAGCTCCCGCATCGAGGCGATCAAAGCTCCCGCGATTGGGACGGTCGAAGCTCCTGCCGCTTGGAGCTCCCAAAGTCGGTCCCTAACAAAGGGACCGCGAGCTCCACGATGTTAAGTCCGCAGGCTCCCGCGGTTGGAGCTCCCGAAGTCGATCCCCAGGAAGGGGCCGCCAGCTCCACGATGTTAGGCCGCAGTGCGGACGGTGATACAATATGGAAAAAGTCTCATCTCTGTCGAGGAAAGGGATAAAAAATGTTTCCCCACCCCCCACATAATACACAACGAAAGATACATTAAAACATATATTTAACAACAGACTAAAAACAACAAAAGAAGAAAAGGACGAGACAGACCGTTGGCGAGGCTGCCCTTGTACAGCGCCACCTGGTGGTCCCGCAATATTAACTTTACCAATGGGGCAATTTCTAAATGACTGCAGTGAAGCCACATTTAATTAATTGCATGACTAGCTCAGAGTTCAGATCAGATATTTATAAGCAGAATGATCCAGTATTGACATTCTAAGTATTGCTATGGTTGGTTGTAGCCAACAAATTACTGAATTAAATTTAATTGAAACCACATTAAATTATTTCATTTTGATATATAATTCAGATCTGGCCCAAAATATAAAGCAGCTAAATCTTGCAGGGCTCTGAATTTAACGCAAGTATATCCCAAAAGTGGAAGTATATTCGTCACTGACTTATTTCTTGACAATTGCTAAAACACTATTTGTGTTACTTTGGTGAGCAGTCTGTCCAATATTCTGGATGAGAATGTTTAACATGCACTGCCAGCAATTGTTAATGGTTATCTAACTATACTGTATCTGAATAACACTGTATACACTGACTTTACATCTCAAGGTGAAAGTTAATAAATCCTTGGCATTTGGGTACATACAGTAAATTCAAGTACTTCAATTTATGAGTGTAATAAGTGCCATTGATTATGGAACCAATTATTACAATACCATGATGATACAGCAATTCACTTAAGAATAAAATTACGTTGCTGTTTGTCATACTGCTAGTGAAATCCCTTAACGGGTGGCAAGTAGGGTGGGCATCTTTAACAAAATCACACAATAACTATTATTTGAACCTGACACAAAATGTGACCTATCCATGTTCTCCAGAGATGCTGCCTGACCCGCTGAGTTACTTCCGCACTTTGCGTAAATCTTTAGCTAATATTTACTCTTTACTTTTGAAAATAACTAGATCAAAAATGGAATTTACTGAAGTTTAATATAAAACTGGACACTATATCAGAGTATAGTCAATAAAGCTATGATTGTGATTTGTAAACTTTTTGTCCAAATATGTTACTTTTTCTCTGGGAGAATTTGGCTATGATGAAAATGATTGTGCAGGAGGTAAATACGATTGGCAGTCAACTCTCACCACACACACGTTTTGCTAATAACCCCTCAATCTATCTTATTAAATCAGTGCCACTGGGATATAGAAACAGCAAAGCATTATTCCTGAGTAACGGAATAAACTGAGCCTGCCTCTGAAGTAAAATGTGAGCAGCTACTAAAGTTAACTTTTTATTTAACTTCAAGTAAAGTGCTTCTTAATAGAATGTAATAAAGTAGCAGGAGGCGATATTGCTGACATGTTGAAAATCTAAAAGCTTATATTTTTCATTCCCCATTTACAAATGTTTTGTTTAATCTCATGATCTGATCGTTGGTAAACTGTTTTGGTTGTCAATATTCTTTATTACACACAATTTTCTCCAAAACTAATATTGAATCCTTTTTCTATCTCTTCTGTAAATGCTTTCTATCAGAAATAAAGATTATAGGCACAGGTAAGGGAATTACATATATTACTTAATTCTGTTGAAAAGTGAAATATTTGTTTTTTGGAAACATTTTAAGCAACAGTCAAGTGTGTGAAGTTAGTTGCGGTTCTTACAATGTGATAATGGTAGGTAGAGTGGAACTGTTGTGTAGTTGAGCAAAAATCAGATAATACTGCTGTAGCCATCCATCATTTGGCATATCATTGGAAAATGAATATAAATGGAGTATTTCATACCACACTATATTGGCGTTGGCATCTTTGAAGGTCAAGGTACTCAGATATAAAGATAAAATAGTCTACAGAGAATCAAATAGTATGAAGATGTGAATTCCAGTCAATATCTCTTGTTATTCTCCCACACTCAACACTCAGCAGTAGCCTGGAAGTGAGCCCAGCTGTGTTAGACACTGAAGTGGCATTTCATATCATTGAAAGTCATTAACATTTTATTTTGACTTCATAAGAAGCTATCTTCATGCAAGAGTACCGGATTACATTGTCTTGGGAAATCTTAAGAGGAAACACTGATGTTTCTGGTGCAGTGAAGACGAGTTAAATGCAAACATTTCACACTATCAAAACAAATAAATTGAAGTGGGGAGAATGAGACCCATCATGGAAATAACATTTAATTTAAGAGCATTCTGCCATCGGAACAAGAAGGATTTTCATTTTGATCCACAAATTAGTTTTTATTTTTGTGGAAAGTGAATGTATTGTCTGTTCCATTAAGATTGACAGATCCATCAGAATGGACAACAAAACTGTTCATTCCTTTTCTTCACTGAATATTGATTTGAAAATTCTGATTAGGAAGCGTTTGCCCTTACGATATCAATATCATCCAATAAAATGTTGATTAATCAAATGTGGCTCTTTGCCAACATACTTCACATACAAGATGGCCTTCAGTAGATTTTTCTCTGAAATGAAAATCCATCTAGTTTTGTACCTAGAAACTAATGAAATTAACCAGTTGGAGCTGGAAACTGGGGAAGGACAGAATATCCTTTGTTTTTAGCAAAAATTCACATCTTGGAATTGTGGTTCTTGCAGTTTAAATATTTTGGTTCCTCATAAAAATGGTTGCCAGCGTCCAATAAAATTAAATTCTAAATGAAATTGAACATATCCTCAAGGTTACTGGAAACTGGTGGCAAATAAAATACTCGAAACACTAAAGTCAAGAATGTTTTCGTTTATTGGGCTGACCGATGGTGCTTAGAGTACAGGAGGAGATTGATGGCTGCAGCCTGGAAAATTAAGGTGGGAGCAGGGGAAGTATCCTGAATGGAGCTGAGAAGCGAAGCTGGAGGCAAGGATTTGAGCAATTTGAGATAAAGGTACAAAAGCTTGCTTGCTGCAGCATCACAGACAGGCACTTTGACTCAGCCAAACACACAAAAACATTATACATCCACTTTCAAAATTAAAGGATGCAAAGTAAAACCAAGACATTAGTGCAAAAACATAATTAGGAAAAGAAAAACAAGTCCATGGTAGTGCATGGTGGACCATTATGTTCTGCTGCCAAGATAGCAATAGGATTCTCAGTTTGAAGAAGGATCTCAACTCAAAACATCACCCATTCCTTCTCTCCAGAGATGCTGCCTGTCCCACTGAGTTACTCCAGCATTTTGTGATTATCTTCGTTGTCAACCAGCATCTGCAGTTCCTTCCTACATAATACGATTCTGCAGTTTGGTTCAAAAACCCGATAGTTGTACAAAAGTAAATGTTCCTGAACGTGGTGGTGTGCAACTTCAGGTTCTTGTACCCCCTGCCTGATGGAAGAAGCGTGGAGAGGGCATGGCCAGGATGGTGGGGATCCTTGATGATAAATGCCGCCTTCTTGAGGCAGTGCCTCATGTAGAGGCTTGCACTGAATGGGAAGAGTGTGCATGTGACAGAGTGTGCATGCGTCCACCAATCTCCGCAGCCTCTTGCCTTTCTGTGCATTGGAATTGGATAAACAACTCCCTATAATTGCAAAACAATTATGTGTTAACAAAATGGAACCATTTACAATATAGTTTTAGTTCTAGTTTTAGAGATACAGCACGGAAACAGGCCCTTTGGCCCACCAAGTCGGCAACGACCAGCGTTCCCGCACATTAACTCTATCCTACACACGCTGGGGACAATTTACATATACACCAATCCAATTAACCTATAAAGCTGGAGTTCTTTGGAGTGTGGGAGGAAACCGAAAATCTCGGAGAAAACCTACACGGTCACAGGGAGAATGTACAAACTCAATACAGATAGCACCCGTAGTCGGGGTCGAACCCGGGTCTCCAGCACTGCAAGCGCTGTAAGGCAGCAACTCTACCGCTGCGCCACCATGGCCGCCGAGATACCAAAAAACTCCCAAATGGTTCTGGGGATGTATTTATCACCCCATGAATACAGAAGATGATCCTCCAACACCAGGTAGCTAATGAGAGCTGCAGGCCCTAGCATTTGGGTTATGCCACTCACAGCATCTAATTACCCACTGGATTGGCCTAGATAGATTGGATGTGGAGAGCATGGTTCCGGTAGGTTTATGGCCAAGTTTGCAGTTGATACGAAGGTCAGTGGGGTGGGGTGGGGGGGGGGGTGCAGAGAGAAGGACAGGTTAAGAGAGTGAGCACAGAAGTGGCAGATGGAATACAGCGTAGCAATGCATGCAGTCATGCACTTGGTAGTGGGAGTAAAGGCATAGACTATTACTAAATGCGGAGAGGATTCAGAAATCAGAAGTGCAAAGGGACTTGTGAGTGCTGATGCAAGATTCCCAAAAGGTAATTCACAGGTTGAATCAGTAGTAAGGCAAATACAATGTTACCATTCATTTTGAGAGGACTAGAATATAAATACATGGATTCATGCTGAGGCCTTTTAAGGCACTGGACAGACCTCATTTGGAGAATTGTGAGCAGTTTTAGGCCTCATATGTGAGGATGGATGTGCTGGTGTTGGAAGGGGTCCAGAGGAGGTTTACGAGAATGATCCCAGGAGTTTAGAAGGATGAGGGGAGACCTCATTGAATGGTCTGGTTAGAGTGGTTGTGGAGAGATGTTTCCACTAGTGGGAGAATATAGAACCAGAGATCAAAACCTCAGAATAAAAGGACATACCTTTAGAAGGGAGATGAGGAAGAATCTATTTAGCCAGAGGGCTGTGAATCTATGGAATTCATTGCCCCCTCATTGTGTATTTTTAAAGTGGACAACAATAGGTTCTTGATTAGTAAGGACATCAAAGGTTACAGGGAGAGGCAGGAGAATGGGGTTGGGAAGGAAAGATAGATCAACATGATTGCATGCTGGAGCAAACTTGATGGGCCAAATGTCTTAATTCTACTCCTGTGTCTTATGGTCTTATGGTTACTAATCTTACCTACTTGACCTATTCTGTCAGTGACTGACTCTTTACAGATGTCTCTCACAGAGTTCTAGGATAATGTTGGCACGTGCATGTTGAAGACTGATCACAATGGCAACCAAGACAAAGGAATGTCCATTGAGGATGTTGCATATGTCTGCCATCCTCAGTCATAATCTCTGGAGACATTGATGTTCTGACCCTGTGTGTGGAGTGTGGTCGTATGTGAGCTGCACCTCCTCATACAATACGCCTTGTGTAGTGTTTGAGATAAGTTAGAAGAAGCCGAGGTTCGAGGTTGCTGAACCTAAGCTTCCAGTGATCTCTGGATCTCATGGTATTGCTGCACAAGCAACACCCATTCATAAACCTTGGCACTTGCCGGAAGCAATTAGCACAACCAGAAATAGTGAATGTAAAGCAAAGGTAATATGTTTAACTCTCCTACCTTTCTCCAAAGCTTTCAAAGCCAAGAAACAACAAATCTTCTATGAAAAACGCTATTCACGACATCTATAAAACAGTAATATTTATTTTCCTGGGATTATAGCTGGGAAGATTTAAACCCCATCCATCGGTGCTCCTGGGCATTGTGTTTGCTTCTGGAAGCTCAAGATATCCATGTGCCATGGATTAAATATTCAAACTGGTGTTGAATTAATGAAGGATTCGCTTAATGAAGGATTAATATCATCAAATTGGCCAACTTCCTTTCCCACAGGACCTTCCATATGTCAATGGATTGACAGAGAATTTCAGATCCAGATTCCAATAACCTGCCCACAACAGCATCCATTTGCATCTGAGTTCAAAGTTCCACTCCCCCATCACATCCTCCCACTACCTTCCCATGGATACATGGGTTTTGATCCTCCAGAATGTTTTGGATAATTGTGGATAGGAAGATAACTAACAGAAACCAACTGAACAAGCTAATTTATACCGAAGATAGACACAAAATGCTTGAATAACTCTGCGGGGTAGTGCTGTCACCCACTTGTATTATGAGGGGCTGTAATTCCAACACTACTTGCTGCACCTCCATATTATCAGTCAGTTTACATGGAGGTGCAGCCAGTAATTGAAAAGTGAATGGTATTTTGGAACTTATTGCAAGGGGCTTAAAGCATAAGCCTATGAAGGATTTACAGGCAATGTATTATATTTGAAATAGAATTTGAAATAACATGTATAATATTGATCCCTATGAAAGATATATTTCTAAGGGATGCAATATTGTTTCATTAAATTAATTCCTGGCAAGAGAACAATGGAAATATATGGGAAGTCCATGCGGATCACAGTGCATGGTTTGGGAATAAAAAGGAAAGCATTTACATAGCTTTTTTTCCAATTACTCCAGAATGTCCCGATGTCTTTGGCAGGCCAATAACGCCACCTAGGCATTCACATCTAACACAAGGATAAATCTTTACTTTTGGAAGAATGTGAATCTTTGGAGCACTCCACTCCATAGTGCTGTGTGTGCTCAGATACTTAATATGTTGTACAGCATAATTGGAGTGGTTTAATGTAGTTCCACAACCATGATCATATGAAGTAATGAAATAGACTAGCTGCTTGCTCTATTACATCTACATCCGTAGCTCTGGTGTTCATAGGAGTGCGTACAAAATGGGTTGAGGAAACAAGAAAAGTAGACCAAATGATAGTTGGGAAACTAAGCAATCAGCACAAACATCGTTGACAAAATTCAAACTTCTGTTGTGACCATTTCTATGTTGAACAAATACATAAATGTTCTGTTTAAACCTGGAGACAACTTAAAGCTTAAAATGTGTTTTCATTTCTTTTTAGTACCAGCCTAGCACAGAGGTATTACCTCTCAGTGGATGCAGTGTCAGGGTCACTATACCTGTCTGATACAAATAGAAGACGTGTCTATAAAATAAAATCCCTTGATGGAGCCAAGGACATCATGAAGAATGCAGTGGTAGTGGCCGGGACAGGAGATCAATGCCTTCCTTTTGATGAAGCACGGTGTGGTGATGGTGGAAAGGCAACTGAAGCCACTCTGACTAGTCCAAGAGGTGAGTTTCCAGCCAATTAGTTAAGTCAATTTTGTTTAGTTTAGATTATTGTCACATGTACCGAGGCACAGTGAAACGATTTTTATTGCATACTATCCAGTCAACTATATGCGATTACATGTGAGCCGTCCACAGTGTACAGATACATGATCAAGTGAATTACGTTTAGTGCAAGTTAGTCCAGTAAAGTCGTATTAAAGATAGTCCAAGGGTCTCCAATGATATAGATGGTAGCTCAGGACCGCTCTCTAGTTGGTTTATAGGATGGTTCAGTTGCCTGATAGCAGCTGGGAAGATTTAAATGTTCCTGAATCTGGAGGTGTACGTTTTCATACTTCTGTACCTCTTGCCTGATGGGAGTGGGAAGATGAGGGAGTGACTGGGATGAGACTCATCCTTGATTATGCCTATGGCCTTGCCAAGGCATTGTGAAGTGTAAATTGAGCCAATGGAAGGGAGATTGGTTTGTGTGATGGTCTGGGCGACGTCCACAATTCTCTGTAATTTCTTGCGGTCTATGATGGAGTTGTTCCCAAACCGTGCTGTGATGTATCCCGATGAAATGCTCTATTTCATTGAATTCCTTCCAAGAATTTTGGAAAGGCATGTTTTTTATACTGCATCTTCCGTCTCATCAGGATGATACACATACAGCAGCCAAAATGCACATAACAAAATTCCATAAGGAAATCAAGTCAATTACCAACTATTTTCTTTTGATTGAGGGCAATTGGCCTAACTACCAAAATAATTCCCATTTCTGTGCATCATACCATGGGATCATTGACATCCATCAACCAAACAATTATTATGTGCAGTTTTGGCCTCCAAATTTGAGGAAGAACATTCTTGCTGTTGAGGGAGTGCAGCGTAGGTTCACAAGGTCAATTCCCGGGATGGCGGGACTGTCATATGTTGAGAGAATGGAGCGGCTAGGCTTGTATACTCTGGAATTTCGAAGGATGAGAGGGAATCTTATTTAAACAAATAAGACTATTAAGGGTTATTAAGAATTATTAAGATTATTAAGGGTTTGGACATGCTAGAGGCAGGAAACATGTTCCCGATGTTGGTGGAGTCCAGAACCAGGGGCCACAGTTTAAGAATAAGGGGTAAGCCATTTGGAACAGAGATGAGGAAACACCTTTTCACACAGAGAGTTGTGAGTGTGGAATTCTCTGCTTCAGAGGTGGTGGAGGCTGGTTCTCTGGATACTTTCAAGAGAGAGCTAGATAGGGCTCTTGAAGATAGCAGTCAGGGGATATGGGGAGAAGGCAGGAACGGGGTACTGGTTGTGGATGATCAGCCATGATCACATTGAATGGTGGTGCTGGCTTGAAGGGTCAAATGGCCTACTCCTGCACCTATTGTCTATTATAATATCCACAAGAGGACATTTCCATCAAAACAAGCAATTCCTTACAAATAATAGACACAAATGCTGGAGTAACTCAGTGGATCATGCAATGTCTCTGGAGAAGCTGCCCGACCTGTTGAGTTACTCCAGCACTTTGTGAGTATAAACCAGCATCTGCAGATCAAATCGACAGAGCTTGTTTCTACAGTTCCTTACAAATCAGCTTTGCTCATGCACTCATCTCAGGGCTTGAAACTGTGAGCTTCTGACGGGATGCAGAATTAGCAGCAAATTCCTCAGCATCTCAATGATGATACAGAAAGTTGCATGGAAGGAGTCCTGGAATCTGTTTTTGTTTGGCCTTGGAAAATTCAATGGGTATAATAAGACGTAATTCCAAAATACAGATATCTTGTCAATAAACATTTGAAACTGTAGGTCATGAACAAGGAAAGGACTTTATCACAGCCATAGGCTCAGGAACTAATAGCAAATTAGTTGGCAGGATTACATGTTTAGTTTGGCAGTAGAAACGTGTCAAAATGAAGATTAATGCAGGAAAGAAATTCTGCGGAGATTGTATCTTATGCTAATCCATAGGGATCTACACTAATAAATGTTACAGAGAACGTTGTTTCTAATAATCCTATAAAATTTCATAGTATCAACAAGCCAGATGGCTGGAGTATAGGGGTTTTGAAGCATTCAAGGGTAACTGGACCAATTAAGCAAATACAGGGAGTAATTCATTGTGGATTTGAGACATAGTGCAATCAAAATCATCGAAGCAATGGTAACGTTTCAACGAAGAACAACAAGATTACGAATAAGGTTTAATGCAGTGAAACTAGTTATTTCTATAACTCTTCTGAAGTGTTATTTGCCGTCTCAGAGAACTGCAGCACATGAACAGGCCCTTCAGCCCACTGAGTCTGTGCTGATCATTAAGCAACCATATACATTTATCTTACACTAATCCCTTTTTTTTGTTGATTCTTCCCTCATTTCCTTCAATTCTTTCATGATTCTTCCACTCACCCACACACTATGTATAATTTATAGTTTCTAATTAACCTACCAACATGCGTGACTTTTGGATACGAGAGTACCAGAAGTGAGTCCACAGAGTCAAACTCCAAACACGTGAGGATAGAGGAGATTAGTTTAACTTGAATCCTGTTCGGTGGGCTGTCGGACATTGTGGGCTGACGGACCTGTTCATTGCTGCACTGTTCTATGTTCTATGATCTTGACAGCACTCCGCGGGGGTCAGGATTAAACCAGGACCACTGAAGCTGTGGATAGCAGCCCTAATATTTATTTATTTATTTGGGATCTGAATATCATTGGCAAGGCCTGTATTTATTGTCTCTTCCAGAGTGGCCTTGAGAAAGTAGTTATGAGCCGCAGCTTGAATCATTGTAGTTGTAGTGCTTTGGGATAACCCTTATTGCAGGATTTTGAGCCATCAATGATGATATATTTCCCAATCAGGATGGGGTGCAACTTGGAGGAAATCCTGTAGGTGGCGGTGTTCCTAAACTCCTGAGGCTCATGTCCCACTTATAGTAGAAGTTGAGGGTTTGGTGTGTGCTGTTGGAATGGACTATGCAAGTAACTGCAGTTCATTTTGTACATTAAACCTACTGTGCACCAGTGGCAAAGTGGTTAGGTTTTTTCCTATTGCTTGGCCATTTATCGGCCCTGGCAGGACCCTTTGTATATTTTGCTGCAAGAAGCAAAAGTTGCTTGATTTGCTCATGTAATCATAAGCAAAAATAGCCTTATGATGGAAGGAAGATTATTGATGAAGCAACAGAACATGTTGGATCTGGGACACTGTCATATGGAAATCTTGCAAGTAATGTCCTGACCTCCAACAACTTGAACCATCTTTCTGTGTGTGAGGTCTGACTCCAATCATCCAATCCTTTAATGCCCAGTTTTGACTTCCTCGATGCTACACTCAAGTCCCTTGATTTCAGGGACATCACTCTCATCTTACCACTGGAATTCAGCTCTCTGCTCCATGCTGCAGTAGCGAAGGTCTGGAACCAAATGGTCCGAGGGTAACTCGGTGCTATTTGCTGGTAATGCATTCAACATCTTCTATCAATTCCCTGATGATTGAAAGTAGACCTGTGACATGGTAATCAGCTGAAGTGGTTCTGTCTGTTTTTTGTCAGAGATTGCAGTGTTCTAACTTGGCTAGAGGTGCACATATTTCAGAAGTTATAGTCATAGCATCATATAGCATGGAAACAGGCCCTTCAGCCCACCTCATTGAATGCCAACCAAGATGCCCTATTTAAGCTAGACCAATTTATCCACATTTGGCCCACATTCCTCTAAACCTTTCCAATCCATGTGCCTGTCCAAGTGTCTTTTAAATGTTGTTATTGTACCTGCCTCAATTACCTTTTCTGGCAGCTCATTCCATATACTCACCAGTATCTGAGTGAAAAAGCTTCCCCTCAGATTCTGGACATAGGTTTAAGGTCAACAGTCCTGCCAGTTGACTCCTGACCTTAAACCTATGTCCTTTGGTACTTGAATCCTCTACACTGGGTAAAAGTCTCTGTGCCTTCACCCTATCAATTCTCTTCATCATTTTATACACCACTATAAGTTCACCCCTCAGCCTCCGGCGCTCAAAGGTTAACTTGCCCAATTTCTTCCTAAAGCTCAAACCCTCAAATCCAGGCATCAATCTCATAAATCTTCTCTGCACTCTTTCCAGCTTAATAACATCTTTCCTACAGCAGTGTGACCAAAATTGAACACAATACTCTGAATGCAGCTTCACCAACGCTTTGTACAACTGTAACATAACCTCCCAACTTCCATACTTGATTACTTGACATGGAGGACAATCTATCAAAAGCCTTCTTTACCATCCTATCTACTGTAACGCTACCTTCAGGGAGCTACATACCTGAATTCCTAGATTCCTCTGCTCTACTTCACTCCATCAGGCCCTGCCATTCACGGTGAATGTCCTGCCCTGGTTTGACTTCAGAAAATGTAGCACCTCGCACTTATCTGTATTAAACTCTTTTGGCCATTCTTCAGCCCACCTGCCCAGCTAATTAAGACCCTGCTGTAATTTTTGATAGCCATCTTTACTATCTACGATACCACTTACTTTTGTGTCATTTGCAAACGTAATAATCATGCCTTGCACATTCTCATCTAAATTGTTGATATAAACCACAAGCACCAATGGGCCCAGCATAGAAACAGGCCTCCAATCTGAAAAACAACATTTTACCACCACCTTTTGCTTCTTTCCATGAAGCCAGTTCTCTAACTAGTTCACCTTTCCACTAGTCTGAACCAGGGTCTCAACCCCGAAAAGTCCCCCCTTCCTTCTCTCCAGAGATGTTGCCAGTCCCGCTGGGTTACCCCAGTATTTTGTATCTATCTTCTCTATCCAGGCAGCTGGTTCTCCCTGGATGCCATGTGACCTAACCTTCTAAGGAGTGTAGGTTTTCAATACTGCAGCCAGTTCTGCTTGTGGATCATTGATCCTATGGTTTTGGTGCACCCAGTGCTTTCAGACAGAGTTTTTGTTTTACACATGGAGTGAACCGAATAAACTGTGGACTGGCTTGCATGATTGGAATCTCAGCTCAAGATGGATCATCACTTCATTTGTCTGGCTGAATTGCTTTTGAAGGTTTCAGCCTTACCGTCAGTATCCATGTGCAAAGTCACACCCTCATTCAGGATGGACACCTTCTCGGAGTCTCATGTCGTTTACCTTTCCATCACCATTTCACCATATGATGTGACAGGAGTGCAGACTTTTGATCTAAACATTTGGCTGTGAGACCACTGTGAGTTTTCTGTCTATGTATAGTAGGCATAACCAACCCCCTCCATTTTCCCTCCTCTCTTCCTTCTGCCCCACCTGAATGTGCACCCATTTCTCCCTTTCTCCTTCTCCCGTACCCCACTCTATTTCCACTTATATTCCTACCTCTGGCTTCACATCTCACGCCTCTTCTCTCCTTATTTCTTATCTCACTACCTTTTGTCTTTTCATCTCTTGCCTTCGTCGAACTATCTGCCTTCACCCGTATCCACCCATCACTTATCAGGCTCTGTCCTGCAACCAACCTTCTTCCAGCTTCCCCTTCCCCTACTGCAATCAGTCCGAAGAAGGGTATTGACTCGAACTCGACTTCCCATGCTCTCCTGAGATTCTGCCTGACCTGCTGAGTTGCTCCAGCACTTTGTGTCTTCATTTCTATGTATGTCTAATACTGCTGCTGGCACATCCTTCTGCATTCTTCATTCACCACTTGCTTGATGGTAGTAGTAGGTTGAAGGACAGGGCAGACCATGCAACGTTTGTTTATATTTCAAGTCTGATCCCTTTCAAAAGCCATGCCGGAACCATGCTGAACTGGTTGAACCGACAATTCTGTAATTATTCCTTATTCTCCAGAGCAAACAAAGGTAAGGCATTGGCAATTCTCCAACCATCTGATACTATCCATATATAATTATAGGCACTGACCTCTGCAATGTTTACTTTGCAGCCTTCAATGCATCCCAAGTAGACCTACTGACTTAAGTACAGCCAAGCTATTCACAACTCTTCTTTGCACAGCCAACTCTAGAGTGAAATATTTGGTTGGGTTGGCTTTTTAAAACTTGGTAGGTTTTTATTGCTAAATGTAGAGATCGTCAAACATTTCTGCAACCGGGAATGTTTGGCAATATCAACGTGTTATGAAATCATGTTCTAATTTTTTTTAAATAGCAAGATCTACCAAAAATGAAACAGCAGATTTCACTCAGGTACCAATACTAAAGGCAATAATACCCATAACTGTTACAACTGTGGAAATAGAATGATTTTGAAGAGAACTGCCAATTCTCATCCAGGGTGAATTCTTAAGGCTAAACATAAAATAATGCTTATGATCTGAGTTTTGAAGCTTATTTAATAATTCATTCTTTTTCTTCGCCAGGTATAACAGTTGACAAATTTGGTCTGATCTACTTTGTGGATGGAACCATGATACGCCGAATTGATCAGAATGGAATCATCTCCTCCGTGATCGGTTCTAATGACCTGACCTCAGCACGACCTCTGAGCTGCGATTCAGTGATGGATATTTCACAGGTAAAATGACTATATTGCAGTGTAATCTTGTCAACAAAATGACCATATTACAATTTTTATGAATAATCCACAGGTGAATGATTGGGGTAAGTATTAAATAAAAAAATAAGTGTGAGGCATTCACAGGCTCCCACAATTCGCCATATTAACTTTGTAAGCCCTGAAAAAAAGTAACAAGTGGTTGTTTCATAGAGTTTTCTTGAGTTTACAATAATCTTGTGCCAAATGCACCGCACGACGGCAGCCTCGCCAACAGTCTGCCTGTCTTTTCATCTTTTTTTGTTATTTTTAGTGTATTCTAAAAGTTAGTGTTCATGTTCTCTGGTTTGTTTTATGTGGGGGGGTGGGGGAGGGGCTAGGGGGAATTATTTTTTTTGTCTGTTACCTTGCCGGAGACGCGATTGTTTTCTGCATCGTATCTCCAGTCGCTCTGCGGCCTAACGTCAGGAGCTGAAGGCCTTGCTCGGGACTGACTTTGAGCCCCACCTTGGGGCATGGAATTACTATTGGAGCCGATCCCTTGCCCGGGATTGATGCTCCGACTGCAGCCAGCGGATTTCAACATCGCGGAGCTCGCAGTCTCTGGTAGAGATCGAGTCGGGAAGCTCCAGTCGCAGAAGGTTTCGACCAGCACCGACCAGGGTCGATCGCCCGGTGCAGGGGAGCCGAAGTTCCCGCCTCCCCCCCCCCCCCCCGATGCAGGAGCTTGATCACCCCGAATGTGGAGGGCCCGCTGCCGGCTACGGGAGCCATGATCGTCCCGTCAACGGAAGGCTTGAGCCCTCCGACCGCGGGAGAACAAAGAAGGGAAGATATTTAACTTTTTTTCGTCTTCCATCACAGCAGAGGAGTCACTGTGGTGGATGTTCATGTCAAAATGTATTTTGTGTGTTTTGTTGCTTTTTAATGGTATGACTGGCAAATCAAATTCCTTGTATGTTGCAAAACATACTTGGCTAATAAAGTATGATTATGGTAAGTTATAGAGTCATACAGCACGGGAACAGGCCCTTCAGCCGAACTTGCCCATGCCGACCAAGATGCCTGCCCGTGTTTGCCCCCTATCCCGCTAAACGTTTTCTTATCCATGTTTCCTTTCTTGTACAAATGTCCCTGCCAATGCCCTTAGAGAAGTGTTGAAGTATTTGGATTTGTGTAGTACAAATGTTGCACATTTAGCCGGAATAATTAGATTAGGAATCTATACAAATCACAGGATCCTATACCATATAATAATGAAGCCAAGTCCTGCTTTCTCAGAAGTGGTGTTGTCTGATTGGAGCTTGGCCACAGTGGGAACAGACAGCAAATGGAGGAAGATTTACAATTGTGTTATGGAAATGTATTATGCTAATTTTACCAACATACTATAATGAAACAGCCATTTAAGATTGAATATTTCCGCCAAATTAAGGGTATTCCACGTGCATGTAATAATGAAAGTTGCATGGAAACGAAAGTGTAAATAAATTTACTGTGGAAATGTAGGTTTTATGAGTAATAACTTGATAACATACTGAAAACAGTCAAATCTGGCTGTTTGCCAAGTAAACAGGCACAACTGCACTTTTATCACTTGGAAGAATAAAAAGCTTTTCAATTAGATCTCAACGGTATTGTGAAACCACAGGCCATGAAATTTTTTAAAAGGCAGATTTGATAGAAAATGGGTTTCAAATATTGAAAATTCACATTATTTGAAAATAAATTTGCTTCTGATGCCAATGCAAATATCTGGAAAATTGCATGCATTGCATCACAATGTGTGCATCTCATTCATTATGGTGTTATTTCCTAATTGTTATACAGATCATACAGTGGAGTTCATTTTCTCACCATCTTAAAAATATATCCTAGTGGGCCCCATCCCCCAACGTGAGGAGGGTGCGTGGCATCAGCGCTCACCCCGGGGACAGGCACCCCCCAGTCAATCACCCCCATCACCCCCCACAAGGAAAATTATGGAATTTATGGAGGCATTCAATCTTACCCACTTTGGGGGGGGGGGGGGGTGGGGGCGGGGTCAAGAGTGTTTTATTGTCAGATGTCCCAGATAGGACAATGAAATTCTTGCTTGCTTGGCTGCAGGGAAGAACCTGTTCCTGAACCTGGACGTTACCGTTTTCAGCCTCCTGTACCTTCTTCCTGATGGCAATGGTGAAATGAGTGTGTGGCCAGGATGGTGTGGGTCTTTGATAATAATAATAATAAATTTTATATTTAATGGGCGCCTTTCATACAAAATCTCAAGGACACCTTACATAGTAATCGGAATAAAAACATATAATCGGAGTAAAACAAGTAATTAAAGACATCACAATGACACAAATTAAAAACAGAATTCAATCCAAAAACAGAAAATCAAAAACACAGTGTGAAGAGAGAGCAGCGGCAACCAATTCGTGCCAGTGTCCACTCTCTCTTCACGGCAGCCATCTTGGACACAGACCTACAAGACTACAGTTAGACAAAAAAAATCATCCCCCCACAGTGGATAGCACTATGGGGGAAGGCACAATGTCCAGTCCCCACCCCATGTTCACCCCAAAGTCAGGCCTATTGGGGCCACCGCAGTTGCCTCTACGGAGGCCCGATGTCCCTGGCCGTTCTCACCGGGTGGTCTTGCCCCGGCGTCGGGAGAGTCCTTTCGGCGGCTGGGCCACCTGGAACGGCCGCTTCTTGGTTGGAGCCCGCGGCTGCCGAAGCCGACAAGGCCGCGCCGGTTTGGCGCTCCTAGGCTCCAGATGAAAAAGTCGGCGCCCGCTCTCCTCACTGCCCCCTTTGCCGCCTCTACGCACGCTGTCTCTCCGCACGCCGCCTCTCCGCTCCGCAAACCCGCAGCCCGGAGATGTTGCTCACGGCGGTCCAGCTCGCCAGAGCTCCAGCGCGGCGACCCAGGCAAGGCATCGCCCGCTCCACTCCGCTCCGCTCCAGCGCTCCAGCGCTCCAATGCAGTGCCGCCACGCAGGCCGAGGTGCTGGGTGGTTCCCGCCAAGAAACGGCGCTCCAAGCCCGCTGGTAGGCCACGACGACGGGTCGACGGGCAGCCCGGAAAAAAGGCTGCCACACCGACCAGGTAGGGACCTATAAATAAAGTAACACCTACCCCCCCACATTAAAAGACCATATCCCCTACAAACAAAAAAACAGGACTCACTAAAAACTAAAAAAAAACGAATTTAAGACGGACGGCTGCTGCTGATGTTGATGATGTTGGCTGCCTTTTTGAGGCAGTGGGGGGTGTAAATAACCCGGGAGGGGGCGGGGGATGTAAATAACCCGGAGGGGGGGGGGGAGAGGGCGGGGGGTGTGAATAACCCAGGGGGGGTGTTGGCTGCCTTTTTGAGCCAGCGGGGGGAGGGGGGGGGTTGTGAATAACCCGGGGGGAGGGAGAAGGGGAGGGGGCTGAGGGTGAATAACCTGGGAGGGGCAGAGGATGTGAATGGCCGGGGGGGGGAGGGGGAGGTGGACGGGGAGGGGGAGGGGGTGGGGGGGTGTGAATAACCCAGGGGTCTGCATGGGACGAAGGGCCTGTTTACATGCTGTATGGCTCTAGATGCATTGAGCTCAAAAGGCAGGTTTAAAACGCCGATTTGGCCGCCAGTGGCGAGTTGGATTGCTCTTGCTCAGAGCTGGCATAGAGTCTATGGGCTGATGGTCTCCTTCACTGTTGTGAGCTTTCTGTGACTCACTCATAGTGATACAGTGTGGAAACAGACCCTTCGGCCCAACTCACCCACGCTGGCCAACAATGTCCCAGCTACAATAGTCCCATTTGCCTGCGCTTGGTCCATATCCCTCCAAACCTGTCCTATCCATGTACCTGTCTAATTGTTTCTTAAATGATGGGATAGTCCCAGCCTCAACTACCTCCTCTGGCAGCTTGTTCCATATACCCACCACCCTTTGTGTGAAAAAGTTACCGCTCGGATTCTTATTAAATCTTTTCCCCTTCACCTTGAACCTATGTTCTCTGGTCCTCGATTCTCCAACTCTGGGCAAAAGACTGATCTATTCCTCTCATGATTTTGTACACCTCTATAAAATCTCCCCTCATCCTCTTGTACTCTATGGAATAGAGACCCAGCCTACTCAACCTCGTCCTATAGCTCACACCCTCTATTCTTGGCAACATCCTTGTAAATCTTTTCTGAACCCTTTCAAGCTTGACAATATCTTTCGTATAACATGGTGCCCAGAACAGAACACAATATTCTAAATGTGCACTCTGTGAAAGACTCAAATTTATGGGACTAATTTACACCCCAGATTGAACTGTAAGGTTCTAGACCAAATAAAGCATTCATTCTAATACAATAAATGCACTGTGAAATATTGCCACAATATACAAAAACTATTTCAATGGCTGTATTAACCATGAAAAATGGTATTTCAAGTTAACAGAAATCTGCTTGCCACCATGAAGTAATGGCAGCTAAAGCATAAACCTTTAAAAATGAACCAATTAACCTTGTTCAAGTACAATAATTGGAATTTTGTTAAAGTTTATGGAGTTTCAGCTTCTGCCATGCTGTAGATTTTCACTAAGATATTATAAATCTTCAGAAGGATGAAGCATTTCTGAAGTGCTGATTCTGGTAACGGCACATGTTAGCAGAAAAGACTGTTGAATGATGAATGATGATGATATCTTTTTATTTCGAACGATTTAAAAAAAAGAAGAAAAGAAAAGATGAAAATTATATATATACATATATATATATACATAAATACATACACACATACATACATATACGTACATATATACATATACACATACACACACACACATATACATAACATATATGTACATACATAAATTTAAAAATCAAAAGCCAATTTCAACATAATACACATTAGACTCGTTCGAAAAGGGATAGGAAGAAGCCTATGCTTGTCAAGTCCTACCCCCATTCTTCACCATTAACAAATGCAAAATTCAATAAAATAAAATAAACAGACAATTCAAATAAAACTACTACAATCAAGCTATTAAGAAAAAAAGAACAAAAAAAGAAAAGAACAAAAAGAACAAGCACCATTAACATCTGTGAGATTTACATTCTCCTTCCTCATTACTGTACTTTTCAAAGATATATCTTTTGTACATTTTTTAAAATTGCATTATATTCATACTTTGTTTAATCGTTTCGTCAAGACCATTCCACAAAACCACCCCACAAATGGAAATACACATACTTTTTAAATTGGTCCGAGCATAATGCTGTTTCAAGTTTAGTTTCCCTCTAAAGTTATAACCCCCCTGTTGCATCTGACATGCTGAATAATTCCAACATTTTCCATTTACTCTTACTTGAAATCACATGGAGTCGAATGAAGCCAAATCTGCATAAATACCAACAGTGTGCCCATGGCATGTTCGAGATGGTGGGGGGAGACATGCAAGACTTACCATGGGATAAAATAAGAGTTGCTCTTTCTTTTTTTACATAAAAATGTTACAATGTATATATAAATTGGTTGACAATGTCCAACACTAGAGGGAATGGCTATATGGTGAGAAGGGGAAGGTTTAATGGAGATGTGCAGGACAAGTTCTTTACACAGAGGGTGATGGGGGCGTGGAACGAACTGTCAGGGGTGGTGGTGGAGGCAGATATGATAGTGATGTTTAAGTGGCTTTAGGATAGGCGCAGGGAATAGAGGGATATGGATTATGTACAAGCAGATGAGATCAGTTCAATTTGGTATCATGTTCAGCATAAACATTGAGGGCTGAAGGGCCCATTCCTGTACTGTACTGTTCTATGTTCTATAATAATGGCTGAGTTAACAATCTCAGAATGAATATCATATTTTAGCATCCACATTTTGTATATAACGGTTCTAATTCTCATGAATCATGTCAGACATTACGAACATATGTTGATTTTTATCCCGCTTTTCCCTCAGGTACGTTTGGAATGGCCCACAGACCTAGCAGTGAACCCTATGGATAATTCCCTTTATTTGCTGGATAACAACGTGGTACTTCAGATTTCAGAAAACCACCAAGTTCGCATTGTAGCTGGGCGCCCAATGCACTGCCAAGTGCCTGGAATCGATCACTTCCTCCTGAGCAAGGTGGCAGTGCACTCCACGCTGGAGTCAGCCACGGCCATTTCTATTTCCCACAATGGAATCTTATACATAGCGGAAACGGACGAGAAGAAGATTAACCGTGTCCGGCAAGTCACGACAAATGGGGAAATATCCCTGGTCGCTGGAGCGCCAACCGGCTGCGACTGTAAACACGACGCCAACTGTGAATGCTACTCAGGAGATGATGGATATGCAAAGGACGCAAAACTGAACGCTCCCTCGTCGCTGGCAACGTGCCCTGAGGGGGACGTGTACATCGCAGATCTCAGGAACGTCCGCATTAGATATGTTCGGAAAAACAGGCCATTCCTCAATTCTCTGAATCTCTACGAGGTTGCTTCGACCATTGATCAAGAACTGTATTTATTTTCCATTAATGGTAGTCACCTATATACTCAAAGCCTTATCACCGGAGACTACATTTATAATATCACTTACACTGGGAATGGAGACATAAGCACGATCATGGATTACAACGGGAACTCTCTAAATATACGGCGCGATGCTACAGGAATGCCGCTTTGGCTGGTCGTGCCGGATGGGCAGGTTTACTGGCTGACAATCGGTGCAAACACTGCCCTAAAGAGCGTCTCCACCCAGGGACATGAACTGGCTCTAATGACATACCAAGGCAGTACTGGTCTATTGACAACTAAAAGCAATGAAAATGGTTGGACCACATTTTATGAGTAAATATATATTATTTTTCTATTTATATTGAATAGGTACTTGGTTTTGCGAATCTGTTTCTCTCATCTCAATAATGAATCTTAAAAAACAGGTAATTCTACTGCTCAACTCACTGGTTGTAATCCAGCCTAGTCTGAATATCACTCAGGAGACAGCAGGGCTGGAAAAAGTCTGACCCAGTTCACCATGTAGTGATATTGAGCTGGTGCTAAGATGTCCAGATCTGGACATCATCTGGAGGAACAAGAAACTGCAGACACTGGAACCCTGAGCAAAACACAAAGTGCTGGAGGATCTCAGCATGTTAGGCAGCATCTGTGGAGGGAATGGATGGGCGACGTTTCGAGTTGGGACCCTACAGACTGATGGAATAGGGGAGGGAAAACTGAAAAAGAGAGGTGGGGGACAAGGTCTTGCAAGTGATAGGTGGATATGGGCAAGGGGGGGTTTTAATTGTTAGATGGGTGGAGGGAATGATGAAGACTAGAGATTAAAAGGAGACAAAAGGGTGTCAGATAAGGAAAGTAGAGGGGGAGTGAATTGTAAAGCTGGAGAGAGTAATATGGGAGGAAAGGGATGGAGGATGGGAACAAGGGGTTTAAAAGGAAAATGTAGGACTTAGGATAGGAGATGAGTATACAAAGGAGGGGAAAGGAGTAGGGTGACTGGTGAGAGAAAAGGGTGTGCGGGGCATTATGTGAAATTGGAGAATTTAATGTTCATACCATTGGGTTGTAAGTTATCCAAGTAGAATATACTTTTCCTCCAGTTTGTGCATGGCCTCACTCTGGCAATGGACCGAAAGATCATGATAGGAATGGGAAGGGGACTTAAACTTGTTAGCAAACGGGAGGTGCAGCAGGCCTTGGTGGACAGAGCATAAGTGTTTGGCAAAGCAGTCGCCTAGTCTACGCTTGGTCTTGTTAATGTAAAGTAGGCCACGTCGGGAGTACCAAATGCAGTACGGTGGAAGGGCTGCTGGGGTCCCTGGAAGGGCATGTTACATCTCCTGCAGTTGCAGGGAACGGTGCCTGGCGAGGGGATAGGTTGGGTAGGAAAGATGAGTGGTCTTTGCATAGAGCAGAAAGGGGTGGGGACGGGAAGATGCGACAGGTGGTGGTGTTATGTTGAAGGTGGCGGAAATGTCATAGATTGATGTGTTGAATGATGAGGCTGGTGGGGTGAAAGGCGAGGACACGGGGAACTCTATCCTTGTTCCATCCAGGAGGAGGGGGAGCCAGAGCAGAACTACCCAGAGGAGGTATAGTGAGGGCTCCATCCACAACAGCAGAGGTGAACCATGTTTTCTGAAGAAAGAGGGCACCTCAGATGTCCCAGAGGGGAATATCTCATCTTGGGAGCAGGTGCAGTAGAGATGGAGAAATTGAGAGGTCCTTGCCTTGCACTAAACGTTATACCCTATATCATGTATCTGTACACTGTGGATGGCTCGATTGTAATAATGTATCATCTATTCACTGACCGCTTAGCACACAACAAAAGCTTTTCAATGTACCACAGTACGCGTGACAATAAACTAAACTAAAATAACTAAAATATAGCATCCTTGCAATAGACAGGGTGGGAAGATAGCTGTGAGAGTCAGTGGCTATGTAGTGGATGTCAGTGGATAGTCTGGCCTCGGTGATGAAAACACAGAGATAGAGATGGGGAGAGAAGTGTCAGAGATAGTCTATGTGAATTTGAGGGCAGGGTGGAAATTAGTAATAAATCATCTCGACATCCTGTGCCTGTTATTTGACAGTGAATTAGATTATGAAATGCAGATTTGCTGCAGGTCATTTTGCAATGTCTGTCACCACTGAAGACTTGAACAATATTTCCACAGCTGTCTTTGGAAGTCTGATGTAGTTATGTTTTAATGTAAGCCAGACTTACTTATTGCTTTCTTCTTTTCAAAATAAAACAGTGCATAACTTTCAGGGGTCAAAACGCTCATGGTGGCTTCTTTTATGTAGTTCCAACCATATTTGTTAGCACTTGAAAGATTTGCCTCTGATATGAAAGTTATTTTAAATAAACTTTTAAGATGAAGAAGGTAGAGGACATATTTTTGAATAAGCAATTATAGGTCTTCCTTTTACTGAGATTAAAAAACAGTTTGGTTATACTGTAAAGGGGTCAAAATATAACAATCAAACGTTTTGATTTTCTGAATTCATTTTTTCTTTTTGAATGAATAGTGACTGTACTATTTTCCTCAAGTCACAGCTTTGAAATAAGTTGGTCCAAACTCCACCTAAAATAGTCAAAATGATTGGAGTGTATTAGCTATAAGGAGAGGTTGGACAAAATGGGATTTTAGCTGGATCGTCGTAGACTGAGGGATGAGCTGATAGAACTATATAAAATGATGAGGGGCACAGATAGGGTGTTTAGTTTTTTCCCAGGGTTGAAATGTCAAACAGTGGAGGACATATGTTTAATGTGAGAAGGAGAAAATTTAAAGTTGAATTACAAGACAACTTACTGATAAGGTCATAAGGAGTAGAAGAATTAGGCCATTCAACTCCATCAAGTCTATTCCGCCATTCGATCATAGCTGATCTATCTCTCCCTCCCAACCCCATTCTCCTGCCTTCTCCCCATAACCTCTGGCACCTGTATTAACGCAGAGAGGAACCGTGCCTGGAACATATTACTAGGGAGGAGGCAGAAGCAGGTACAATTGCAACGTTTAAAGGGCAAATTGTTTTCCAAACCCATAATTGCCTCTCCATGTATGTTTCTGTATGTAATGTCTCAAAATGACCGAGACCCACATGCGATCCTCACCTCGGGCGCTGTCTTTGTGGAGTTTGCAACTTCTCCTTGTGACCACATGAGTTTCCTCCGGATGCTCCAATTTTCTTCCAAAATACAGCGGGTTTGTCGGGAGTTGGCCTCTGTAAATATTCCCTAGTATGTAGAGAGTGGATGCAAAATTGGGATAACATGAGTGAACAGGAGATCGATGGTCAGCGTTGACTCACTGGACCAAAGGGCCTGCTTTTGTGTTATATCTCTAAACTAAACTAAACTAAAATGGAACAGGGAAGTGTTTCATAAAAAAATATTTTAGTCATTTTCATTCAGTTACATAGTAATTCAAATAATTAGGTAAAACAAAGATTAAACCAAAGCCACATGCAGGGAAAAGTTTAAAATAGCTGAGTTTTATTACTTTTAGGGTACTGAAAGGAACGGAAATATAATTAACTATGTAATATTTTACCCAGAATTAGCAACATATTGCAAACCATATTAAAATGGAAGAATGTTTGAAATTGCTTGGGGTATCAAACCAACTTTTTTTGCTGGATAGTTATTGCTTCTTTCGGCAGTTTTGGACTCACTGTTATGCTCCTAAATAAATGTCGCAGAGAGAAAACCAGTGACATTGGTGAAGTACTTCATTAATTCAAAGATCCCCAAATGCTATTTTTGAAAATTCTGCTCAGTTTGCTGAAAGTAAATAATGGTTCAAGTTTTGAATTTCTTACGTAAAACATTCCTTGCCTCAAGGAATCTAATCACTGATGATAAATGTAAATTTAATTAGTTCTATTTTCAGTGTCCTTAAGATGCTAGGTAGAAAAGTTCCAATTGAACCTGCACTGCAAATTGTTATAAATTGTTGGAAAAATTGCACATTGTGTGAGATTGTTTGTTGAAAAATAAAAGTTGAAGCGTTTCAATCCAACAAACTATACAAGGAATGAACACAATTACTTTCCACATAGGTATGATAATTATGGTCGCCTCATCAATGCAACTTTTCCCACTGGACGCATTGACAGTTTCCATGGTGACATTGACAGCGCTGTCCGAGTACATGTCGAGACTTCGAATAAGGACGATGTTACTATAACCACCAATCTGTCAACCGCAGGTGCTTTCTACACCCTGGTCCAAGGTAAAGTTCATTCACTAATACTTCCTCTTTCTTATTTATTCCTATTTTGCTCTCGCTTATGGGAGATAATAATTATACCTAAGTTTCATATAGAAATATAGAAACATAGAAAATATGTGCAGGACTAGGCCGTTCAGCCCTTCGAGCCAGCCATTCAATATGATCATGGCTGATCATTCAAAATCAGTACCCTGTTCCTGCTTTCTACCCATATTCCTTGATTCCGTTAGCCCTAAGAGTGAAATCTCCCTTGAAAACATGCAGTGAATTGGCCTCCACTGCCTTCTGTGCCAAATTCCACAGATTCACAACCCTGTGTGAAAAGGGTATTTTCCTCATCTCAGTCCTAAATGGCCTACCCCTTATTCTTAAACTGTGACCCCTGGTTCTGGACTCTCCCAACATGGGGAACATTTTTCTTGCATCTAGCCTGTCCAATCACTTAAGAATTTTACATGTTTCCATAAGATACCCTCTCATCCTTCTAAACTCAAGTGAATACAAGCCCAGTCGACCCATTCTTTCATATTGTCAATGGATGCTCGATGTTTTGGTGAAAGGTGATTGACCTGAAAAAATAACTCTTTGAATTGAATTGAATTGAATACCTTTATTGTCATTCAGACCTTACGGTCTGAACGAAATTTCGTGCCTGCAGTCATACATACAATCATACAATAATAAACAACAATAAACACAAATTAACACCACCACAGTGTATCCTCCAAGCACCTCCTCACTGTGGTGGAGGCAAAAATCTTAGGGTTACTGTCTTTTCCCTCCTCTTCTCCCTCTGCGCTGAGGCGATTCCCCACCGGGCGATGGCACAACAGTCCCGCGGCTCACCGAACCCCGCAAAACGCCGGGGGTGGTCGAAGCTGCCGCCCTCCAGTCCAGCACACACAACCGCTGGCCCGCGGCTGAACCCCAGACTCAGGTCACCGCCTCAGAACGCCGTCCCAGCCACCGGAGCACCGTTCCAGCCCCGAGCCGGATCGCCCTCACGTGAGTACCGTTCTCCCTCGGGCTGGGCCACTCCGACGGGAGTGCCATTCTCCCTCGGGCTGGGCCACTCCGACGGGAGTGCCGTTCCACCCTCGGGCTGGGCCACTCCGACGGGAGTGCCGTTCCACCCTCGGGCTGGGCCACTCCGACGGGAGTGCCGTTCTCCCTCGGGCTGGGCCACTCCGACGGGAGTGCCGTTCTCCCTCGGGCTGGGTCACTCCGACGGGAGTGCCGTTCCACCCTCGGGCTGGGCCACTCCGACGGGAGTGCCGTTCTCCCTCGGGCTGGGCCACTCCGACGGGAGTGCCGTTCTCCCTCGGGCTGGGCCACTCCGACGGGAGTGCCGTTCTCCCTCGGGCTGGGCCACTCCGACGGGAGTGCCGTTCCACCCTCGGGCTGGGCCACTCCGACGGGAGTGCCGTTCTCCCTCGGGCTGGGCCACTCCGACGGGAGTGCCGCTCCTCCCTCGGGCTGGGCCACTCCGACGGGCCACAGCCCCTCACGGGAAAGTCTCTCAGCCCCTCGCCAGGCCGCTCTCACGAGAGCGCAGTTCCAGCCCCGGGCTGGGCCACCCTCACGGGAGCGAGCCCAGGGCGAGTCCTGTCAGCTGCCTCCAGAGTCCCGAGGTCGCCAGCTCCGCCATTAGGCCTCAGTGTAGACGGAGGCAGAGAAGGGGGATACGACAAAAAGGTCGTATTCCCCCGAAGGGAGAGACAGCAAGCCCCGTTTCACCCCCCCCCCACATAAACACGACCTAAAAACCAAAAACGTAACTAGACAAAACGAAAAAAATACAACACAAAAAAGTAAAAGACAAATGGACTGCAGGCGAGCCGCAGCCGTTCCCGGCGCCGCCACTTCCGCTACTTCTGTGCTGGAGAAAGAAATAGAGTTCTTGTCTCAGCATCAATCTCCCTTCACCTTTACAGTTTGTTTTATCATTGTTATGAAACGTAAAACATATTCCATTGTTTTTTCACATTATGAAACGTAAGTATAATTATTATCTCAGGGAAGTATTTATAGTAATTTCTGTTTCATGTCATAATACCATATTGATCGTTATTTGCTTCTCTGCTTATTTCCAAGTCACTCTTTGCATCCATTTAAGGCAGAGAAATTTTAACCAAGGTGAAACGAAAGACATTAGCTGGTTACAGAAATTGCCCATTTTCCATTTCCGCTGAAGCCAATGAATAGCAAACTAAAAAGGAGCCAATCTAAGCAGTGAATCGGTTCTCCATTTCACAGGTTTTTGCCCTGAATTTGCGGGCTACCTTTACTCTTATTTTTGACCTTTACTCATTATTGATTTGGATCGTATTACGAGGTGCTTGTTTCTGTTGGTTGCCCTTTACATACAGCCTCCTTTCTGCCCTGACTCTGACCAGACCACTATTGGAAAATTTGCTGAAGTAATCAAACAAATTTGATTGTGCACTACTTATCTAATCTAAGATCCAACACTCGTTTTTCTCAAAATATATTTGTCATAATAATTATGTCAAAAATATTAAACTTAGTCCTTTGTGTTCTTAGATCAAGTTCGAAATGCCTATCACGTTGCTGCCGATGGATCACTGCGGCTTATGCTAGCTAATGCTATGGAAGTTTCACTGCAAACGGAACCGCATCTCTTGGGAGGCACTGTAAATCCTACAGTCGGAAAGCGCAATGTTACATTGCCCATTGAAAACGGCTTAAACTTTGTGGAATGGAGACAACGAAAAGAGGAAGCCAGGGGGCAAGTAACCGTGTTTGGAAGAAGGCTTAGGGTGAGTAAGACCTGACAAAATGAAATACACTGAACGTAAAGCTAAATCCCCCAACAATGCATCTTTTTAACCAACAAATAAACATTGTGGGACATTGAGTTAATGCAGTTGCCAGCCTGAGTAGGGATGAGGAAATGTATTGCAGCCACTTCATTCTTCTCTTCAGCACGTTTCAATCAAGCACTTAATTATGTCTGAAAACACTTCCACATTTACTGCTCTATCTGGATGCTGCAGCTGTGAATTAGTTAAGTTATGAAGGTTTACACTATGAAGGCAACTTGTCCATTTTGTTTTCAGCTCGGTCTTAAGATAAACAAGTAAAAACTCACCAAGTTAAGTTTATTCTCATGTGCACAAATACGATAACATCTGATATGATGAAGGAACCACATGGTATTGAATATAAATTTCCCATTTATTTAATTTGAACCTATGATTATTTTAGGCTCCTAATTTCAAATAATATTTCAGATTTAACTTTTCATTCTTTGCTTTACATATTCATTCAAAAGCCAGATTGTAACTCTGGACCATTGTAAATAAGTGACCTTTGATCTCATTTCAGAAATGAAGCCAAGAATGTAGCACCTAGAGTTGTAGAGGGATACAGTGTGGAAACAGGCTCTTTGGCCCAACTTGCCCACACCGACCAACATGTCCCATCTAAACTAGTCCCACCTACCTACATTTGGCCCATATCCCTCTAAACCTGCCCTATCCATGTACCTGTCCAAATGTTTCTGAAGCTTTGTGATACTACCTGCCCCAACTAGCTCCTCTGGCAGCTCGTTCCATACACCCATCTCCCTCTGTGTGAAGAAGTTACCCCTCAGGTTCCTATTAAATCTTTCCCCCCCTCACCCTAAACCTATCTCCTTGGGTTCTTGGTTCCCCTACTTTGGGCAAGAGACTCTGTGTTTTGCAGGTCACCAAATTCAATTTCATAGCATTTCAAGCAGAGTGCAGGCCACCAAATTCAATTTCATAACATTTCAAGCAGAGTGCAGGCCACCAAATTCAATTTCATAGCATTTCAAGCAGAGTGCAGGCCACCAAATTCAATTTCATAGCATTTCAAGCAGAGTGCAGGTCACCAAATTCAATTTCATAACATTTCAAGCAGAGTCCAGGCACCACATTCAATTTCATAGCATTTCAAGCACAGTGCAGGCCACCAAATTCAATTTCATAGCATTTCAAGCAGAGTGCAGGCCAGCAAATTGCCAAACAACTCATTGCATTATCATTAAGGGCTAACAAATCATTTATTGCAAGTACATTGCAGACTTACAGTTCAGTTGATTCGCAGCTTAGTATCACAGTTGTGGACTCTCCCTCGCGATCTTCCAGAGTGACTGACACGTCCAGGCATCCGGGGTTTTATAGTCCTGCCCCCCCCCCCTCGTGGTGATTGACAGGCGAGGGGACCAATCAGCTGATCTCAAGATTTTTTTAACACTCATAACTTTTTTATTTTTCATCGCTCGGTGTAAATCCTTGGGGCTGCCTCAGCAGAGGAGGACTGTGAGTAAGATGGCCAAAAATCATAACGATATATGGTAGCGTATTTTCTAAAATCAATATACAACGCAGACAGGAAGTGGTCAAGATGAGACTTTTAGTTATATAGATTGTGATATTTCTTTGCTTAGATGATCTAACTGATTTAGAGGGTATTGGGTATTCGGGGAGTTTGGACAACGGATTGTTTTCTCAGGAGCATTGAGCCTAAGTTGCATTATATCAGGAATTGAACTCCGCTCCCTCAGCGGGCCCTAAAAGTCATTCATTCCTATTTGTATAAAGAGACAGAAAAAAACCAAGGCAAAATTATTATCCTCTATCTCCCTCCCCACCATCATTCCCCAGTGCAAATCAACTGTGTATTAGCTGACCACAGAGCAACACCGATGACAATAACAATTGCTGAGGAGTCACTGAACTGGACATTCATGCATTTGTGTCAGTGTCATTGACAAGTCCGCCAAGAGAGAAAGAGTTGTGGAGGTAGGGGAACTAAAATTCAAAACACAAGGCCGACATAAGTGTTAAGTAAGTCTCAAGTGTTGCAGTTAGACCAATGGAATTAGATCAATTAGCACCTGCTTGCTATGCGCAAGTTATGCATAAAAATGATCCCGTGCATGTTTCCAGTGCATGTGCCCATTTCTGGTGGATGGCTTGGCAATCAGGGCGGCACCGTGGCGCCACAATCAGTGGCGCAGTGGTCGAACTACTGCCTCACGGCGCCAGAGACCCGGGTTTGATCCTGATTACGTTTGCTGTCTGTGCGGATGCTGTACATTCTCCCTGGGACCGTGTGGGTTTCCTCCGGGTGCTCTGGAATTCATCCCACATTCCAAAGTGGTGCGGGTTTGTAAGGTATTGGTTTCTGTAAATTGACCCTGGTGTGTAGGATGTGAAAGTGGGATAACATAGAACTAGTGTATGGTTGATCAATGGCCAGCGTGGACTCAGTGGGCCGAAAGGCCTGCTTCCATACTGTGTCTCTAAAAACTAAGAAATGGTTAACAGTACATGAATTGGGCATTTCCATCTTCTAATCCTTACGCAATTGATATTCTGCCAACACTATTTGCAAACACTAGCATATCATATGAGGAGATTAGGTACGCTTCTACTAATGGAATAGTTGCGTTCTGAGTATAGAACACACTGTTATATTAATTTGCATTGCTGTCAGAAGCAATTCCAATTTTGAATGACAGAACAGACACAAGAGCCAAATGGCCTCTTCTGCTTCTAATGTTATGGTTTGGATTAAATGAGTAGCATACATTTCCATCTTTTATCAAACACAGCAATTTGTCATGTAATTCTTTACATGGTCATCTAGAAGAAATATTTTAGGATTTTACAAAGCAAACCCCTGGTTCTTCTCCAGATTTTAAGATAATATCGGTCTGGAATAATTGGTTTCATACAACTTGATCCTGACAAAATACAATATGAGGTGGCATTAATAATGCAAATAGTGCACTGTAAGGTTTTCCTAGCTAACCTTGAGCTGCAGAGAATTAATATTTAGTTGTTTTGGTGTCGAAGAAACTCTTTCACCTAAGTCACTTAGAAGAGATTAAGTTGTTATATGTTCTCCATCTCTTATATGCAGAGTGTTTATGAAAATACAAGTTAACAATTGTTATTTCAAGGCAACAAACTGATGTTACGTATGAATTAATTTACTGTTCAGTAGATTTCTCTTCTCTCATCAGTTTGGATACGTGAAGTAAAATTACTTTAACTCTGCAATAATTATATTTTCTTGTATTATTTAAATAATTGTTTAGTGATCTTTGCAAAGGAAAAAATAGTAATCTGAACAATACAATGGCATATTATTATTGAAAGATGGCACAGGTTATGATTGCTGAAACATACAGCTATGTTTAGCAATTACTGAATAGAAGTGACAAAAAATACATTTATTTGAAATGAATCTGAATGTTTTAATTTATTGGAAAATAAATTTGATTTCTAGTTGTTCATTGTTTATGGCATAACAAAGACAATGTAGTTTGCTTTATTATCAGGAAATTGAAAATAAATGAAGTATTGTTACCTGAAGCAATCCCACAATGTCAGTCTCGTTCTATAGCTACACCAATTTGGAACAAATGTCGTAAAGATTTTCATAGCAGTTGTATTGATGAGATGGGAGGAGGGGAGGGGGGGGTGAGAAGATCAGAAATCTGTGCTTTAATGATGACGTTGATCTGATATGAGCGTGATGAACTTCAAGAGATGCAAGAAATAAAACTGTAGGGAGATGTAGTAAGAGCTGGGATACGCATGGTGATGGCAATTTTCCAATGATCACTAATGAAATATGAATGTGAAATTCAGCCTTAAGGAAACTAGACAAATTCCACTGCACTACGCCAAAAAAAAGTGTCACATCTTTGAAAATGGACCTAACACAGAGCAGTGCAACATTGCATTTTTTTTTCTGTCTCTTATTTCCCATTATTTGACCCCCTGCCTTTGGCAGATCTTCTGGCATTATACTCTTAAAAGAGTCAACAATAATGAACACGCAAAAATCGTCTCCAGCATGCTTTTCAATTTCACTTGTCTGAAAACTGACGCTACACAATAGTTTTAATTCCGCTGATTCCCCTGCAAGATTGCTCCAAGGAGGGCTCGACATTCAAATCACTTTTAGCGAGGTCTATAATCTCCTGCAACTTCAAACAGTTCACCTGTGTACACCAGTGTGTCTGCATGGCTTTGTTTGTGAAGGTCAAGGTCATGATCACTCTCATCTTCCTTGGCTCAGTGTCATTCCAGGCTGCTGATCTCTGCTACATCTCATATTTTGATGCTGACTGCTTCATTAGGGATGGCACTCAAGCCTGAGGCTCAAAGAGAAAATACTTTATCTACTTCTCCCATAGAAGCACGCCTGAGGATTTACCTTCCCTATGGACATCACCAAGTACAGCTTTTAGTTTATAATTTAGAGATACAGCGCGGAAACATGTCCTTCGGCCCACCGAGTCCGCATCGACCGTGATCCACACACATTAACACTATCCTACACACACCAGGGACAATTTACACATACACCAGGCCAATTAACCTACATACCTGTACGTCTTTGCAGTGTGGGAGGAATCCGAAGATCTCAGAGAAAACCCACACGGTCACGGAGAGAACGTACAAACTCCATACAGACAGCATCCGTAGTCGGTATCGAACCCGGGTCTCCGGCGCTGCAAGTGCTGTAAGGCAGCAACTCTACCACTGTGCCACCTTGGCCGCCCTATTCATAGGGTATTCATAGATTGCAAATAGTATTGCATCATTCCATGCAGACACTTTAGTTTTAGGTTTGGTTTTGTTTAGTGATACAGCATGGAAACAGGCCCTTCGGCCCACTGAGTCCACGCCGATCATCAATCACATGTTCACACATTTGTTCTATGTTATCCAACTTTCTCATCCACTCCCTGCGCACTGCGGGCAATTTACAGAGGCCAAATAACCAGCAAACCCCCACGTCTTTGGAATGTGGGAGGAAACTGGAGCATCTGGAGGAAACTCACACGATCACAGGGAGAACGTGCAAACTCCACACAGACAGGCAGCATCCGAGGTTGGGATTGAACCTGGAGTGTCTGGCACTGTGAGGCAGCAATTCTACTACTGCACCACTGTGCCACCTTCTGGAACATAAAACAGCAAAGGCGAACATCGACACCTCTTGCATACAGGGTCAATAGACTATTTCTGTGCACGTGCTAATCGGGGATATGCTTAGGTATGGCATTACTCTACTGGACAGTAAGAAAATCAATTCACTTTGCAATTGCACTTTGCACATGTGACAATAAAACCACCATTAAACCATAGACAGGCCCTTCGGCCCACGAACATGATGCCAAACTAAACTCCTGCCATGAATGTATCTAGGGACGGTCTCCAAGGCCACACATGCATTAGAACATTGTTCCTGCAGGCACCTGTCTTCACCGGCCTCTCTCGGTCACGGTTCACTAAGATGCTTCCTCTAACCGCGCCCATTTTGAAGCATCTTTTCCTTTGGCAGCAACAGTAGCTGGAAGAGTGCTGCTTGTAAATGTGATATATCCCTTCAAGGGCTTGCTGCAGAAATTGCATCCGTTAATCTTCGTGCCGGCATATAGAAACATAGAAACATAGAAAGTAGGTGCGAGAGTAGACCACCAGGTCCGTCGAGCCCGCACCGCCATTCGCTCATGGCTGAACACTAAACAGACACACTTACCCACAAACAGTAGACACAAGACACAGAACACAAGACACTACCCTCCCCTTCATACCGCTATCACCCCTCTCCACCCCAAGAACCGCGTGATCTCCTGGGGGAGGCAAAAAAACGGATAAAAACCCAGGTCCAATTCGGGAAAAAAAATCCGGGAAATTCCTCTCCGACCCCAATCCAGGCGATCGACACTTGTCCAGGAGATCACTCAGGTCTTACTATACTAACCATACCTAGGTCCATATCCCTGCCCTCTCCCCGTAGCCCCTTATCCCCTCGGCAGCTAAAAAACCATCTATTCTAGACTTAAACATATTTAACGTTTCTGCTTCCACTGCTCCCTGGGGCAGTGAATTCCATAAATTAACCACCCTCTTGGTGAAGAAGTTCTTCCTCATCTCAGTTTTAAAAGAGCCCCCCCTTATTCTGCAACTATGTCCCCTAGTTCTAGTTTCCCCGATCATTGGGAACATCCTCGGTGCATCCACCCGATCAAGGCCCCTCACGATCTTATATGTTTCAATGAGATCGCCTCTCATTCTCCTAAACTCCAAAGAGTAGAGCTCCAGCTTACTTAACCTTTCCTCATATGTCAATCCCCTCATTGCAGGAATTAATCTTGTAAACCTTCGCTGCACTGCCTCCAGGGCTAGTACATCCTTTCTTAAGTATGGACCCCAGAACTGTACACAGTATTCCAAATGTGGTCTCACTAATACTGTGTACAGCTGCAGCAAGACCTCCGTGTTTTTATACTTATATGCAGGATATTGCAGAGTATGAATGGAGTAGCGTACATTAAAAGCAACAGAGTACAACTTGACAGATGGAAACCCCACAGTGCTCTTCTGGGAACGTCACAACCTGAGGTTACACCGTTAATGAGACTTTACAAATGGCCTTGGGTAACACACAGTGCTATTTCATGCTAATAAAATGCAGTAAGCTATTTTCAGGCCAGTAAACAATAACAAGATTTAAGCATCGGGGAGGTATTATTCAAAAAAAAAGACTCAATGTCTGAAAAGGAAGCCAAGACCAGAATTTTCATTTCTGCCAACCAATTAACAAAGCCAATAAAAATCTGGACAAATAGCTGTATTTCTTGCAATGAAAAGCCATATACCCTATCGTGCTTTATGTCTGTGAGGCAACATGCTGGAGTAAAGAACAAAATGGAAGTGAGACATTTGTAGGTGAACTATTTTGGAAGATTGCTGCTTATCTCACAATCTGGGCACCGAGTCAGTCAGCAATGAAGTTGTCAGGGGACAAATCATTCAGGAAACAGACAAAAGAAGCTGGAGTAACTCAGCGGGACAGGCAGCATCTCTGGAGAGAAGGAATGGGTAACGTTTCGGATCGAGACCCTTCTTCAGACTGGTTAGGGATGAGGGAAATGAGAGATATAGACGGTGATGTGGAAAGATGAAGAACAATGAATGAAAGGTATGCAAAAAGATAACAATGATAAAGGAAACAGGCCATTGTAAGCTGTTTGTAGGGTGAAAATGAGAAGCTAGTGCGACTTGAGTGGGGGAGGGATAGAGAGAGAAGGAATGCCGGGGCTACCTGAAGTGAGAGAAATCATTCAGGAAATTGGGCAAAGCTAACAAGCATAGGAACGAAGCCCAGGAGGAGATTTTCAACTTGACTTGAAAAGTTCTTTGGCAAAGTGTCTAAATTTAACAATTGAAATGATCTTCCATCCAGCTGATTTGTTAAATATGTCAAATAGAATTGTGGTGTTCCGATATATTGGATATATACCTTTTTATCCTCGACGTCCTCCATTGTCAGAGTGAGGCTAAATGTAAATTGGAGGAACAGCATCTCATATTTCACTTGGGCAGCTTACAGCCCAGGGGTATGAATGTTGATTTCTCTCACTTCAGGTAGCCCCGGCATTCCCTCTCTGTCTATCCCTCCGTGACGTGCCTGAACGACTATCGACCAGTGGCACTAACGCCTGTGGTGATGAAGTGTTTTGAAAGGTTGATTATGGTGCATATTGGTGTAACCTGACTTTGGTGCCTTCCCACACAGTGGGAAACTCTGATTCTGCTGTGTGGGGATGTTTTATGTCAAATTCTATAGTGTGTTGTGTTCTTTATTTTTTTATTGTATGGCTGTATGGGAATTTCATTTCACTGTGCCATCTGGCACATGTGACAATTAAATGTATCTTGAATCTTGAATCTTGAATATTAACTCCTTCCTTAACAAGAACCTTGACCCCACTACAGTTTGCCTACAGCCACAACAAGTCACGGAGGCTGCGATCTCACTGGCTCTCCACTCCGCACTGGACCACTTGGACAATAAAAACACTTACGTCAGGCTGTTGTTTATAGACTACAGCTCGGCGTTCGATACCATCATCCCTGTGTGTAGGTGAGAGGGTAGGACAGAGGATGCCCTGGTTGGGTTGTTCCTGGGCCTGGCCAAGCTGGCCATCCGCAAGTCACGACGCCAGGCAGAAGAGGGCTCTGCCCGAGCCAGCTGCCTGCCCCTTTTCCAGGGTTGATGTTTTATTTTTTATTGTATATATTTTAATATTTGAATAAATATTTTTTATTATACATTTTTTTAAAAGCTGGTTACCAAGCTCACAGAACTGGGTCTCTGCTCATCCCTCTGCAATTGAATCCTCGACTTCCTCAGCCACAGACCACAGTCTGTTCGAATTAGCAGAAATACTTCAACCTCATTAATCCGTACGGGAGCACCTCAAGGCTGCGTGCTCAGACCCCTGCTCCACTCTATACTCATGACTGTGTAGCTGAACATAATGCGAACTCCATCGTCAAGTTCGCCGACAACACCACCATTGTTGGACGAATTACAGATGGTGATGAGTCAGAGTATAGAAGTGAGATCGAGCGATTGACCAAATGGTGCCAGCATAACAACCTGGCTCTCAATATCAGTAAAACCAATGAACTGATTGTGGACTTTGGAAGGGGAAGGATGAGGACCCACAAACTGGGCGTGCATATTTCCAAAGATCTTTCCTGGACCCAGGACACTGATGCAATTATAAATAAAGCACATCAACGCCTCTACTTCCTGAGAAGATTACGGAGATTCGATATGTCAGAGAGGATTCTCTTGAACTTCTACAGGTGTACAGTAGGAAACATATTGACTGGTTGCATCATGGCCTGGTTCAGCAACTTGAATGCCCAGGGAGCGGAAAAGACTGCAAAAAATTGTGAACACTGGCCAGTCCATCACCGGCTCTGACCTCCCCACCATCGGCTGGATTTATTGGAGTCGCTGCCTCAAAAGACAGCCTGCATCATCAGAGACCCACACCACCCTGGCCACACACTCATTTCACACTGCCATCGGGAAGAAGGTACAATAGCCTGAAAACTGAAACGTGCAGGTTCAGGAACAGCTTATTCCCTACATCCATCAGGCGATTAAACACGTGTGTGTGTTTATGTGTATATATATGTGTGTATGGATATATGTGTGTATGTTTATGTGTATATATATGTATATATATGTGTGTATGGATATATGTGTGTATGTTTATGTGTATATATATATGTATATATATATATGTGTATGGATATATGTGTGTATATATATGTATGCTGACGCCACAGGACCCCCCCCCCCCCCCAGAACCAGAGGAAGGAATAGAATGCGCTAACCTACAAAAAGGTGCGCATGCATGGTCGAGGGCGGCTCCTGCTGTGGGTCGGAGGCACCCTGGCCTTGGGTCTGGATGGTGGGGCCCGCGGGCACAGTCAACACTCCGGCTGTGGGTCATCCCAGCCGTATGTTGAGGGGTGCAAGGAGACCAATGCAAAAGCCGCAGGTTTGACGAGACACAGTCACATCTCATCGACCAGCAGGGGATCATGTCCTGAGAAATATGGCACCCAGCAATGGCTGGGAGACATCGGCAACAATGCAAACAAAAAGAGAGGGGAAAAAAAGAATAAACTAATTGCTAAACCTGGCGAGGTCATTACAGTGTAAAAAAAGTGAAAAGAAACAAAACAAACTACAGCGAGCAAACAAGTCCAAAGTGGTAGGAAAGTAAAAGTGCAAATAGTCCATGGTGCAGGATGATGCAGGATGGGAAGCTGCGCTGGAAAACTGGAGGTTGCAGTGACAGTGACACAATATATCTGACCTGAAGTGGATATGTTGCTGGTGGTCAGTCTGCAGAGACGGCATCCGGCCGGAAGGTGGCGCTGTTGACGGTGGTCAGAGAAGGTCGAGCGTTGCTTCCGTCCAGCAGCGTCGGCCATTTTTGCAGTCACTGCGGCGGCCATGTGGCAGTAGGCCGTGGCGGCCATTTTGGCGGCCTGCTGAGGCAACCTTTGAAGGCGGCCAACCAAGGCGATTGCCGGATGCGTGCGGGGCGGCCGGAATCTACGGGCCTCACCCCACCATTGCAGGTAGGGACTCCACCCACCGTCGCCGAGGGACCGCCGACTCACGACTGGCCGAGGCTCCATCCTAATTCTGGGCCGACCACAGCCCAACCAGGTGGGCAGCCAGCGCCCGGGAATCATCGGGGTCCACGCCGGTGAGGTCGTCTTCGGGCAGCCGCCCCAGGTAGGTCCGCTCTATCAGGAAGCTAGGCCTTGAGCAGCGGCCGGTGGAGTAATGGGCGGGTCCGCTCTCTACCCACTCCAGGGGCCGGCGGGCGGGCGGCTGTGATGCTGGGGGCAGGGCGGCTGCTAAACCCGCAGCTCCCGCAGCAGCTGGTGGGGGAGCGGTGGCTGGTGGGGGAGCGACAGCTGGTGGGGGAGCGACAGCCGATGGTGGAGCAACGACTGCCGCGGCCTCTCGGCTCTGGTTGGTAGCAGCTTATGGGGAAGCGGCGGCAGACGCGGCCTCTCAGCCCCAGTGGTCGGCTCCGGGCACGTTATGCGGGAGAGATTGGCGGCCGTCAAACAAGGCCCGGACCGTGCCCATCGACCCGGGCGGCCTGCGGCATACCTAACGGTAGGGCCGGGTTGGCGGCAGCGTCGTTCAGCAGGGCTGGGCTGTCGGTTGCAGACATCAGGCTGCGTGTGTCGGGAGAAATCTAAAATCTCAATTTGAATCGTCGCGGTTCACCAATGTAGCAGCACCAAACGTGGTGAACAAACGGTTGCTTTATTCGGTGAGATAATAGGTTCGGAATACATATATCTTTGGTCCTCTAGCATATTGTCATTGCTGCTGCAGCTGAGCGAGGGTGTTGTCTCGAGCTCAGCTACCTGTCGACTGGGGTGATCTCAAGTTGAGATATGCTTATGAGGCAGGACACTCCCCTTAACCCCATGATGTCATGTGACAACCCTCGTAACCACTGACGAGGGTTCGACCGCAAGTAGTCTGACTATCAGCTGACGCCATAATATATATGCGTGTGTGTATATAATATATATATATATATATATGCATATATATATATATATGCATATATATGCATATATATATATATGCATATATATGCATATATGCATATATATATATATATATATATATATATATATGCATATATATATATATATGCATATATATATATATATATATATGCATATATATATATATATATATGCATATATATATATATATATATGCATATATATATATATATATATATATATATATGCATATATATATATATATATATGCATATATATATATATATATGCATATATATATATATATGCATATATATATATATATATATATATGCATATATATATATATATATATATATGCATATATATATATATATATATATATATATATATATATATATATGCATGCATATATATATATATATATATATATGCATGCATATATATATATGCATATATATGCATATATATATATATGCATGTGAGTATGTGCATACATTCATTTTTTCTCTCGTTTATCATATTGTTTACAGTGTACTATGTTTACATATTTGGTTGTGCTGCTGCAAGTAAGAATTTCATTGTTCTGGGACATATGACAATAAAACACTCTTGTCTCTTGACTCCCCCACCCAAGTCGCACTAGCTTCTCATTTTCACCCTACAAACAGCTTACAATGGCCAGTTTCCTTTATCATCGTTACTTTTTTTGCATATCTTTCATTCATTGTTCTTTATCTCTCCACATCACTGTCTAAATCTCTCGTTTCGCTTATCCCTAACCAGTCTGAAGAAGGGTCTCGACCCGAAACGTCACCCATTCCTTCTCTCCAGAGATGCTGCCTGTCCCGCTGAGTTCCTCCAGCTTTTTGTGTCTATCTTCGGGTTAAACCAACGTCTACAGTTCCCTAACAGAGATCCCATAAATCTGTCCTCTTCCCCCCGCCCCCCCCCCCCTTCCACTTCCCTCCCCTCCAAATTCCTGAGTTTTGAATCTGGTTGGCTATGGAAGAAGAAATTGTTGGAAATGCTCAGCAGGTCAGTCAGCATCTTTTGAAAGAGAAACATGGTTAACATTTCAGGTTAGCAACCTTTCAGAACACTTTAACTTGTAACTTCCATTCCTTCCCGCATCTCTTTAGCTGCCGTATTAAACAATTATCTGCACACTGATTATGGTGGGTCTGAAATTTCACATCATTTTTCAGCATTTCTAGAAGTGAAAATTCATTCAATAAATATAAACGTGCAGATATGCAAAAAAAACTTATCGTTCCAATTTTTCTCCCAAATTGAGTAAAAGATTTCACGAATGGAATTTGATCTTTTCCACCTTAAAAAAAAGTATAAGTAGCATGAGCGAAGTTGGAATGAGATCTCATTTACACAGGATGCTTGTTGTAAGATAAATCTAACTCACCAGAAAAATCTTTCACTCTATAGTAATTAGCGACAAGAGAGCTCCATTAGGTACACTGTAAGTACAACTTTCTGCCTGTGTGTCTCTGTCTTTGGTTCTCTTGATCAAAACCACACACACCTTTGGTGGCACCATATGTTTATCGGTAAACATTTGCAATCTCTGCAGTATTAAGTGTGATATTCTTCAATGTCCTACTTACTTTCAACAGCACGTTGCAATCCATCTGTCTTGGTAAGACAGCAAGACTCCAGGGAGATAAGTTTATCTACTAGCATTATATACTTCCTTCTGTTAGTCAAGTGCGCATGGGATTACACCCACATTCAGAGTAGGACGTACCTTTAAAAAGGAGATGAGGAGTAATTTCTTCAGTCAGAGGGTGGTGAATATGTAGAATTTATTGCCACAGATGGCTCTGGAGGCCAACTCATTGGGTATTTTTAAAATGGTGATTGACAGATTCTTGATCACTAAGAGAGCCAAAGGTTACGGGAAGAAGACTGGAGAATGGGGTTGAGAGGGGAAAATGGATCAGCCTTGATTGAATGGTGGAGTAGACTCAATGGGCCAAATGGCCTAATTCTGTTCCTGTGGCTTATGAAATATGAGTATTCTACTGAGAATAAGTGTGTAAGCACCTTGAGTTCTTATCATAAAGCATGTTTATCTTGTGCTGAGAGAAGGCTGCAAAACAGCGCAGCCTCTGACAGGCAGGAGCATCAAGAGTCAAGAGTGTTTTATTGCCATATGTCCCGGATGGGACAATGAAATTCTTACTTGCTGCAGCACAACAGAATATGTGAATATGTAAACATAGTACATAACGGGGGAAGAGAAAAAAAAGAAAAAGTTCAATAAATAACAAATATAGTGTAATAATAATATATTTTTTTGCAGTTCAGAGCTGAGAGCTTATTCGTTGTTGTGTTTAACAGCCTGATGGCTGTGGGGAAGCTGTTCTTGAACCTGGACGTTACAGTTTTCAGGCTCCTGTACGTTCTTCCTGATGGCAGTGGTGAGATGAGTGTGGGTCCTTGATGATTTTGGCTGCCTTTTTGAGGCAGCGACTACGATAGATCCCTTCGATGGTGGGGAGGTCAGAGTCGGTGATGGACTGGGCAGTGGTCACAGCTTTTTGTAGTCTTTTACGCTCCTGGACGTTCAAGTTGCAGAACCAGGCCACGATGCAACCAGTCAGAATGCTCTTGACCGTGCACCTGTAGAAGTTTAGGAGAATCCTCTTCAACATGGAGAATCTCCATAATCTTCTTAGGAAGTAGAGTCGCTGATGTGCCTTATTTATAATTGCATCGGTGTGCTGGGACCAGGAAAGATCTTCGGAAATATGCACGCCCTGGAATTTGAAGTTATTGACCCCCTCCACCATCGTCCCATTGATGTGAACAGGATTGTGGGTCCGACTTGTGTTCTTCTGATGTTCTTAATGGTTTCATGGTATAATAATGACAAACTCTGGAGGTTTTAGTCATTAGTATTTCAAAGTCCAGGGCACTATAAAAAAACTGCTAAGCCAGTCCACTTTTCCCTGAACCACAGGTATTGAAGTAAGATTATATTGCATCTTGGTGTAACTAAGGACCAGGAGTTATGTCTCCTGTAGCTAGTGCCCAGTCTGTCTGAACTTTCTTCCCAAGCCCCAAGAATGTAGTGCTCACAATGTAATTGTTCTACTACAGGCACATCTAACCCAGACCCTGATGTCCCCTCGTGCCCTACATATTCTTATCCACTGTACACCAGGACCTTTACAGGTATCCAGGAGAGGGGGGCAGAGGAGATTCACCAGGATGTTGCCTGGGATGGAGTGTTTCAATCGAGAGGAAAGTGGAAACCTTTCACCACAGCAGAGGATCTTCCACATATCCCCTTTAAACCTCGCCCTTTTCTTAAACTTATGCTCCCTTTTCACCATAAGTTGACAGCATAAGTTAGGGGAAAGTGGATTAGAGGCGATCTGAGGAAGATCTTTTTTTCCATCCAGAGGGTGATTGAAATCTGGACTGCCTGAGTGGGTGGTGAAGGCAGAGACTTTCACAACATTTCAGAAGGCACGGTGGCTCAGCGGTAGAGTTGCGAGAGACTTGAGTTAGATCCTGACTGCGGGTGCTATCTGTACAGAGTTTGTATGTACTCCCTGTGACCATGTGGGTTTTCTCCGGGTGCTACAGTTTCCTCCCACACTCTAAAGAAGTTTAGGTTTGTAGGTTAATTCACTTCTGGAAATTGTAAATTGTCCCTCGTGTGTAGAATATTGTTGTGTACGGAGTGATCGCTGGTCGGCGTGGACTCTGGGCCGAAGGGCCTGTTTCCATGCTGTATCTCTAAGGTATCTGGATGAGCATTGCAATTGCCAAGAAAGGAAAACTAGAGACCAAGTGATGGGTTTAATATAGATGTGTACTAGACGGTTGGCAAGAACATGTGGACCACAAGATTATATGGCTCTACGACTAGCTAGTTCTTTATTATATTGTGATGAGAACAGCAACCTGGTGTTTAGATGCGGGCCGCCAACCAGTCTTTATGGCTTTCTTAGCTGAGAGTTGACTTCATTTTTCAGTAATGTCGGTACAAATTCTGACGATGCCCTCCAACAAAAAAGAAGTCCCACTGTCGTTGCCACAAATAAGGGCTAAAAACTGTCACACTGGTCAATTTCTCCACAACCTTGGAGACTAATCTCGGAGAACCTATCAATATCTGTGAAGGTTTATAAAGATTGATGCGTTCAGTACACCACAATTCCAATGGCAGCCTTCTCCTGAAAAAAACATTTGGCTTAGACGGAGAATATTAACAAAATTCAGAACATTTAATCTCTTTATTTACCCACTTGCAAATGCAAGTAGTTTTCCTATTTTATATTTTATTTCTTATTTATCTTTGAGCTTATAAACTTTCCTTAAATCATCAGGTTTCCAAATAACCTTGGTTGTAAGTGTCTTCTTTCAGATGAGATCTTAAATTGAGTATCTCTCCACCTACTCCAATGAAAATAAAGATTCCACGGAACTAGCTCGGAATAAATAATGGTTGCTCTACCATGAATCACCCTGCGAATGAATTAAATGCTCTGTCCGTGTAATGCATTTCAAAACAAACCACTTATGTCAGGTGGGAGCATCTAGAAACTATGATTAAAATCAACAGGCGTAAAGCCAGGTTTTTCCACCTTTTTGCTCCACTGCACCCCGTGTGCTTGTATGCAGCAGATATGTGGAGCTTGATTCCTCCACAGAAGAAAAGGAAACACAATTCTCCAGCTTTTTATTTTAAATGGGTAGTTGGGAAAAAATCCCCATCAATACTGTGTGTCATATTGTGTGTCATATCAATACTGTTAGATATTAAAAATCATCAACCATCCGCAAGCAGAAACAGGGTTCATGGCTCTGCTCCACATTTCTATGACAAGCTCTTCTCGAACTTAAATGGTAAATGCGTGTGTGTTTTAGCTTGAAAGGACACAAAGTAACTGGAGTAACCCAGCAGGCCAGGCACCATCTTTGGAGAACATGGATAGGTGACGTTTCGGGTCGAGGCCCTTCTTCAGACTGGTCATGAGTTTGAAGAAGGGGCTCAACTTGAAACATCACCATGTTCTCCAGAGATACTGCCCGCTGTCCCGAGTTACTCCAGCACTTTGAAGTCATTTTGTGTTTCAACGAGCATCTGTAGTTCCATGTTCCTACATTCTATGTTTTAGCTTGTCCGTTTTCCATTTATTCCCACAGGTCCATAGCCGGAATCTGCTCTCTTTGGATTTTGACCGCGTGACGCGAACAGAAAAGATATATGATGATCATCGGAAGTTCACTCTCCGAATTCTATATGATCAGTTGGGCCGACCTACCCTGTGGTCTCCAAGCAGCAGACTCAATGGTGTGAATGTGACTTATTCATCAGCTGGTCTGGTGGCAGGTATCCAGAGGGGTACCATGTCAGAGAGAATTGACTATGATCAAGCAGGCAGGATTGTATCCCGAACTTTTGCAGATGGAAAATCATGGACCTACACTTATCTGGAAAAGGTACTGTCACACTACATTGATATTCCACCCGCTAAGGTAACACCTTTACATTTAAAAAGTGAGGCAGCTCCCCATGTTTCCATAAGAGATTAACAGATCTATTGGAGATAGATCTACAATATATCAAGGAACAGCAGATGCTGAAATCGCAACCAAAACACTAAATGCTGGAGTAACTCAGCTGGTCAGGCAGCATCTGTGGAGGAATGGATGTGATGTTTCGGGTCAGTATCCTTCTTCAAGAGAGTTCAACAGGGTGGCATAGTGATAGAGTTGCTGCCTTACAGTACCAGAGACCCGGGTTCAATCCTGACTATGGGTGCTGTCTATATGGAGTCTGTATGTTCACCCTGTGACCACTTCGGTTTCCTCCAGATGCTCTGGTTTCTTTTCACATTCCAAAGACATGTAGGTTTGTAGGTTAATTCGCTTCTGTAAATTGCCCCTAGTGTGTGGGATGCGGAACTGGGAAGAAATTAGAACTAGTGTACAGGCGACCGTTGGTCAATGTGGACTCGGTGGGCCAAAAGGCCTGTTTCCATGCCGTGTCTCTAAACTGAACTATACTAAAAACTTGCTAGTGCAGAGTCATTGATAAACCACTGTGGATCATTATTCTGAACTTTTTTACATTGCACTTAATTGTGTCCATTTTTTTAAAATGACCAGCGTTAAATCTTTTGCCTCTCTTAAGCATCTCTTTTGTAAATGAACCAGAATGAAATATACTAAGAGGAAAGAGAAAAGGTCTTCCAAATTGTACAGTTGTGGTCCTGGTCCAATTTATTTTTATATGCTGACAAGAGTTTAGGGAATTTCAGTTCACAATGTCATGGAGTCAGAGAGTTACTGCATGGAGGTTCTTGGGGTGGAGAGGGGTGATAACGGTATAAAGGGGAGGGTAGTGTCTTGTGTTCTGTGTCTTGTGTCTACTGTTTGTGGGTAAGTGTGTCTGTTTAGTGTTCAGCCATGAGCGAATGGCGGTGCGGGCTCGACGGACCTGGTGGTCTACTCTCGCACCTACTTTCTATGTTTCTATGTTTCTATGTTTCTATGGAGACATGCCTTTTGGCCCATTGAATCGACACTGACCAGCTACCAGCCATTTACATTAATCTAATCCAACTTTATTTTCTCCATAAAGCCATCTATTCCCCACAGATTCTACCACTCACGTGCCTACAAAGGGCAATTTTCAGCTGCCAATTAACATACCAACCCGCACATCTTTGGTATGTGGAGGGGAAACCGGAGCACCTGGAGGAAACCCACATAGTCACATGTGCAAGCTCCAAACAGACTGTACCCGAGGTTAGGATGGAACAGGGGTCTCTGACACTGTGAGGCAGTGGCTCTATAGCTGTGCAACTGTGGCACTCTCATATTTACTGGCAGAATTGCACATTCTGCTTTTACCTCCCAAGCCTGCCCAGGTTCATTCCATCTCCACTTTGAAATTGCAGTCAGAATGTGTCACGAAAGGTCCTGCTGTGGAAACTATTATTTCCAATTGGCATTGATCTAGAACCAGCTACAAAGAGTCTGGAATCGGCATCCATGATTTTAATGGTTTGAATGGCTTGAATCAATATCAATCATTGTGCTGTAATAAGCATCTGATGAGACCTGCCTAAATTGAGCTATATATTAGGATAATGGAACGTGGCAAATCACATAACCAAATTCTAAATGTAATTAGTCGCGCCCGTGCCTCTCAACGTGTTGGAGGTACGAAGGATCACTTATGTGCACATCAGCAAATGGGCATTCTCATCTGAATGTATTTCTTAAATGCCACTGGAAGACTTTTGTTTCCTGTTTTCAAATCCGTTGTTAAATGTTGTGAAGAAAATGATTTGATGATAAAGTTGCCCGCCTTTCAAAACTGTAAATGAGACAAATTCGTTCAATCACAGCTTCCACTGTGATACTATTGAACACGGAGCCAATATGGGTCATTTCAGCGAGTGTGTTCTACTCACAATGCTACCTACATTGTAGACTATCATAGTTTACAATGATTGGAGTAATTTCAAAGGGGCTATATTTCAAACATTACTTAGGTTGAGCTACAAATTAAAGTTGCCATGAAATTGAATGTATTTACCTCGTAATTATGTAGCCTGTTTATCTAAATTGTGGGTGGCATAATGGCACAGCGGTAGAATGGCTACCTTACAGCGCCAGAGACCTGGGTTCGATCCTGACTACAGGTGCTATCTGTATGGAGTTTGTATGTTCTCCCTGTGACCACGTGGGTTTTCTGTGGGTGCTCTGGTTTCCTCCCACACTCCAAAGATGTACAGATCTACAGAAAGTAGGTTAATTGGCTTTTGTACAAAAATTGTAAATTGTCCCTAGTGTGTAAGATAATGCTAGTGGAAGGGACGACTGCTGGCCGGCGTGAACTCAATGGGCTGAATCGCCTGTTTCTGTATCTCTGTATCTCTAAAGTTTAAATTAATGTAGTGTCATGAAAAAGCAAGGAATAGTTAATGGGATTTATGCAAATCATGAAACATAATAAGTTGCCCTAAAATATTATTTCTTCTGTTTCCCGTAGTCCTCTGTGCTGCTTCTGCACACTCAGAGACAGTACATCTTTGAATTTGACAAAAATGATCGTCTATCTTCTGTAACAATGCCAAATGTAGCTCAGCAAAACCTGGAGACCATTCGTTCTGTGGGTTATTATAGAAACATCTACAAACCACCAGAAGGAAATGCTTCAGTGATTCAAGACTTCACAGAAGATGACCAACTGTTGCAAACTTCATATCTTGGAACAGGACGTCGAATTCTTTACAAATATGGCAAGCTGTCCAAGCTCACTGAAATCCTTTATGACACCACAAGGATTGGGTACACTTATGATGAAACTGCTGGTATGCTTAAGACTGTCAACTTGCAAAATGAAGACTTTACGTGCACTATACGTTTCAGGCAAATCGGCCCTCTTATTGACAGGCAAATATTTCGCTTCAATGAAGAAGGAATGGTGAACGCTCGCTTTGACTATAACTACGACAATAGCTTTCGGGTTACCAGCATGCAACCTGTCATCAACGAGAAACCTTTACCAATTGACCTGTACCGGTACGATGATGTCTCGGGGAAAATTGAACAATTTGGAAAGTTCGGCATCATTTATTATGACATTAATCAAATCATCACCACCGCAGTCATGACTCACACAAAACATTTTGATGCATATGGAAGAGTAAAAGAGGTCCAGTATGAAATTTTCAGATCGCTCATGTATTGGATGACGGTGCAATATGACAACATGGGTAGAGTGATAAAACGAGAACTGAAGGTTGGCCCCTATGCCAATACGTCCAGATATGCTTATGAATATGACGCAGATGGGCAATTGCAGACAGTGACCCTGAACGACAAGCCTTTCTGGCGCTACAGCTATGATTTAAATGGGAATCTCCATTTGCTAAGCCCTGGCAATAGTGCTCGTCTAACTCCATTGAGGTATGACCTGAGAGATCGAATTACACGGCTGGGAGATCTACAGTATATAGTGGATGAAGATGGGTTCTTACGCCAAAGAGGCAATATTATCTTTGATTACAATTCCGCTGGTCTTCTCAACAAAGCCTATAGTAAAATGAATGGTTGGAGAGTGCACTACCGATATGATGGAGTTGGAAGAAGAGTTTCGAGTAAAACTAGCTATGGGATGTATTTACAATTCTTCTACGCAGATCTGAGCAACCCTACAAGAGTTACACATATGTATAACCATACAAGTTCTGAAGTCACATCCCTGTACTATGACCTTCAAGGCCACCTGTTTGCCATGGAGATTAGCAGTGGTGCTGAGTTCTATGTTGCCTGTGATAATACAGGCACCCCACTGGCTGTGTTCACTGCCACTGGTTTAATGATCAAGCAAATCACTTACACTGCATATGGGGAAATTTATATGGACACGAATCCTGCCTTTCAACTCATTGTCGGCTATCATGGTGGCTTGTACGACACCCTCACCAAACTAATACACTTTGGACGGCGAGACTACGATGTGCTTTCTGGCAGATGGACAGCAGCTGATCACAGTATCTGGAATCATCTCAGCAGCACACTTGTACCTTTTAATTTGTACATGTTTAAAAATAACAACCCGGTCAGCAACATTCAGGATATCAAATGTTACATGACAGGTAAGAATCATTGATTTGGGGTATTTTACATAATTCATATTTCAATGATTATTTGCTTTGTTGCATGTAGATAGTTTGCACATTCATAATCCCTTGAAGAGCTGATGGATGAGCTAATGATATATCATTACCTTTCAGTATACAAAAGCAAGTCTTAACTATGATCTGCAATTAATTCATTTTGAAAACAAGCTACCCGGGTTTCTCAGTCCAATAGCTAGCATTAAATCCAATCCTAATTGCAAATAATTTGTTGTTTCTTTTTTATTCTGTATATTTACTGAACTATTCACGTTTTCCAAGTAGAAGATACTTCTGTTTCAGAGAAATTCATGCCAAATCTGCATCATGCCCTTCAGAGAATCGCAGTCCCCGGGTTACAAACATCCAACACTCCTGCCTACAAATAATCTCCCATGGTATTATTAAATTCAAAAGTCCGACATAAAAACATATATTCGTTCATATGAATGGCAGAATTGCTTTCCTCTCCCTCTCCAGTTTGAGTAATTGTTCTTTCTTATTATTCCTATAATAATAATAATAATAATGGATGGGATTTATATAGCGCCTTTCTAGAATACTCAAGGCGCTTTACATCGCATTATTCATTCACTCCTCAGTCACACTCGGTGGTGGTGAGCTACTTCTGTAGCCACAGCTGCCCTGGGGCAGACTGACGGAAGCGTGGCTGCTAATCTGCGCCTACGGCCCCTCCGACCACCACCAATCACTCACACACATTCACACACAGGCAAAGGTGGGTGAAGTGTCTTGCCCAAGGACACAACGACAGTATGCACTCCAAGCGGGATTCGAACCAGCTACCTTCTGGTCGCCAGCCGAACACTTAGCCCATTGTGCCATCTGTCAGCCCAATGTGCTTTTGATGCCATTCATAAAATACTGTGAAGATATGTTTACCATACCGGGTGATTTTCGGGCATATGGACAAAATCGACATGGACATTCATAAAAATTGAACCCGTTCGTTATCCAGCAATGCCCTGTAAAACTGATTCCAAAATGTCAATACATTTCAGAATATCAGTGCAGGTTCTAACGGGAGAAAAATATTATTAAAAGAATAATTTGAAAATATTCAGAAACAACAAAGTATTCCTGCATAACACAAATTTGGTTCTACTGCAAAGTATGTAACTAAAGGAAAATCAATTATTTAATAACAGAATGTTGATCATACAAGGGTATTGTGATTCTGTAAACTACTACAATCATTGTACAGCATTAACATGATATACCATTGTTGTTACTTCCAAATGGCTGGTAACATTGACTCCAGAAATAGTATCAGTGCTACACAGCAATGCAACATTACAGAGTAACTGCTTTATTCCACACTATCTCAAGGACAAATTAAAGTTACTGCAGAAGAGCAAAGGATTAATTCACATGGAAAATAAGCTTATTGAGGTTTTGTATTGTGTTTGCAAAGAGAAATATACAATTAGCAAAATTGCTTTCCCATTGAAAACAATGGCCTAGAGATTTACATGCATAGCACTTTTTCCCACACAGCATGTATAAAAATTGATTTTTCTTTTCTCTGGGGTGGGAATGTGATTTGGCAATTTGATCATAAATTTATAATCTTGAATTGCATTTGTGCTGATTACATATTTTCTCTGTCAGTCGTGTATTTAATGAAATTATTCCCTGTGCAACACCCTTTTGTCCCCTCCCATTGCCAAGGAAACTACTCTGTGTGGCTCTTAGGTTGCTCTGTTGATGGACATTCTCAGCACAACAATTCATTTAATGTGTAGGAAGGAACGGCAGATACTAGTTTAGAAACATAGAAAATAGGTGCAGGAGTAGGCCATTCGATATGATCATGGCTGATCATCCAACTCAGTATCCCATCCCTGCCTTCTCTCCATACCCCCTGATCCCTTTAGCCACAAGGGCCACATCTAACTCTCTCTTAAATACAGCCAATGAACTGGCCTCAACTACCTTCTGTGGCAGAGAATTCCACAGATTCACTACTCTCTATGTAAAAAATGATTTTCTCATCTCGGTCCTAAAAGACTTCCCTCTTATCCTTAAACTGTGACCCCTAGTTCTGGACTTCCTCAACATCTGGAATAATCTTCCTGCATCTAGCCTGTCCAACCCCTTAAGAATTTTGTAAGTTTCTATAAGATCCCCCCTCAATCTTCTGAATTCTAGCATGTCAAGCCGAATCTATCCAGTCTTTCTTCATATGAAAGTCCTGCCATCCCAGGAATCAGTCTGGTGAACCTTCTCTGTACTCCCTCTATGGCAAGAATGTCTTTCCTCAGATTAGGAGACCAAAACTGTATGCAATACTCCAGGTGTGGTCTCACCAAGACCCTGTACAACTGCAGTAGAACATCCCTGCTCTTATACTCAAATCCTTTTGCTATGAATGCTAACATACCATTTGCTTTCTTCACTGCCTGCTGCACCTGCATTCCTACTTTCAATGACTGGTGTACCATGACACATAGGTCTCGTTGCATCTCCCCTTTTCCTAATCGGCCACCATTCAGTTAATAGTCTACTTTCCTGTTTTTGCCACCAAAGTGGATAACCTCACATTTATCCACATTATACTGCATCTGCCATACATTTGCCCACTCACCCAACCTATCCAAGTCACCTTGCAGCCTCCAAGCATCCTCCTTACAGCTAACACTCCCCCCAGCTTTGTGTCATCTGCAAACTTTGAGGTTGCATTCAATTCCCTCATCCAGATCATTAATATATATTGTAAATAGCTGGGGTCCCAGCACTGAGCCTTGCGGTACCCCACTAGTCGCTGCCTGCCATTCTGAAAAGGACCCGTTTACTCCTACTCTTTGCTTCCTGTCTGCCAGCCAGTTCTCTCTCCACATCAATAGTGAACCCCCAATACCATGTGCTTTAAGTTTGTATACTAATCTCTTATGTGGGACCTTGTCGAAAGCCTTCTGAAAGTCCAGATATAACACATCCACTGGTTCTCCCTTATCCACTCTACTAGTTACGTCCTCGAAAAATTCTATAAGATTCGTCAGACATGATTTACCTTTCATAAATCCATGCTGACTTTGTCCAATGAATTCACCACTTTCCAAATGTGCTGCTATCCCATCTTTAATAACTGACTCTAGAATTTTCCCCACCACCGATGTGAGACTAACTGGTCTGTAATTCCCCGTTTTCTCTCTCCCTCCCTTTTTAAAAGGTGGGGTTACATTAGCTACCCTCCAGTCCTCAGGAACTACTCCAGAATCTGGACCAGTTTATACCGAAGATAGACACAGAATGCTGGAGTAACTGAAAGGGTCAGGCAGCATCTTTGGAGAAAATGAATATAAGACGCTTTGGATCGAGACCCTTCTTCAGACTATTACCACTTTCTCTGCAATATGTAATTTAGTGATAGGATGGTGCAGTTGCCTAATAATAACTTCTTCCTCGCTGCTATCAGGCAACTATGTACACCATCCTATCACAAACTAGTGCGCAGTCCTCAACGGAGGCACTTGGACTATCTTTACTCGGACTTTACTGGACTTTATCTTGCACTAAACATTACTCCCTTTATGCTGTATCTAGCCACAGTTGTTGGCTTGATTGTAATCATGAACGGGGGTATAGTCTTTTCGCTGACTGGATAAAACGCAACAAAATAAACTTTTCACTGTACCTTGGTACACGTGACAATAATAATAACAAACTCAACAAACCTAAACTATAAACTAAACTTGGAAGGGTTTTCCTAAGCAGGATCCAACACCAGTACATCCCCTCAGGTACCAAAGCACTCTATCCCTTGTTGTGAGACAAACCCCCCAATCATCCATTATTATGCTGTAGCTCCAGGCCCTGATCTCCCAGCCCTCTTAGAATCATTGTGGGTACACAAAAATGCTGAAGAAACTCAGCGGGTGCAGCAGCATCTATGGAGCGAAGGAAATAGGCAACGTTTCAGGCCAAAACCCTTCTTCAGACTGATCAGTCTGAAGAAGGGTTTCGGCCCGAAATGTTGCCTATTTCGTTCGCCCCATAGATGCTGCTGCACCCGCTGAGTTTCTCCAGCATTTTTGTATACCTTCGATTTTCCAGCATCTGCAGTTCCTTCTTAAACATAGAATCATTCTGGTCCTGATTCACAGCTGAACACAGCATGGCCTCTCTGTTGTAATTCACCTTTGCTCAATTTAGTACTTTCAACCAGGGACCTGTCTTATCCATATCCATAACTATCTTAAAACATGGAATTATGATCTCTGTACCTCAAATATTCCTCCCAACAGAAATTGCAATCAGATTTTACATGAAAAAAATATTTCAGCTGCAAAGGATTGGAAATTATTACACAAGTGTTAACATTTTATCCGCCTATTGTGCTGTTCTGCTAAATTTTTGTTCATGTTCATATGACCACGTAACACTGAGTAAATCTAATGCCAGTGAGTGGTGGTCTTAATCTCAGCAGGCAATCTCACTCAATAAACTTGTCCAGAAAAATGAAGTCCAGAGAACTATAATTTCATCATATAAATCCCACCTGCAGACTTATACCCCTGTCCCACTTAGGAAACCTGAACGGAAACCTCTGGAGACTTTGCGCCCCACCCAAGGTTTCCGTGCGGTTCCCGGAGGTTTTTGTCAGTCTCCCTACCTGCTTCCACTACCTGCAACCTCCGGCAACCACCTGCAACCTCCGGGAACCACACGGAAACCTTGGGTGGGGCGCAAAGTCTCCAGAGGTTTCCGTTCAGGTTTCCTAAGTGGGACAGGGGCATTAGCAACCAGGGGTCATTGGCAGACGTCTACTTGGCATCACTTGCCCTCTTATCTTTATACTTGTCCTCCCTCACACACCTCTGATCCTTTTAATTCCTTCCATTCTATTCTCTCCACAGCATCACTGCCTGCTGAGCTGTTCACCTTCTGTCTTTTTGATCCTTCTCGTGCTTTTCAAACATCTTCCTGGTTTCAAGAGTCTCTTCAGCTCCCGTCCCTTCAACAGTGCATTTAAACTTCAGCCTTGAACTTCCCCTTGAATTTTCCTCTTCCTTGCTCCTCCTTGGCATTCACTGCTTCACCCTTGATTTAAGACGGCACAGTGGAGCAACTGATAGAGCCGTTGCCTCACAGCGCCAGAGACCCAGGTTCGATCCTGACTTTCGATGCAATCTGTGTTGGTTGCACGTTCTCCTGCGACCACGTGGGCTTCCTATGGGTGCTACGCTTTCCTTCCACATCACAAAGACATGTAGGTTTGTAGGTTAGTAGGTTAAATTGCCCCCTGTATGTTGAAACATAGATAGAAACATAGAAAGTAGAAACATAGAATGTAGGAAGTGAACGAGAAAGTGGTATAACATAGAACTGGTGTAAACGGGTGAGCAATGGTTGCCGTGGATTCAATGGGCAGAAGGACCTGTTTCCATGCTGTATCTCTAAACTAAACACATCTGCTTTTCTTCTACATATAAAGAACTTTAGAAATGCAAGTTGTCTCTGAAAGTAATGTCACTGAATATAACTTCCCATCAAATAGGAACCAACTAATGAATCCCCATTAATGTGCCATGTATAAAACAATGTACACACCGTAAATGCTCTCCCACCTATTCAAAGGAAGCCAGGGATGGTCATCTATTTTGTGGTATCCTTGTAGTAAAGGTGGAGGGTTAGCAGGTGTCAGTATATAAACATGAGGGTAATCGAAGCACAAATGAGATTTTATTATTCTATGTATAACAGATGTGAACAGCTGGCTACTGACATTCGGATTCCAGCTGCACAATGTGATCCCAGGATATCCAAGAAAGGAAACCTCTGCAATGGAGCCTTCCTATGAGCTTCTGAACACTCAGGTGAAAACTCAAGAGTGGGACAACAGCAAGGTAAACATCAATATAATCCATTCTTGCTCAATTGACTCTGTCTATTGCAGGCAACTTTTTCCCTATTCAGCAGCATGTTTCAGCCTCACCAGGTTGAAACCTCAATTCCCAGTCTCCTCCACCTCTAATTAAATGAAGCTTGAAGCTCTGATTTGATTATAATTCATAGTGGGGAATATAGTGGAACGTGAGATTAGAGATTACATGAGTATACATACCTAACCACTGCTGATTTTTCTCAAGAACTTCATGGATCCCCAGACTAGAGCTGTCAAATATACCACAGGTCAGTTGTTGTGGGTTAAGGTCAGATAGGTTTAACCTTTATTCATTTACTGCCCACCACACGCCTAGTCTGGCAGCTATACCCAGTGGCATAAGCCCAGCCTAGTCAGTGAAGATACTATCCAAGCTGTTCTTGATCATTGTCTAACTCTGGATGATGGATATTTTGTGTGCACTTGATATTTTCACTTCTTCTCCAAAGCTCTCTTCAAAATGGTGGTACATAAAATTCATCAACTGGGGGAGAACTCAGTGCTATCATGGGTTCCCTTGTCCATATTTGACCAGATGCCAGGAGATTTCACGTGCTCCGGAGTGTTTGCTGAGGGCTTTCAGGGTTATTTCTGCATCCTACAGTGCCACCCCATCCGGTAGATTTGGCCTGCCAATGGGACAGGATGTACTCGGGATTGCGATGGGGGAATCTGGAGCATTGTCAGCAGCTCCAAAATGTGATTCATTTGGCAACAAAGGTGATTGAGAACAAACTCAATCTGTTAATTGGCTAGTATGTCGGACAACGTAGTACAGGTGCACAACCTTTTATCCGAAAGCCTTGGGACCAGACACTTCTCGGATTTCGGAATTTTTCGGATTTCCGAATGGAAGATTTTTAGCGTAGATTAGGTAGGTAGCGCGGGCGGCTTGAAAAGTCTGGAGCGGCTGCCTCCTCCCCGGAGACCGGGGAATCATTGTAAATCATTGCTTAAAATGTTAGTCAGTTAGTTTGGAGGGATTTTATGTGGTGGGGGGGGTGAAGGGGGAACTCCCAACATCGCGGAGCTGGGGGCTGCGGGCGTCCGGCCGCGGGCGGCGCCGGTTGGAGCTCCGACCCCGGCAACTCTACCCCTGGCTGCGTGGCGCTCCAAATCCAGCGCCGCCCGCGGCCGGACACCCGCAGCCCCAGCTCCGTGATGTTGGGAGTCGGCGGCGTCACAGCGCTGGGATACCAGCGGGGAGCGGGCAATGCCTTACCGGGTCGCAGTGCGGTAAGCTCCGGAGCGCTGTGGCCGCCGACACACATCGCGGAGCTGGGGCTGCGGGCGTCCGGCTGCAGGCTGCGCTGGATTTGGAGCGCCGCGCAGCCAAGGGTAGAGTTGCCGGGGTCGGAGCTACAACCGGGCGGACGCCCGCAGCCCCAGCTCCGCGATGTTGGGAGTCGGCGGCCACAGCGCTCCGGAGCTTACTGCACGGCGACCCGGTAAGGCATTGCCCGCTCCCCGCCTCTCCGACCAGGTAGGGGACTAAGAATTAAATTTTCCCCCTTCACCCCCCCCCCCCCCCCTCACATAAAAGCCCTCCAAACTAACTGACTAACATTTAAGCAATTATTTACAGATGTTTTAAGTGTCTCCCCGGTCTCCGGTGAGGAGGCAGCCGCTACAGTAGTACAGACCTGGGTTGACCGTGGGTCGTTTCGGGTGAAGTTTGGCGCCAAACGCGAGCTTTGGTGTGCAGACGACATCCTGGAAAAAATGTCCGGTTTTCAGAACTTTTCGGTTTCCGGAACTCCGGATAAAAGGTTGTGCACCTGTACCAATAAGTAAGTAAGTAAGTAAATAAGTAAGTAAGTTTATTGACCAAGTATTCACATACAAGGAATTTGCCTTGGTGCTCCTCCCACAAGTAGCAACATGACATACAGTGACAGTTACGAATGACTCAGAAAACACTAAACATTAATAATAATAAAACATGAATGATAAAACACCATTGATCAAGCATGTGAACCAACAAAATACCAGATCAAAGGGCGGCTACAGGTTTTTGGCTGTTGAGTAGAGCAACTACTCGTGGATAAAATCTGTTTTTATGTCTGGCTGTGGCAGCTTTGACAGTCCAGAGTCGCCTTCCAAAGGGAAGTGATTCAAAGAGTTTGTGGCCAGGGTGAGAGGGGTCAGAGATGATCTTGCCCGCTCGTTTCCTGGCCCTTGCAGTGTACAGTTCATCAATGGAGGGAAGGTTGCAGTCAATAACCTTCTCAGCTGATCGGACGATTCGCTGCAGCCTCCAGGTGTCGTGCTTGGTGGCTGAGCCAAACCAGACCATGATGGAGAAGGTGAGAACTGACTCTACGATGGCCGTGTAGAATTGGACCATCATTGCCTGTGGCAGATTGTGCTTCCTCAGCTGCCGTAGGAAGTACATCCTCTGTTATGCCTTTTTGACTGTGGAGTTGATGGTAGCCCCCCACTTAAGGTCCTTGGAGATGATGGTTCCCAGGAACTTAAAAGACTCCACAGATGTGACTGTGGTGTTGTTGATGGTGAGTGGGGTGAGGGGAGGGGGAGCTCTCCTAAAGTCTACTATCAATTCCACTCTTAAGAGCATTGAGCTCTAGGTTGTTGCTATGACACTTCCTGTCTGTAGGCAGATTCCTCCCCATCCTGGATCAGTCCAATCAGGGTGTGTCATCTGCAAACTTGAGAAGCTTGACAGGTGTCTGTGGAGGTGCAGTCGTTGGTGTAGAGAGAGTAGAGGAAAGGAGAGAGTATGCAACCTTGCGGTGCTCCTATGCTGATCGTTTGCGGGTCCGAGATGTGCTTTCCCAGCCTCACATGGAAGGAAGCTGGTGATCCACTGACAGAGGGGTTCAGGCACAGTCAACTTGGAAAGTTTGGAGTGTAGTAGCTCTGGCACAATGGTGTTGAATGCAGAGCTAAAATCAACAAACAGGATCCTCACATAGGTCCCCTAGCGGTCTAGGTGCTGGAGGATGAAGTGCAGGCCCAGGTTGACTGCATCATCCACAGATATATTGGCCCGATATGCAAACTGCATAGGGTCCAGCAGGGGGATCGTGATATTTTTCAGCTTGGCCAGCACAAGCCTTTCAAGTGTCTTCATGACTACAGAGGTCAGTGCGACAGGCCTGTAGTCATTAAGACAAGTAATCCTTGCCTTTTTGGGTACAGGGACATTAGTGGAGACTTTGAAGCAGGCAGGGACAGTAACATGTTTGCAGGGACTGGTTAAAAATGTCTGTATAGACCGGTGCCAGTTGTTTGGCACTGAGCTTGAGAGTAGAGGAGGAAACATTGTCAGGTCCCCAAAATGTGAGAAGCTCATTCCCATGCCTCAATTCTGTACCAGTGTCATTACTCTGTGGACTAATGACTGATAATTAAATAAATAAAAACATTACACTTTCTTGGCGGATTGCTGAGTTTAGGCTTCTGGATTATTGGCTGTTAAATTAACATTGCTGTCATGCCCTATTTACCCATTTACAATACAATACAATACAATACAATACCTTTTATTTGTCATTTGAACCTCACATGAGGTTCAAACAAAATTTGGTTTCTGCAGCCATACAAAAAAAGAACCAAGACACACACCAACACAATTCAATTCACATAAACATCCATCACAGTGAGTCTCCGCCTCACTGTGATGGAAGGCAAAGACTTGTCTCTCCCCTGCTCTCCATTCCTCTCCCGAAGTCGAGGTCAAAGCCCCCGGCGGGCGCTAGCAAGTCCGCGGCCACTCAAAGCCACGCCGGGCGATGTAGGGCCCTGCCCCGGGTCTTGATGTTGGAGCCCCCGGCGGGCACTAGCAAGTCCGCGGCAATTTACAGCCGCGCCGGGCGTTGTAAGGCCCCCCTCCAGGTCACTCTCAACCCCGCAATTCGGGCGGGAGAAGTCGTCGTTGCCGGTGCCCCGCAAAGCAGTCTCCCACCGGGGACCCGCAAGCTCCCGGTGTCACCATCCACCTGAGTCGGGTCGCAGCAGCGCGCCACCGCAGCTCTCCACGCTCCGAAGCTGGCTAGCTCCACGGAGGTAGGTCCGTAGGTCCACAGGCTCCACAGCTCCCACAGGCTCCACAGCTCCACAGCTCCACAGGCTCCACAGGCTCCACAGGCTCCACAGCTCCACGGCTCCACGGAGGTAGGTCACAGCTCCACAGGTTCCACAGCTCCACAGCTCCACAGCTCCACGGAGGTAGGTCCACAGCTCCACAGGCTCCGTGACTTGAGCCCCCAGGTCGCTCCGGTTGGAGGCCGCTCCACGGCGCTAGGCCCCAACGGCAACCCGACAGGGAAAAGGTCGGGTCTCCATGCAGGGAAGAGATTTAAAAGTTTCCCCTACCCACCCCCCACCCCCCACATATGCACATTTAAAAACCCATTACAAACTAAACCCTCAACAGGACAAAACATTTAGTACACATTTATATATCCACGAGACAAAATAAAAACTTTATTAAAAAGTCAGATTCAAGGTAGTGCGTCTTATAATGTACAAGAAACTGCAGATGTCAGAATCTGGAGCAAAAGCCAAAGTGCTGGAGAAAGTCAGTGGGTCAGGCAGCTTTCTGTGGAGATAATAGACAGATGACATTTCAGGTTGGGATCCTCCTTTAGTCTGATAAGGTACATTTGCAATGAATGATCATTGAGTGATGGATTAAATGTAATCAAAATTGCGAAACCATTTGATTTTGTAACCTCAAATACAAAAACTGCAACTGGCAAAGGACTCCAATAATAAACATGGAGTAATTCAGCGGCAAGGGGTTTCCCCACCCATTAACTCCTCACTCCCCATTTTATAAATCCTCTCGTCTATCAGTGCCATGTGCAGACCCATTCATTCCCTGGTCCTCACAGAACAATCAAGGCTCATCTCTACCTGACCCACTGAGTTACTCCAACACTTTTTGTAAACCAGCATCTGCAGTTCCTTGTGTCATCTAACTCTAATAATACTTTTATACCAAATGGCTTCATCCCAGAATCATATACCAAATAAAGGATAATGATACCAAATCACAGTGTGCTGAAGTAACTCAGCGGGTCATGCAGTACCTGTGCAGGGTCATGGATAGGTGAACTTTCAAGTTGGGAGGCTTCATCGGACTGCGACAAGATGCTGGCACGCCCCAATTTACGTAAGGGTTACATTCCGTGAACCCTTACGTGTCAGAATTTACGGAAGTCGCAATCATCATTCCGATCCCCTGCCCGAAATAACTCACTGAGAATATTAACTGTCTCAATGAGGTCCAGCTGCATTCGGGGCACTTTCCGTGGCGTGTGGCTTTCTGGGTAAACACCACCGCCATTGCTGGCTTGTTTCCGATATAAGCTTGAATGCTCATGTTGTGTTGTGGAAATTACAAACTGCCTTGATTGCACAAGGTACTAAGTACAGAATTGTTTACGAAAGTCTCCCATTGCGTAAGTCAGTATATGTTTTTATCCCTAGATTCATCCTATACTGAATTATTAGATTGTGGATTGTTCTATCATAGTTCCAATGATGGACAAAGATAACAACTGAAACATAATCGAAACAAACAACTCCGGTTCACATCCTTTAAACCACCAATATTTAAATTGTATAATCATTTAAATCAACCCAAATGCACTAACCAATTATCATTTCCATTATTGTCAAATACAAGCTTTTACAAGCTTTGTTGTTCTAACATGTTAAGTGTTCCCTGTATTTCAAGCAGTTGCAGGTGTGTGTACTTGTCAGTTCACACCTCATTAGGATGCAATTCCCACACATATTTAATCCCCTTTCACTGGTGTCAGGTTATAGCTTGTAGCACTCTGCAATGACTGCAGTAGCAAACATGTTCCATAAATAAATAGCAACTCAATTATACACTCTTTATGAAGTGTATTTAAATTCTCCTATTTGATCCAATAGAATAGATTCAATAATTATTTTTTAGTCTTGTTCGGTACGAACAGCACCATCTCAAATCCCAAACTAAATCAAAATGTTACAGAAAATGCACACTCTCGACACAATCTTTTAGCCAGGAAACATCAGTGGCAAGTGCTTCCTGCTCACGCCCTCAGAAACTGACAAACACACCTGACATACTTGCTTTCCCCCTACCTTTCAACTGCCTTTAATACACCTAAAGCAGATGGAAATCAATCTGTATTTGCTCCCAGCCACACCCGCTGAAGGAAGAAGTGGAAAGAGCGCTAACTTGCATTAGAATAGATTGCTTCAAATGAACAGCCGACATTCGTGCAGACATGTGTCAAGTATCCTCCTCTGCTGCAGTTTCCACAGACCTATAGATAAACTGGTGGCACTGGAATAGAGTCACAATCAAAGATACTAGAGCAAGAGCAAGATGGTCCACTCGGCGAACAAGGCACAGTAGGTCATGGGTAATTTTTTTTGCGCCATCTTGGGAACCGGCTTCGCGATTACCGTCATGCTCTAGTATCTTTGCCTGCAAGTACAGAGTACGCAGTGCCACGTTAGACATGCCAGCGTCGCACGTTAATGTTATTATATTAAGGCACATTAATGCCCCATTGTAATCATTTTTGTTTATACACAAGTCTGCAGCCGCGATTAAGCGATTCGAGTCATCTTGCACCATAGCAACAGCGTTCCCAGCTCCGTGTACTTACCGCGTTATCTCCGAGGAAGTAATTTCTCCCAATTTTGGACCATGCAATTAATTTAATTCATTGTGCAAACTTTTTTGAATGGGATTGCAGTGAAATATGCACGCACTCTGGGAGCGAAAATGTGGAAAGTTTCCTTGGGTGCTTGCATTCACTCATTAACTTTTATTCACATATATTAAGTAATTAAGAGGCAGGTAATTTGTTTAGATATTGCACACATTAAGTAGCGAAATGGCCAATTGTGAAAATGAACACTGAATAAGTCCTTATCTACTCATTTAAGATTGAGAACATATAATGTAGATATATTTAATTTTGTGAATCAAACAATAAATGGGAAAATGCAATTTAAATTCTAAAACTTCCTCAAGCATAATTTAGACAACATTTAAATGATTTAATGGGACTTCAAAAAAACAAGACCATGATATATGTTAAATTCGAAACTAAACTATGGTAGCAATGTACATCTTTCATGTCTAAAGCTAGCACTTCTGTATCAGTGTAGGTATATGTACACTACATTTTATTACACTAAAAAAGAATGAAAAGAATGAAAACATATCTTGGCATGTGTCCATGGATATTTTATTCACAATATTAGGATTTCATAGAGGGAGAGACAGAGAGAGATTGAAAGAAAAGGATTGCTCAACAAATAATCAGAAGAAATCCCAAGAAACTAGAGAAATATATATATGTGTGTGCATATATATATGTATTACTAGACCAAGTGCAGACCCGTTGGGTCTGTTCCCCCAACGTGCGGTTGTAGGGGGGGAGGCGGCATGCAGCGTCACACACTAACTACCCCGCCCCCCGCACTCGCGCTAGAGGAGGGGAGAGAGAGAGGGGGGGGAGGGGGAGGAGAGAGGGGGTGCTGAGAGGGGGGTGAGATGAGGGGCGGGGGAGAGGTGGGGAGCAGGGAGGGGGAGGGAGGGTGGAGGGAAGGGGGTAGGGGTGTGTGGAGGGGAGGGGGGTTTAGGGGAGGGACGGTGGGGGAGGGGATGGAGGGGAGGAGGGGGAGAAAAAAGGGGAGAGGGGGAGAGGAGGGGGGAGAGGAGAGGGGGAGAGGAGGGCGGGGTAGAGAGGAGGGGGGGGGGAGAGAGGGGGAGAGGAGAGGGGGGGAGGAGGAGAGGGGGAGAGGAGGAGAGGGGGAGAGGGGGAGGGGAGGAGGAGAGGGGGTGAGATGAGGGGCAGGGGAGAGGTGGGAGCAGAGAGGGTGGAGGGAGGTTGGAGGGAAGGGGGTAGGAGTGTGTGGTGGGGAGGGGGGTTTAGGGGAGGGACGGTGGGGGAGGGGATGGAGGGGGAGAAAAAAGGGGAGAGAGAGAGAGGGGGGAGAGGAGAGGAGGGGGGGAGAGGAGGAGAGGGGGGGAGAGGAGGAGAGGGGGAGAGGGGGAGAGGAGGAGAAGAGGGGGGAGAGGAGAGGGGGGGAGAGGAGAGGGGGGGGAGAGGAGAGGGGGGGGAGAGGAGAGGGGGGGGAAAGGATGAGGGGGGGAGAGGAGGAGAGGGGGGGAGAGGAGGAGAGGGGGGGAGAGGAGGAGAGGGGGGGAGAGGAGGAGAGGGGGGGAGAGGAGAGGGAGAGGGGGGGAGAGGAGAGGGAGGGGGGGGGGGGAGAGGAGAGCGAGGGGGGGTGGAGAGAGAGTGCCTTTTTACTTCAACCCAAACCCAAACAACCATTTGCAGGCAGTGCTTTTTTACCTCTAACCATATTTTCATTTTCAAACCAAATTAAGGGTACTCACAGTGCTGTAGACATTTGTCAGTGTCATTCAGAGGTCTGATTGAGGCACACCACTTGCAGAGACTGATTGAGGCACACCACTTGCAGAGACTGATTGAGGCACACCACTTGCAGAGACTGATTGAGGCACACCACTTCCTGGTTTTATAGTCCCTCCCCCTCCCTCCAGCGGGGGCAGCAGAGAGAATGGGGAATTTTGTAAAAACATTAATATCTCTGTCAATTTTCAGCGACGGGAAAAATCCTCGGCACACATGCGGCGGAGGGGGGCTCTGAGGGAGGTGGCCAAAAATGACGGCCGTAGGTGGCGGCATACTCTCGGAAATCGCAGCACAGAAAGCCAAAACCGGTCAAGAACAGACTTTTAGTAATATAGCTATATATATTTATATATATATAATATATATATTTATATTTATATACATATATCTCACATATATATGTGTGTGTTTTCACAATACTGGGTCGAAGTGTGACATAAATAAAACTGAGGTTCACAAATAAATTATTTCAACATAATTCAGATTAATCAAAAACCCTCACAGCGGCAGTACATGGCAGGAAGAGATAGTTCATGGTTTGAGAAAATTTCATTAATGAACAAAATTCTTTGTTTAACATGTGTTCCTATGTGTTTTTTTACACTTTATGTTTGGTGTCCACCATAACAACCGTTACATGAAATTTAGAAAGTCATTTGTTTCTAAAGCATGATAGCTGATTTCTTCACTTTTGCTGTTTTTCAACATGCAAATGTACTTTCTTGCTACAAACATGGAGTATGTGACCAAACGAGCAATATTCCTGTTATCTACTGAAACGTGCGTTACACGGTGTCCAAGGGTGGACACCAAAATGAAATTAGCTCCTGTTTCTTCCAGTATTTCTATTTTTGTAATTTCTTTCTTATGTTTTGAATAAACTTTATGGAAGTAAATGGAACCAATCTACCCCATCAGTTGCTACCCAGGTGGTGAAGATATAAATCTGCCCCAGTAGCTTTCGTCTATAAATTAGTAAAAATTATCGTCTCTCCAGGGCTTCTTGCTCTTTTGGGATATCCTGGGAATTTCTATAAAACATAACATTGCTACACAAGCTTGAGCTCATAATAGGTAATCATTCATGTCAGGCAGCTGAAAATAATATTGACTAGTCCTTCTGCTAAAAACACAGCCCAGTTAATTAGAGCCCAATTCATTGATATTTTATAATGCAATAGTGAATAGCAATATATTTTATAATGCAATAGTGAATAGCAATATATTTTATAATGCAATAGTGAAGCCAATCTGATAAAAGGTCATTACTTCTCAGGTTTTTTTGGAAAGGTCTTCTAACATTTAAATCCAATATTCCTCACTTAAGCAATTTAACTATAACCGAGACTTCAGTTGAATGTTTGTTCAACAGGAAGTGACTTATTTGGCACCACAATTCCTTTATCCACTTTTGCCTTGTCAATAGTTATTGGTCATGTCTCCAATTGCTCATTTGTTTATAAATGCAGCAAGAAAACCTTGCGCTCCAAATCTTTTATGAAGGTAAAACTACCACAGATGAACTGTTCTGCCCTTCAGGGATAGCACCGGGGGAGAAATGGCTGCATTCTGAAAGAATAAGGGGACAGTTTTCCTGAGCTTTGACTCCATGAAAGCCCAGGCCAAAAATAAATGTGATGGAGGGGATGAGGCCTGCTTTGCTAGGTTTCTATTTTCCTGATCCACAATCACATAAACATTGAGGGACTGGAAACCTATCCTGTCCATCATCCCGACCACAGTTTACATCCCATCTCAAGCAAACTTCCGTCTAGCACTGGAGGAGCCGTATGTTGTGCTCCAGACGCTGTACCCCAACATCTTTCGCATCATAACCAGAGATTTCAACAAGGCCAGCTCGAAGAAATCACAACTAAACTAACACATGCAAGTGTTCTGCAGCACCAGGATCAAACACTGCTTGACCATTGCTATTCCACCATCAGATTCCTATCGCTCCATCTCTCACACTCGCTTTGTGAAATCTGACCACCCGGCTGTGCTTCTTCCTGCATATAGACAGTGATTGAAAAGCACAGCCTGAGCGATGAGAACAGCACAGAGCTGGTCAGGGGAGGCAGAGGAATGATTCTGGAATGCTTGGAGTTAGTAGACTATCAATGTTTAAGGACTCGGCAACGGACCCGAACAAAAGCGCCACGGTTGTTACCAACTTATTAAGGAAATGTGTAGTAGTGCGTTCCCACGAACACTATCCTCGTATTCCCCACCCAGAAGCTTTGGATGAACAAAGTGGTCTGCAATCTTCTGAGGACCAGGTTGGGCATTCAAGTCTGCCGATGCAGATTCATACGACCTCAAGAAGGCTTTCAAAAAGGGTAAAAGGGAACTAAATTGGAGGATGAGGCAGACATTCAGTTGCTGTGGCAGGGCTTTCATTCCATCACTTCCTACAAGGCGAAACTAGGGTCAGCTCATATGACAGGAAGGCATAACTACTGGACAAGTTCAATGCATTCTATGCACGTTTTGACATTCGAACACTAATGTGCCTTCTCAGGTTCCCATGGACCCAGATGCTATTGCAATCTCAGTCACCGAGGCTGATATCAGAAGATCTTTCAGGATGGTGAACCCTCGGAAAGCATCTGGACCTGAGCGTGTAACTGGTCGCATTCTCAAAATGTGCGCAGACCAACTGGCTAGAGATTTTTGGAGATATATTCAGCCTCTCATTACTGAGGTCTGAGGTTCCCACCAGCTTCAAAAAGACATCTATAATACCAGTGCCCAAGAAGAGTAAAGGGCCTGTCCCACTTATGTGTCCTTGGCACGCAAATTACGCGACCTCGTGGTCGCGTTGAGCCGCGATGGCCCCGCGTGACTTCATTCGACCGCACAGCCGTCTGGAGCGCGTGACGTCATTTGAAGATAGACACAAAATGCAGGTGTAACTCAGCAGAACCGGCAGCATCTCTGGAGAGAAACAATTGGTGATGTTTCGGGTCGAGACCCTTCTTCAGTCTGAAAGAAGGGTCTCTTTCAGACTGAAGAAGGGTCTCGACCCGAAACATCACTAATTGCTTCTCTCCAGAGATGCTGCTGGTCCCGCTGAGTTACTCCTGCATTTTGTGTCTCTCTTCAATTTTCTTGGCCCCGCTCTGGGAGTAGAAGTGGGGCGGATCCAGACCGCAACGGCCGTGAGCCCCAGGCCGAATTCGGCGATCGTTTGCCTGCTTCTGCTGCTGTTAGAGGTGAGAATTTGCGTCGCGCCAGGGTTTTGGGCCTGTCCCACTTTGGCCGTCAGTTCCGTGACAGGCCATTGGCGCGCGAAGATTTTGTTTGCTACAAAAATTTCGGAGCCCAACTACATACCCCTCCGCGTTTCTCAGTGGGACCGGCCCCGCGAGGCCATACGATGCCCGTGCACCTCAACGCGACCACGAGGTCGTGTAATTTGCGTGCCAAGGACACCTAAATGGGACAAGCCCTTAAGATGATGTGCCTCAATGATTACAGACCGGTGATGAGGCTTCACCACTAACGTCCGTGATGATGAAGTGCTTTGAGTGGTTGGTAATGGCGCACATCAACTCCTACCTCAGGAAGAACCAGGACTCACTATAACTATAACTCACTGAATTTCCAGTTAATGAGTGATTTTTATGCACTTTACTCTAGCATGTGACAAAAGATCTAGAGGGGAGGTAATATTTTTCTCCGTGGAAATACATTCGGTTCTGGAATGTTGCTTGCAACTAATTCCATGATTAATTTTAAGAGGGAGTTATACAAAGTGCTGAGGCTTCCATATAACTACCTTTCAGAGACCTATGTAAAGCCAATGCCCTTCCACTTTTCTGTGATCTGATGATCAGATTCTGAACTGTTAATGGTCACATTGAACATTAAAAAGTCTCCAGTTGCACATTGACTTCTTTTGCTTTTATTACAAAGCTTTTATTACAAAGCTATTTTATTATAGCTTTCATTTGTGCAACAATATGATTAAATTGTGAGTAAAATTATTATTAGTAAATATTCCACCAAAATGTTTAATAAATTACCACACATAATTATTTTACTGACTCTCAGAAATGCTAATAGAGTGAATCACTGAATGCAATTTGAAGGTAAAATTAATGTTTCTGTTCTGTCTGTGACATTAATCCATTTTCAAATATGAAGCCAGCAAATAGAACAGTTATGCCTCGTTACGTTTTGGAGATTCATCTGAGCATTGAATAGTTTCTTTTGATAAATCAATTACTCCTCTTTCCTACCATTTACTCTGATGGTTTCACCAAAGGCACAATAACTCTGCCAAAGCCACAGAAAAGTGCAAATCTTAGAGAAAAAAACAGAGATATGGCATTGGTGTTAGGCATCCAAGTTTGGATTTACACTGGATATAATCTGTGGTCCTAAAACCCAGCAATATAATCAAGATAAATAATAAAATATAACGTGCATTTTCACCCTGTATTTGAAGGTCATGAGCTTACCATGACTATAGTTAACATCAAATTCATTCTGGTTTGATATTTCAGCCTGATAGTATCCCACTGTGCATTGGCTGATGGGGATTCCAGGGGAAATGAATAAAGATTATTCCCTGTGGTACCTTCTTTTGTCACGAAAGGGGCATGATCATTACATTTGTTAAGTGTACATGCAGACTGTTAATAACCCAGAGACTTCAATGTTAATCATTAAACTGCATTCAATAAACTACATCATTTATTACTGAATTATGAGAAGTTTATCTTTTCTGTGGTCGATGTAAGCTGACATTGAAAATAATTGTAAACCAGCATCCAGGGTTCATTGTTTCTACATTGCAAATAATTTCTTAAAATGAGATTTGGGTCTTCCTCTATTTTAAAACTAACATGTCACACAAGAAATATATGTCTTGAATTTTCCTTTCTAATAAACTATAAGCCTATCTGCAGTCTTCTCTTTATCTCTAAAAGCTTTGACGGTATTTTTTCTACTTCTAGCTTAATATTATAATCTGTCTTATTATTTTTTGCCCTTGCCATAGCATAAAAATTCAGCAATAGTCAGGGTAAATGCCCACCACAGAATTTTCCAGGGATCTAGGAATGGGCAATACTTACATGTAGCCTCCCAAAGCATGTATACCCTGAGAATAAATTTAAAAAATGTGCTATGAATATAAAGTGTCAATACTTTCCAGATTCATGCCTTTCTCTTGTTGATAATTTGATAATTACATATTTCATTGTGCCATTGTAACTTGCAGTAGTATTAGAGAGGATAGCATTCAGTGTTATTATTTGTACATTAAATGGAATCATGGGCTCAAAGACAAATATAAAATAGACACCCATCAAGTCAATGTCGACCACAACCCACCCATTTATGCTAATCATACATTCATCCCAATTTAGTCTACTCTCCTTCTCCCCACCCTCATCAATTTACCTCAGATTCTACCACTCATCAAATCAGTGGAGGCAATTTACAGCTGCCAATTAATTATCAACTCGCATATCTTTGGGATGAGGGAGGAAACCGGAGCATCCGGAGGAAGCTCATGTGGTCACAGGGTGAATTTATAAACTCCACACAGACAGCACCCAAGATCATAGGTGTCTGTGAACCAGCAGCTCTACCAGCTGTGCCACTATCCTGCCCTTAAATCAATAATACAGATATCTTCTAAAGCTTTTGGAATTAGCACTTACTAATATTTTCATATTGGACTTAAGAAGATGCGCAAATGGTGTCAGGAAGCTGGATCCATTTTCTTTTCTCGTTGTCAGATTTTCCCCAGGTGCTCCAATAAATAATGTATATATGATAAAGGCTGGACTATCTGCCATTGTTAGATCAATTTAAGCTTCAAACAGTTCCTATCATTCGATGCAAGAAAATGCTGGAGTAAATCTACAGGTCAGGTAGCTTGCTGGAGAACATTAATAGCTGATGTTTTGGGTCGGGACACTTCTTCAGTCATTAATTGTCCTGAATCCCTACTATTTAACATTAATTCCTCTGGTTGAGGAATTAATAGATCAAAGCCAAATCTTGATGGCTTTTGACTGTGCACATTTTGCATTTCTTTTCATTTTAAGACTGGTCAATAGTTCAGTCATGTCAGTTCATCGCTAAAGCAAGCAATGTCCTAAATAAAGTTACCAAAGTCTCAAAGGCATCTTCATGTTCAAATGCATTTCAACATGTGACAAAGTTGATCATAATTTTAAATAAAATCAAAACCAGTGAATATATTGATCCATTTACAGTTGCAAGGTCAATATCCTTAAGCAACCTGAAGAGAGAACCAAACCTATCTGATTTGTCTTTGCTAATCAATTACTTTCAGAATGATACAAAAGTAAGATGTAATGTTTATAAGTATTTTTAAAAAGCACTTGATTAGTTTCATTTCAAATGATTGCAACTATTTCAAGTTAATTTCAAATGTCTCCAAATTACTCTAAAACAAAATATTGCAAAATTTGTTGTAAACAGTAAACTTATAAGTAGGTTCATCCAAAGAATCTCCAGTGAAATATAAATAAATAATTTCGAAACCATTCACTAGATCATTAGAGAAAACTTTCAAGGTGAAGACTTTGTTACAGTGCCATAAATAACGTTAATGTTTCCTGTAAAGATGTTCATTGCTAATGTTGCTTTCTCCTTTTGTTAGTCCATTTTAGGAGTCCAGTGTGTCGTACAGAAACAGCTCAAAGCCTTTGTTACGCTAGAACATTTTGGGCAGATATATGGGGGAAGTGGAATTGGGTGTCAGCCAAAAGCACGGATGAAGAAATTTGCAACGGGCGGTTCAATCCTTGGCAAAGGAGTGAAGTTTGCTGTTCGAGGAGGGAAAGTAAGCACAGATATCATTAGTGTGGCCAACGAAGATGGAAGGAGAGTGGCTGCAATCTTAAATAATGCCCTTTACCTGGAAAATATCCACTTCACCATTGATGGTGAGGACACACATTATTTCATTAAACTGGGGTCTGCAGAGAAAGATCTTGCTATTTTGGGCCTTACTGGTGGAAGGCGAACCCTGGAGAATGGAATCAATGCTACTGTGTCTCAAATTAATACTGTACTGAATGGAAGGACTAGAAGATACACCGATATTAAACTTCAATATGGTCCGTTGTGTTTAAACACACGATATGGGACAACCATGGATGAAGAGAAGGCCCGTGTCTTGGAGTTGGCCAGGTTGCGGGCTGTGACGGCCGCCTGGACTAGAGAAAGGCAAAGGCTACAAGATGGAGAGGAGGGGATTCGCTCATGGACAGAGGGAGAGAAGCAGCAGCTGCTGATCACCGGCAGAGTGCAAGGCTATGATGGCTATTTTATAAAAACTGTTGAGCAATATCCTGAATTGTCAGACAGTGTAAATAATATCCATTTCATGAGACAGAGTGAAATGGGCAAGAGGTAACAGTAAAGAACTATGCGCCAACCACTTTGCCAAAGACAGCTGCTTATGTGGCCATTTTTCAGGCTGTGTTGTTACAATTATTTTTGAAAACCGTTGCATTGTAATTCTTGCAATGTGCTGAGTTTTTCCCCCCTTTTTTTGACTTCACACATTTTGCATTGAGCAAAAGGTATTTTGCAGTAGTGTGATTAAAGTAAATATTTGCTATTTTCTAATATTTCAACTGTGACTATTGGTTTACAGCCAGTACAAACTGAGAACCGAGAGTGCAGGACACATTACCAGTAAAGAATGTGCCCTCTCAGTGTCCACTTAAAAAAATTCAATGGATTATTATAGACCTCTTTTGTTAATTCTTTGGGACTTCTCACGAGATGCATTTTGATGCAGCAAAGGACTAAATCTGCATTTTATATCGACAAAGAAATTAACAACTTGTGTGAGAACTATCCTGAGGTTCTGAAGTGAATTGGAGAAATATCTCAACCCTTGTGTTTCTAACACTGTATTCTGATTGTGTAAATAAGCAAGGCTGTAAATAAACGCGAATGTAGATAACTTCTAGAACAACAGAAGTGACTCTGAGTAGACTTCAGTAGAAAATAAAATGGTTATTTTGTGTTTTTAATTTTTTACTGATTTCAATCAGAAGTGATATTATAGGTAAATTGAGAGATTGGAAATGTTTTAGTTTGGAGTTGTGTTTTAATTGTATGGGTCCTTTTTTTTGCTTCTGTTTCCTTTCAATAGTTGTTTTAAGCTTAATTTAACTTCTCTAAAGTTTGATTTTTTATTAAAAGTTAAAGGATACTCTGTTTCTACTGTTTATTCATTTATTATTCGTTCATTATTTAATTTTAATCACAGTTTTGTTGGGTGGTGCCACATAAAAGAAAAATCCCACTTGTCGCTGAACCAATGTAGATGTAACTTGCAACAAAAGTCATTCATTCCTATCTCGAACTGAACCATTTAACACTAATTATTGGCTGTTAATTTGTGTTGTTTTCATTCTTTAGGTTTTCAGTAAATGTTTAATGTCCTTTGAATTGGTCTAATGTGTGTTTTGGGGTTGGACGATGTAGGTACATGTGTATTTATAGACATATGTGTATCACAATATTAATATCTCATGATATTGTTATTGTGACCCAGTGTTTTGACCTTAGAAGCATCTTCATAATTATTGCTTTGTTACTGTGCAACTCAAGTATCACAATTATTTACTGTTGAAGATATGGTGACATATGGGGCAGATTTTTATATTTGTTTATTTGGAACTTGAAGTATCATAAATGCTGTGATATGCTGTTAAATGGAAATATTATATGATTCCCCCAAATTTAAAATATTGACCAACTCCTATTTTTGTGTTCTTTTATATTTTTATGCATTTTGTATAACATACTGCAATCATTTTTAGATTATAAGAACACCCAGTCCAGCAAATTTAATGTCTCCTAATAAAAAGTGAATCATATAGTGTGCACAACAAATAAAAACAGCTGTTAGCATTCAGTGGGGGATTAATCTTTGTATTTTCTTATAGTAATTCAATATATATAATGAAAATGAATGTCAATTAACATGTCAATGAGAAAAACTGTTGTTTGATAGATTTTAAGAAAAACTCCTTTCAATATAACTGGAGGAATATTTTGTTTACATTTAATGAAATTCCTTTAATGTTGTTTATTTCCCTTATGTTATATCTATATATTTATGTGCTGTGTCGAAAAGGACGATCATTATTGATTGTATTCAGCCAAGCATTGAAAAACAACTGTGTTTAAGAAGGAACTGCAGATGCTGGAAAATCGAAGGTACACAAAAATGCTGGAGAAACTCAGCGGGTGCAGCAGCATCTATGGAGCAAATAGCACCGTTTTGGGCCGAAACCCTTCTTCAGACTGATGGGGGGTGGGGGGCGGCGGGGAGAAGAAAGGAAAAAGGAGGAGGAGGAGCCCGAGGGCTGAGGGAGAGATAGGAAGAGGAGGAGACAGCAAGGGCTAACAAAATTGGGAGAATTCAATGTTCATGCCCCCAGGATGCAGTGCGGTTCCTCCAATTTCCAGTGTTGCTCGCTCTGGCCATGGAGGAGACCCAGGACAGAGAGGTCGGATACGGAGTGGGAGGGGGAGTTGAAGTGCTGAGCCACAGGGAGGTCAAGTTGGTTATTGCGGACCGAGCGGAGGTGTTCGGCGAAACAATCGCCAAGCTTCCGCTTGGTCTCACCGATGTAGATCAGCTGACATCTAGAGCAGCGGATGCAATAGATGAGGTTGGAGGAGATGCAGGTGAACCTATGTCGCACCTGGAACGACTGCTTGGGTCCTTGAATGTAGTTGAGGGGGGAGGTAAAGCGACAGTGACATTGAAAAACAACTGATCCTGAGTTCATATCATTTTTGTGAGATATTATTTTCCAATTGCACAGTGCCTTCCCAGCATATGAATTCCAAGAGATTCATCCTGGATGCAAATGTGTACCCTTGGTATCCAATTCTACTTATTGAGGAGCTAAGCAGCAAAGTCATTATTAAATTATTCACATTCTAATACAATTGCAAATTTCAGCATTGAATATTATCAAGATTGAATTAAATATTCACTGTAAAATAACGTTTTATGTGGAATGGTTTCTCCTGGTGAAGCTTTGATGTTGAAATCATCATGTTAAAGTTAGGAGATGTTTCAAAAAGCTACAAGCATTTCGACAGAGAATTTGATTGTGGTGGCATATAAGTTGTGACTATTTAAATCGACAGCTCTCGGGTTGAGTTGATAATGGTGCTAGAAATCGGAAATGAAAAGCGAGAGCTATAAACGGTGAGCATTAATCAAACAGCTTGTGAATATCATCCAAATACAAAGATTTCCAGGCTCTGACTCAATTACAATTATTTAAGAATATAAATTAAGTGCATTTAAAATATATGTGTGAAATTTTCACGTTCAGCCAACTAGAGTGAGAAAGTGTTCAAAAGGGAACTGCAGATGCTGGAATATCGAAGGTACACAAAATTGCTGGGGAAACTCAGCGGGTGCAGCAGCATCTATGGAGCGAAGGAAATAGGCGACGTTTCGGGCCGAAACCCTTCTTCAGACTGATAGGGGGTGGGGAAAGAAAGAAGGACAAAGGGAGGAGGCGGAGGAGCCCGAGGGCGGGCGGATGGGAGGAGACAGCTAGAGGGTGAAGGAAGGGGAGGGGGGGAGGGGACAGCACGGGCTAGCCAAATTGGGAGAATTGTCGGGCACGTTGAAAAATCCTTGTTCAATGCATACCAGGGCCCCATCCCCGACCTCTACCTCCGCTACATTGACGACTGCTTTGGTGCCACCTCCTGCACCCACACACAACTGACTGACTTCATCCACTTCACCACCAACTTCCATCCGGCACTCCAATACACCTGGACGATTTCAGACACTTCCCTACCATTCCTTGACCTCACCATCTCCATCGCAGGGGACAGACTCCTGACCGACATACATTATAAACCCACTGACTCACATGGCTATCTGGACTACACGTCTTCCCACCCTGCCCCCTGTAAAGACTCCATCCCCTACTCCCAATTCCTCCGCCTACGCCGCATCTGTTCCCAGGATGAGACATTTCATACCAGGGCATCGGAAATGTCCTCGTTCTTCAGGGAACGGGGATTCCCCTCCGCCACCATAGATGAGGCTCACACCAGGGTCTCATCCATACCCCGTAACGCTGCTCTCTCTCCCCATCCCCGCACACGCAACAAGGGCAGAGTCCCTCTGGTCCTCACCTTTCACCCCACCAGCCGGCAAATACAACACATAATCCTCCGCCATTTCCGCCACCTCCAACGTGACCCCACCACTCGCCACATCTTCCCATCTCCCCCCATGTCTGCCTTCCGCAAAGACCGCTCCCTCCGCAACTCCCTCGTCAATTCTTCACTTCCCTCCCGCACCACCCCCTCCCCGGGCACTTTCCGTTGCAACCGCAAGAAATGCAACACCTGTCCCTTCACCTCCCCCCTCGACTCCATTCAAGGTCCCAAGCAGTCGTTCCAGGTGCGACAAAGGTTCACCTGTATCTCCTCCAACCTCATCTACTGCATCCGCTGCTCTAGATGTCAGCTGATCTACATCGGTGAGACCAAGCGTAGGTTGGGCGACCGTTTCGCCGAACACCTCCGCTCAGTCCGCAATAACCTACCTGATCTCCCGGTGGCTCAGCACTTCAACTCCCCCTCCCATTCCCAATCCGACCTCTCTGTCCTGGGTCTCCTCCATTGCCAGAGTGAGCACCAGCGGAAATTGGAGGAACAGCACCTCATATTCCGTCTGGGGTCCTTGCGTCCCCTTGGCATCAACATTGAATTCTCCCAATTTGGCTAGCCCGTGCTGTCCCCTCCCCCCCTCCCCTTCCTTCACCCTCTAGCTGTCTCCTCCCATCCGCCCGCCCTCGGGCTCCTCCTCCTCCTCCCTTTGTCCTTCTTTCTTTCCCCACCCCCTATCAGTCTGAAGAAGGGTTTCGGCCCGAAACGTCGCCTATTTCCTTCGCTCCATAGATGCTGCTGCACCCGCTGAGTTTCCCCAGCAATTTTGTGTACCTTAGAGTGAGAAAGACTTGGTTATTTTGAGTTGAGTTAACTGGAACCAAAAGGATAGAAACACTGTGAAAACTATGTCTAGGGACAGGTTAAAAAAAATTAAATGATCGTTTTCAATAACCAATTAATGGTTTGGGAACTAAATGTTTGAGCTTATTAGAAGTAATTCAGCATAAAATTAAGCCAAGGAGAATGGAAATGAATTGATTTAATTGACTCTGGATGCTTGCGTCTTTAAAATTTGTATGGATCATCCATTGTGCTTTTCCATAAGGGAATAGTGCATAGCTTGAAACATTGAACTAAAGTTCTAAATATATATATATATATATATCACCTTTAGCATAATAAAGCTCCCTTGGTGATTCTCAGCAGCCTTATCAAATAAAATGTGATGGTATAAACCCCTGACTCCCATGGCTACATTGACTACAACAATTCCAACACGTTCTCTTGTCAGGATGGTATCCCTTTCTCCCAGTTTCTCTGTGTCCATCATATCTACTCTTAAGATAAAGCATTCCGTTTTAGGACATCTGAACTGTCCTTCTTTCTCGGGAAACATGGCTTCCCTTCTGCTGTGATTGATCGAGCCATCTCTCGCAATTCATCCATTTCTATCATCCACTTGCCTCTGACCCCCAACTCCCCACTACCTCCCCCTCCCCTACTTGTGTCCATATGCCCAGCATCCTTCACCTGCTTTTGGTGCGCCAGTCACCTCTCACTTCTGTCTCGCCACACACCCTCGCCCCTTTATACTGACTTTCTCCCCTCTTCACTCAGTCCTGATGTGACTCAGTCCTATGACAGAAGGTAACCATTTCTTTTCACCTGCAGATGTTGCTCAACTCACTCAGTTCCTCCAGCAGATTTCTATTGGCTCCAGATGCCAGTTTCTAGTATCTCCAAAATTGACGCCAGGCTGACGAAGAAAGTATTAGGCCAGATGACCAAAAATATCTTTTAAAGCATCTTCAAGATAGGTGGCAGTCTGGAAAGGTTTTGGTAAGGACTTTTCTGCATGTGGATCAGGTAACTGAAGGTTCAACTGTTAATAGTGCAGTAATATCATTGCAGGATTATCAAAACGCAAAACAGCATAAACCCCAGATGGGTATAAGGCAAGAAGAGAATACAGCGGTGGAGAAGGGACAGTCATGGAGCTGTTTGGAAACAAGGATGACAACATTAAGATCAAGTTGAAGTTTAACTATAATACATTTTAGGTGCACAGAAACAGATTTAATGTATAAGAAGGTATATATGAGGACATATAAAGCATAATTTTATATGACCTACCATTACAGAGAGATTAGCCAGGATTGATTTGGAATATAATAGAAAGAACTGCAGATGCTGGTTTATAACAAAGATAGACACAAAGTGTTGGAATAATTCAGCCAGTCAAGCAACATCTCTAGAGAAAATGAATAGGTGATGTTTCGGGTTGGAACTGTACGTCAGATTCAGATTCAGATTCAGATTCAATTTTAATTGTCATTGTCAGTGTACAGTACAGAGTCAACTTTCCATGTTCTCCAGAGATGCTGTCAGACCTGCTGAGTTGCTCCAGCATTTTGTGTCTATCTTTGACTTGGAATAGCTAAATATATAAGTCAGAATAAAGCAGTTAGATTTATAGAATTGCATAGCATGAAAACAGGCACTTCAGCCCAACACATCCATGATTTGGACAGCAATGTCTTTTTGAACATCCACATTTCAGTCCCTCTCCATTAAAAAAAATATTCATTATTTCCATTTTTTATTTCTACCTATTTGGATGACCTCACATTTTCTACATTTAATTCTACCTGCCTTATTCTCGTCCACAGTGGGCATGTGCTACCATTTGCTTTCACTTTTCCCTCGTCTTTTCCTTTATGTATCCTGATAATTTCCTTGCAGAAACAAGGAACTGCAGATGCAGGTTTACCAAGGAAAGACAAAAAATGCTGGTCAGGGATGATGCCTGACCTCAGCGGGTCAGGCATCATCCCTGGAAAACATGGATAGGTGACGTTTCGAGTCGGGATCATTGTCATCTAGTCATTTCTTTCATCGATCATCGATTTTGAAATGGATGACAACACTCAACTCTATTCATTCTCATCTAGCTGGGTAAGACCACACTCTTCTACTTCTTCTTCTTGTAGGATTCCGGCAGTGTAGACGCTGCTAAGCGTATTACTGCCCTCCACAGGTCAAAGTTTGAACTAAATCCTTACATACAGTCCTGTAACTTGCAGGAATTGAAGAACAGCCCTGGATATCAGTTGATGTTTCTCACTGTGTCCAAACAAAGATGAAACAGAAAAAGCCTCAACTCCAAGTCCTGTCAGTCTAACAAACAATACTTCTCTTTCTACCCTGTACTTTTTACATTCTAGGAAAACATGCTTAACTGTCTCATTACTCCCACATTCACACAAGCCAGAAACATGTTTCCCTACAATGCACAAATAGTAATTTAACCCACAGTGTCCCAACCTCAATCTACACAGTTTAACTGAGTCCCTACGGGACAAAGATGTACAGAAACATATTTTCCTAACTTCGGATTGTATAGAAAAGTAGTGTCTACCCCTGACTTCCATTTCCCATCCTCTCTGCCATTCTTTTGTTAAGCCCTCTTTAATTATTTCTCTCAGTTCCACTCTCCCCAATAATACATGGATATCTATTTCTCTTCTTAAACTCTCCTTTTAAGACCACACTCACCTGGTTCTACTCTTTATCAATTTGGAGCCAGATTCACCAGCAATCATTTTGCACCTGTGTTTTGCATGCTTGCCTTTGGTATCCCCCTGTTATTTCTCATCTGCTTGCAGGGTCTCAAGAAAGCACAGAATCACTCATATCACTGTGGAACAGCACGGTGGCACAGCTAGTAGAGCAGCTGCCTCACTGCGAAAGAGACCCAGGTTCGATCCTGTCCTTGGGTGCTGTCTGTGTGGTGCTTGCACAAACTCTCTGTAACTGCGTGGGTTTTCTCTGGTTAGGAAATCCCTGCAAAAGTTCTCTACCACCCATTCCTTTTAAAACATCCTTCAAAATCTATTTCTTTCAGTAAGCCTTTGATCATGTTCCTTCTTATTCACCCGTGGCTCTGTGAAATTGTATTTATTAACCGTTAGGATATTTGATACATTAAGGGCAACAAATAAATACTAGCTGCTGTTCGGAAAGATAAAGAGTTAAAAACACAAGTCAATTAATGCTTCTAAAAAAGGATAATACTTGGAAGCAGAAATAGTTTGTTATCAACTATTCCAAATGACATTGTATATCAACTAATGACTCTGTTAACAAGCAATGCTGATGACAGTCATTTCTGCATGACTCAAAGAAAATTACACCATTGACATTATGTGTAGATCTTAGGTTGACTGGTTCACTTTGAAAGAGGGAACATCAAAGGATTGGATGGTGATGATGGAAAAAGATTATTGCACACATGCCCTATGTGCCGCCGCATCAGCAGCTTTTATTTATTTACTGTATGTGGTGGCCCACACAGTGAATAGTGAACTGGAGCTGAACCGACAGTATTTACTGCTGGAACTTTAATGCCGTACATTTATCTTCATTGGAAATCTGCATATACTCCTAGAGACAGGAGACACTTATCCCCTGGGTCTCTGAGGAAATAAATTGTTTTTTAATATAATATGCCATCTGGTCTCCTTCTATTTGCAGCACAGAAGAAAATGGCTGGTTTTACTGGTGAAATATTTACGTAATGGAATTCATTGTGCAAAGGGAAGGGGGGGTTTCCATTCCCAATGTCAGGCTGCTGCTGCTGCATGTAGACTAATCAGAGCTGTCAACATCAGACTGATCCTATCATCTAAGGAACTGCAACTTGCTGTCAAGGAGATTACTTTGTTTTTGCAATCTCTCAGCTTTTCTCTTTGGACTAGCAAGCAAGTTTAAGAATGTCACCTTAAAATGACCGAACATGTGGAGTCCCTAATTATGTATGTGTAAATCCTAATTATGCATGTGAAATCTCAGATGTACAAAATTGCTGCAAAGTTACATTTATCTTGGCATTCAAATCCTGAACATGGTAGATTTTGTTTTTAAGCTGCTGTTAAGCTCCATCAGTCTGGGCACAAAGGACTTCCTATAAAGGCAATAGTGCAAATTTATTAGAAGACTTTAGTTTATTGTCACTTGTAACGAGGTACTGCGAAAAGCTTTTGTTGCATCCTAACCAGTCAGCGGAAAAACAATACATGATTGCAATCGAGCCATCCACAGGTACAGCCACAGAGGTACAGATATATGACAAAAGGAATAACATTTAATGCAAGATAAAGTCCAGTAAAGTCCAATTAAAAATTGTCCAAGGGTTTCCAGTGAGGTAGACAGTAGCTCAGGACTGCTCTCAAATAGTTGATAGGATGCTTTAGTTGCCTGATGACAGCTTGGAAGAGTGGCCCTGAATCTGGAGGTGTGCGTTTTCACACTTGTGTACCTCTTACGTGAAGGGAGAGGGAAGAAGAGAGAGTGACCGGGGTGAAACTAATCCTTATTATTCTGGTGGCCTTGCCAAGGCAGCGTGAGGTGTAAATAGAGTCATTAGAAGGGAGATTGATTTGTGTGATGGTCTGGGCTGCGTCCACAATACTCTGCAATTCATTGCGTTCTTGGATGAAGCTGTTCCCAAACCATGCTGTGATGCAACCTGATAAAATGCTTTCCATGGCGCATCTGTAGAAGTTGGGGCATGCCAAACCTCCAAAGCCTTCTCAGGGAGTAGAGGCATTGGTGTGCTTTCTTGACCATTATGGCAGTAATTCAAAGTGAAACCACTGGTATTTCTCAGTGTAAATGTCAGGAAATCTGGGACATAGGTTTCGTAGACAATGCATCAGTGCCTCATGGAGCCCAACAACAGAGCATCAACTTCTTGCGATTCCTCAACAAGCTGGCGTGTTGCTTAAGTGCTCATTTCACTGCAGGGGACAGTTGTGAGGAATGAAGGTAAATAATTTACATTTTTCAATTAACTGAGTTTATGTAAATGAATTTTGTTTTCAAATACTATGTTTTCAATTTTATTTTTATATGCTACAGGTTTCTTAAAAATCTGATAAATATATTGTTTTGGAATGTTTCCGAACGTGGAAGACAATTCACAAATTGGATCAAACCATGTATAAATGTGATTTCACTCCAGTTAGATCACACCTGCAATCTTTTCCAGGTGGCATTCTACCCATCAGGAAAATGCAGCAGGCACCTTGATGCTCTATTTTCTTCGGTGTGTCTCACATTTGGCATCAGGTGCTTTCTTAATGACTTCATTTCTGACCTAACGACATAATTCGAAGCTTCAAGCTGCAACCATCTTGAAACAAAGTACAACGAGAAACACTGCATTATTTTGTTGTCTATATTGCCAACTTATGCCCGTCCCACTTAGGAAACCTGAACGGAAACCTTTGGAGACTTTGCGTCCCACCCAAGGTTTCCGTGCGGTTCCCGGAGGTTCCCAGAGGTTTTTGTCAGTCTCCCTACCTGCTTCCACTACCTGCAACCTCCGGCAACCACGTGCAACCTCTGGGAACCGTACAGAAACCTTGGGTGGGGCGCAAAGTCTCAAGAGGTTTCTGTTCAGGTTTCCTAAGTGGGACAGGGGCATTAAAGGGAATGGGTGATGAATCTGTGGAATTCATTGCCACGGACAGCTGTCAGTGGGCACTTTTTAAGGTGGAGATTGATATGTTTTTGATTGGTAAGAGTGTCAAAGGTTACGAGAGAAAGCAGGAGAATGGGATTGAGAGGGAAAAATTGATCAGCTGTGATCAAATGGCAGTGCAGACTTGATGAGCCGAATGGCCTAAATCTGTTACTACTGGACACTCTGTTAAACACAGGTGATATGATTATGCAAAAAATTATAACCAGGTGTAGAGAATCCAACATTACTGTAAGTGTGACATGCTGGCAGGTTTGCTAGTGCTACATGGGTGGTTTTAAACTAAAAAGTGGGGGGGGGGGGGGGGCGCGGAGTCAACAACATGGAAACGTATCCGTGCAGCTAACAGGAAAGAGAATGTAGGAAAGGTCACGCTTCAACTAACAGGGCAGGGGGATGGGACCCAATGCAAGGAGTCAGAGGGCCATAAAAGGAGGACAGAAGCAAAAGGTAGATAAGAAAAACTAACCCGAAAGCTTTGTGCCAATACGAAGAGCATTCAAAATAAGGTGGATGAATTGAATGCGCAGTTAGTGGTTAAAGAATACGATATAGTTGGAATTACGGAGATATGGCTCCAGGCTGGTAGCTAAACATGCAGGGGTATTCGATATTCAGGAAGGAAGAGGAGGTGGAATGGCAATGGTGGTTAAAGAGGAGATGAATGCAATAGCAAGGAGAGACATTAGCTTGGATGCTATAGAATCGGTATGGGTAGAACTGCAAAATAGCCAAGGGCAGAAAACGCTTGTTGTATACTGACCACCAAACAGCAGTAGGGAGGTTGGGGACAGCATCAAGTGGGAAATTAGTGATGCGTGTTGCAAAGATACAGTGGTTATCATGGGTGACTTTAATCTACATATAGATTAGGCCAACCAATTTGGTAAAAGTGCTGAGGAGGAGGATTTTCTGGAATGTATACGGGATGTGTTTTTAAACCAATATGTAGAGGAACCGACTAGAGGGCAGGCCATCCTAGACTGGGTATTGTATAATGAGGAAGGATTAGTTAGTGATCTTGTTGTGCAAGGCCCCTTGGGCAACAGTGACCATTATATGGTGGAATTTTGCATTAGGATAGAGAGTGACACGGTCTAGAGACTAGGGTCCTGAACTTGAATAAAGGAGACTTTGAAGATATGAGACAGGAATTGGTTAGGATAGACTCGCAAATTATACTTAAAGGGTTGGCAGTGGAGATGCAATGGTAAAGATTTAAAGACTGCATGGATGAACTCCAGAAATTGTTCATCCTTGTCTGGTGAAAAAATAAAACTAGGAAGGCGGCTCAACCGTGGCTGACGAGGAAAGTCAAGGATAGTGTTAAATCCAAGGAAGAGGCATATAAATTGGCCAGATGAAGCGGCAAACCAGAGGACTGGGAGAAATTTAGAACTCAACAAAGGGGTTAATTAAGAGAGGGAAGAAAGAGCATGAAAGAAAGCTTGCGGGAATATAAAAACTGACTGTAAAAGTTTCTTTAGGTATGTAAAAAGGAAAAGATTAGTGAAAACGAATGTAGGTCCCTTCCAGTCAGAGACAGGTGAATTTATAATGGGAAACAAGGAAATGGCAGAAATGTTTAACGAGTACTTTGGTTCTGTCTTCACTAAGGAAGACACAAACAATCTCATGGAAATACAAGCGGACCGAGATACAAGGGGAGGGAGGAACTGAAGGGAATCCACATTAGTCAGAAAATGGTGTTAGGTAAACTGTTGGGACTGAAGGCAGAAAAATCCCCAGGGCCTGATGGTCTGCATCCCAGAGTACTCAAGGAGGTGGCCCTAGAAATCGTGGATGTAATGGTGATCATTTTCCAACGTTCTCTCAACTCTGGATCAGTTCCTGTGGACTGGAAGGTTGCCAATGAAACTCCACCTTTCACGAAAGGAGGGAGAAAGATAACAGGGAATTATAATCCAGTTAGCTTTACATCGGTAGCGGGGAAGATGCTGGAGTCAATTATTAAAGATGTTATAGCAGTGCATTTGGAAAGCAATGACGGGATCGGTCAGTCAGCATGGATTTATGAAGGGGAAATCATGCTTGACTAATCTTTTGGAATTTTTTGAGGATGTAACAAGTAGAATGGATAAGGGAGAGCCAGTGGATGCGGTGTATCTGGACTTTCAAAAAGCCTTTGACAAGGTCCCACACAAGAGATTAGTATGCAAAATTAGAGCACATGGTATTGTTGGTAGGGTATTGACATGGATAGAGAATTTATTGGCAGACAGGAAGCAAAGAGTAGGAATTAACAGGTCCTTTTCAGAATGGCAGGCAGTGACTAGTGGGGTGCCGCAAGGCTCGATGCTGGGACCCCAGTTGTTTACAAAATATATTAACGAGGGAATTAAATGTAACATCTCTAAATTTGAGGATGACACAAAACTGGGTGGCAGTGAGAGCTGCGAGGAGGATGCTATGAGGCTGCAGGGTGACGTGGCTAGGTTGGATGAGTGGGCAGATGTATGGCAGATGCAGTATAATGTGGATAAATGTAAGATTATCCACTTTGGTGGCAAGAACAGGAAGGCAGATTATTATCTGAGGGTGTCAGATTAGGAGAAGGGCAGGTGCAACAAGATGGTGTGCTTGTACATCAGTCACTGAAAGTAAGCATGCAGGTACAGCAAGCTGTGAAGAAAGTTAATGGCATGTTGGCCTTCAGTGTGAGAGGATTTGAGTTGGCCAGAGTGAGTCCCACAACAAATTGGAGGAGCAGCACCTCATATTTTGCTTGGGTAGTTTACACCCCAGCGGTATGAACATTGACCTCAAATTTCACGTAGTCCTTGCTTTCTCCCTCCTTCCCCTCCCCTTCCCAGGTCTCCCACAGCCTACTGTCTCTGCCTCTTCCTTTCTTTTTATTGCCCCCCACCACATCAGTCTGAAGAAGGGTCTCGACCCAAAACGTCGTCTAGTCCTTCGCTCCATAGATGCTGCCACACCCGCTGAGTTTCTCCAGCATTTTTGTCTCCTTCAATGGTTTAATAGTGCTTTATTTATCACATATGCAACGGCACAGTGAAATTATTTTTGCATATATTACACTTGCAAGCGTGCCATTTCTGGTGCTGATCGATGCTCAGCGTGGGCTCAGTGAACCAAAGGGCCTATTTCCATGCTGTATCTTGCAATAATCAATTAAAAAAATAAAGTGTTTAGCACCCTTACATCTTCTTTAGGCCAGTTTAGACTTTAGTCTTTAGAGATACAGCACAGAAACAGGCCCTTCATCCCACCGAGTCCACACCATCCAGCTATCACCCCGTACACTTGCACTATCCTACACACTGGGGACAATTTTACAACTTTGCAAAGCAAATTAACGTACAAACCTGTACTTTGGAGTGAGGGAGGTAACCAGAGCACCCGGGGGAAATCCACCTGGTCATAGGGAGAATGTACAAGCTCCATAAAGACAGCACCTGTAGTCAGGATCGAACCCGGGTCTCTGGCACTGTAAGGCAGCAACTCTACCGCTACGCCACTGTGCTGCAAGGTGCAGCGGTAGATTTAAGGGTGAAGACAGTCAATTCCATGGAGAAACAAGAGGCGGCAGATGCTGGAATATTGAGCAAAAGAACAAATGCAGAAGGAACTATTTCAGCGGGCCAGGCATCATCAATGGAGGGAAGGACAGTTGATGGTTTAGGTTGGGACCCTACTTCAGATATGTAGCATTGTTCCACCTAATTTTCGCATGCTCCTTATACTGATTTACAGAGTCACTCTCTTTTTCCTGACTGCTTTACTTTGTTTCAAGTTATGGACTTGCCTTGTGGCCTTTGGTTCCACAATTTCCTATATCAGGCCCAGGACCTCATAATTTTGAGATCATCATCCAAAAGTCAGGTAAGCAGGACACACATACTCTATTGTACTCTCATCTGTCCTCAATTGTCATTAGGAATAGTAGAATTAGGCCATTCGGCCCATCATGTCTACTCCACCATTCAACCATGGCTGATCTATCTCTCCCTACCAGCCCCATTCCCCTGCCTTCTCCCCATAACCACTGACACCCGTACTAATCAAGAAGTCAAGGAGTCACCTTGATGGCCACAAAAGTTGAAAGATCCATTGCTCCAGGCTTCTGCTATGTCAGCCAACTGGCTTCATTTTGTTCTCCCAGTAATCAGATGCTCACCTAAAGACCACCCCATTATCCATCACATTTTGTGGAGATGGAATGGCGAGCCACAGGAACAATTGACAAGTGTGGAACTAAAGTAGCTTGATCACTGGAGTGAAAACTCTCTACTGGTTAGAGTCATTCAAAACACAGTAGATGGTGATTGTGCAAACTGGAGATAAATCTTTCAACTCCAAGAACATTGCTGCATGAGAAGCTCGTCCATAACATGTTTAGCTGCTTCATCAAGAACATGATATTAGAAATGTGAATGTTCCCTAATTGCAAAATATTTAATACCATTTGCATTACGCCAGGTAATTAAGCAGTCTATACTTGCATGCAACATGACCTGTACAAGATTCAGACATAGAATGGTAGTGGCAAGTAAGTAACATATATGCCACACAAATGTAAGGTGAACACCGTCTCCAATGAGTGAGCCCAACTACATCCCCTTGATGCACAATTACATTACCATTGCAGAGTACTCACTATCAAAATTCTGTTTGATGCTGCCTTGCCCACTACATTGAAACCACCAATCAGGCATTCCCCTTTGTCTCTTGGCATTAAAACAGTTTTGGGTCCAACTTTCCACGTTCTTATAATTCTGTTTTCATATTTCTGACCAGTCCTACTTGTGGGAGTTAAAATCTAAAAGCTATGTTAAAATCGATGGAGGCTACATTAAGTATGCTACTCGCCTTTAAATAAAATTATTTGCCAGACTTGACCTTCCCTCAACAAATTCACACTGGCCGATCTTAATTAATCTGTCCTTCTGAATGATAATATATACATCCTTCAGAATTTTTCCAATATTTCTCCAGCAGCAAGGTTAGAATGACTGCTCTGTATGTATTTGATCCACCCCTTTCTCATTTGTAAGCTAGTAGACTTCCAGCCCAAAAGCATCATGTTTGCAGCTGTAAAAGAATAGAAAGCAATGGTCAGAATGTCTGATTTTGCTTATCATTGGAGGCTTCTACCTGTGCTGCAATAGAAGCTAAAACACTAGCGGTGATGACACTGCTTGATCGCTGAATCAACAAATGTGATTGGGAACAGACGCATGCTGGAAGCAATGGGTCCCAAAACTAGATCAGATATCAGTATCAGTATCAGTATATCTTTATTGTCATTTTCCTGAGTACTCACATACCCAGAGGAAACATAAAAACATTGCTCAACCAGTGTCGATTCAGTGTGCAGTACAAATAACAACAAATAACTAGAAATAAAAAACATATATCATGAACAAATTAAATTAAACACTCTATATATCCAAGATATATCCAAGGAGTCTGTGAGAAGCTATAGAAGTAATTGCAGGCGCCCTGGCTGAGATATGCAAATCTTCATTAGAAACGGGTGAGATGCCGGAAAACTGGAGGGTGACTAATATGAGCTCTAATGTAATGAATGACTAATGTAATGTAATGGAGGTGACTATTTAAGAAGAGTTGCAAGGAAAAGCCGGACCTGAGGGATAGCAATCTGTGAGTCCTAGTGATGATGTCAGAAATAGAAAGATTTAGCAAACAAGATAGCCAGGAGAACAGCAAAGAGGGAGCAGTGGTGGATAAACTCAGTGTGGATTAGCTCAGGGAACTGGGGTATTATAACCATAAACAAAATATGACCGAGAGAAGGACAGGGAACTGGTAGTTCAATGTTTCAGGATGCAGACATACAAATATGATAGAGGTGAAAGTAAGAGAGGAGGAGATGCGGTTTGAAATTTGATGATGGAGGATTTAAAACAGTGCTCAGAGATGATATTTTTGGTAGACCTTCCAATGGGGGTTATATGGGTAGAACAGGAAGAGTATGATTACATTGTTGGGAGTGTATGGTGGAATCCTATCCCCACTAATACAAGATAGAAGATACATTTATTTGTCACAAGTACCAATTGGGACAGTGAAATGTGTGGTCGCCATACAGCCATATGAATAATAAAGAGCACAGAACACGATAGTCTTTAACACAGACATCCCCACACAGAGCGATCAAAGCTTGCCACTGTGAGGGAAGGCTCCAAAATCCAGTCATCCTCCTCTGTTGTCCTCCTGTGGTCGGGGGGCTCCAGAACCCCCCGTTGTCGCTGCTACGGGCGGCCCGATCGCCAGGGTGACAGAAGTTTGACGTCGGGACTGGAGGACATCTTCAGCGGCTTGGACATCTGAATCGGCCACCTCCTACCGGAGTCCGCGGCTCCCAAAGTCCACAGGCCGCACTGGGTGGAGATTCAACGCTGGCGGCCCTCGGCAAAGGGCCCCAGGACTCCGCGATGTTGAAGTCAGCGCTGGAAGCTCTACGAACCACAGCTCCGATGTTGAAGCAGCAGGCCCAACACTCTGGAGCTTCAACGGCGATCCAGGTAAGCAATCGCCCGCTCCACGATGTATCCAGCGCTGCGCCGCCACTGCTGAAGCTGTGGTCCGGGTCCCCGGCAGGAAAGGCCACTCCAATCCAGGTGGTAGGCCGCGAGGAGGAGGACGAGGACGCGGCTCGGAGAACAGTCGCATCCGTCCCACATAGAAAAGCTAAAGAATCTCAAAAAACCAGAAAACAGACAGACTGTAGGCAGAGGCTGCCATCAATGCGGCGCTCCTAGTGGAATAGTCAGTGGGATTTAAAGAAGATGCAGGGAGATAACAGATGGCCTTAAGAATATTAGTGTAGTATTACCGAGAAATATTAACTTCACCAATATTGATAGGGTCACCCATTGTGCAAAAGGTTTGATCAATGTATAGAGGACCCTACTATAGAGGGTGTCATCCAGTGTTGATTTTGGCCGTCTTTGAAATGTCCATGGATTCCTTTAACACAAAAAAAATTACTTTATTGTTCCTTTGTTGAACATGTAAACAGAGTTAAAATTGGGAAATGCTTTCACACATGCCAGTGATTGACACAATGATCAGCATCCAAGGTTACATTGCAATTCATTCAGATTTTTGCGATTAGTAGCATTTCTGAGCCAATTCAATCCCAATTTCATCAACCCTGATGACCCAAGCAGATTCAAATGAACTGGAGGCTTTTAAATTATTGATTAAAAAAAAAAAACAGATTGATATGTTGAAAAATAATCCTTTTGTCAACATTAATGTGAAGATAGTTTTACCATTATTATAAAGTCAGTGCAATTCATTTTGACTTCAATAATTTAAATTGGTTCATAACAAGTTTTCAGACTATACATCTTTCTTGAATTTTACTTATATAGACCTAAATACAATTTACAATAAAAAATCAGTTGATGCAGTCCAACTTGTCTATGCTGGTGTTGATACTCTCCTGCATCTCCTGCATTTCAATCTAAATTTCCTCAGCCTTTGAACGTTTGTATCTGTACCTTTTTCTCAAAAGGGAATTTCCACTTGAAAGATTTTCTGCCATTTGCCTCAACCTGTTCCTGTGGAAGTGGAATCCTCATTCTAATCACTATCTGAGTAAAGAAATTTCCTTTTATTTTCACCAATACATTCATTAGAAGCTTTTACAATTGATCGTAGTATGGAACTTCTTCATAATGTAAATGTTATTTTCTACCTATTCCGCCCAGCCATTCATACTGTATTTTGATCATTCATTCATTCATGAATGTTCTTGGTTCCCGTTATGAGATAAAAGTCCGACCATTCTATCTTTTTTTAACAGCTGTAGACTGTCAGTTCTGGCATTTTCCTTGACTTTCAAAATATTATGGTCAGTTCTCTCCAGGTCAACATTAACATTCTAAATTCTACAGCTACAAGCCAGGTGTATTTTTTCCTCAACATAAAGTGTACTCATTAGTCCAGGTGAGGTCTCACCAAAGCTCTGTACAATTGCAGCAAAACATAGAAACATAGAAACATAGAAAATAGGTGCAGGAGTAGGCCATTCGGCCCTTCGAGCCTGCACCGCCATTCAATATGATCAAGGCGGATCATCCAACTCAGTATCCTATACCTGCTTACTCTCCATACCCCCTGATCCCTTTAGCCACAAGGGCCACATCTCCCTCTTAAATATAGCCAATGAACTGGCCTCGACTACATTCTGTGGCAGAGAATTCCAGAGATTCACCCCTCCTTAACCCTGTTGTAATAACAGTCAACATACCATTAGCTTTGCTAACTGAATGTTAGTTTGTGCAAATCGTGAACCAGCATACATGGATGTCTTCCACATGCTCACAATTACAAGTTTCTAATCATTGAAAACTTATCCTATTCACCCTCTGCACTAAGTTGGTGGTGCCAACAAAGTTAGGTATATTAAATTCTGTTTTGTCTTCCCAGTCATTAATATAGTTTGCAAATAGCTGGGAACCGAATACTGTTATTGTTGATTCTGATAATGGATAATGACAAAGTAAAAAGAAGAGTGAGGAGGAGGGAGATTGATACACACTATTGAAAGAGAGTTGAAAGTAAGTCTTTCTATCAGTCAAAGTGAGCATGAAGTGTTATGAGGATTATGTGCTTCAGTATAATGGAGGAGGATGCTGAATGCATGCAATTTGTTCTGGAGACACCACATGCCAACTCTGCAGTAAACCATGAATGAAAACAATTCCATTCCCTTAATGTCCAGTTGCTGTATGGTCACTGCCTGTTATCTAAGCAGTAGTGCTTTTGTTCTGCGATAATTTCATTTCAGCAAAGACACGCTTGAATGGCAACCCTATAATGAAAGCCATGTTGTCACATACACAAAATGTGAAAGAGCAGACTACTGCCAATCTGAATGAATGATCACATTGCGTTCAAGTGTCTGCAGCAGACCTGCAGTACTCAACAAGATTCATCATGGTCTGCTTGCTATATGCTGCACAAGAACAGTGTCACAAAGGTTCAGAAAATAGCATGAGTCATGTGTAGTTTAGTTTATTGTCACGTGTACCAAGGTACAGTGAAAAGCTTTTGTTGCGTGCTAACCAGTCAGCGGAAAGATAATACATGATTACAATCGAGCCATCCACAGTGTACAGATACATGATAAAGGGAATAATGTGAATAACATTTAATGCAAGATCAAGTCCAGCAATGTCCGATCAAAGATAGTCCAAGGGTCTCCAATGAGGTAAATAGTAGCTCGGGACTACTCTCTAGTTGTTGGTAGGATGATTCAGTTACCTGATAACAGCTGGGAAGAAACCATCCCTGAATCTGGAGATGTGCATTCTCACACTTCTATACCTTCTATATGTAGTGACGAAAGACAAAGAATAACAGACCCTGTGATAGGATTGTCCACAAACTCAGCTGATTTAAATCACTAAAATCCCCACACCAGAATTGATGATTAGACTCACCTTACCTACTGTATGTTGCTGACTATCTAGTATCTAATTGAATGCAAATGAAACATGACACACCACACCACATCTGATTCCTCTGCGACAGAGATGTTGCATCATTGCTGTCCAAAGAGCGGAAGCATCAGCTACATTTGTTTCCTGCTTGGCAGCTGGTTACTCATGCCTGGCATTTTAACATGAGGAAATCGTACGTTTTAATTAACCTCCAAAATTACATGCAGTTTCATTATGAGCTTTAGGTCAACAGTTTTTTTTAAAAATGTGAGGGTGAGTTTGCATCTTAAGTTATTCCTGATCTTCTACCATCATCTCGGTGAGTTGCAGTTCTTGGTTACCTGAAATGAGGAAGTTGTAGGGTTCCGGTAATATTAAGGGGAAGTCAGGATAGAGGTAAGAGGTGTATGTTTGAACCATCTTGTAAATCAAAACTGCTGGTGGGATGAATTATGAGAAGGAGAAATAGGGGGAGGATTCAAAGGCTGAGAAATGAATAATGTAATCGTGAGGTAATCACAATATTAATGGCAGGGCTTGCACACCATCACTTCCTGAAAGGTGAAACCAAGTGGCAATTCATGCAACAGCGAGATATCACTTCAGGATGAGCTCAATGAGTTCCACAGGTCAGGCAGCAGCTCTGTTCCTTGTACAGAGATGCTGCTTGACCTGCTGAGTTACTCCAGCACTTTGTATCCTTTTATGTAAACCAGCATCCGCAGTTCCTTGTATCTCAATTGATTGGTCGCATCACGGCCTGGTTTAGCAACTCGAATGCCCAGGAATGAAGGTGATTACAAAAAGTGGTGGACACTGTGACACCAAAAAGGCAGCCAGCATCATCAAAGACCCATATCATCCTGGCCATGCTCTCATTTCACTCCTATCATGGGAAGAATGTACAGGAATCTAAAAACCAGGACTGCCTAATTCCAGAACAACTTCTTCCCAATAACCTTCAGGGTCTTGAAAACTACACAGCACGAACCTATGAACTCTGGACTGTCTTTGGTTGCACTAAGGACTTCTGGCTTTTATTTTTGCACCAGTATTGGGGTTTTTAACTTATTGAATTTTGTTTATTATATATTAGCTACATGTATTGTATTACAGGCCAGTTATGCTGCAGCATGTAAGAATTGTTCCATTGTCAGAACTCTTGACATTTGACAAATTGAACTGTTTAACAAAACTGTAACAAAATAGGAATGTCTTTTGTGTTCAACATTCATCCTGCTGTGATCTTCCTAACCTTGAAAACAACTGCTGTGGTGCTTGCACTACATGTCCTATTATGACACACAAATAACTTATTTACATACGGACATACCAAACTAATAAAAAGAGTGGCAACATCAGGAGAAAGAACACCATTATAAAAGTGACACTTTGAGGGAATAGAATATTTTGTTTAGCATTCAACATGGACACTTAAGGCTTACATAAAATTTAAGAGATAGCAGAAGTTGGAGAACCCCTCTGACCCACTCCGACATTCAATAAGAGTTTGGCCGAATAGCTGAGTCATTTTATAATTCATTCCAATTTAAGAATAAAGGGATATATACCTTTAAAATGGAGATGAGGAATTTCTTTAGCCAGAGGCTGATGAATCTGTGGAATTCATCTGTGAACAGGTAGCCGTGGGGCCAAGTCTTTGGCTATTTTAAAAGTGTAGATTGAAAGGTTCTTGATCATTAGGAGCACCAGTTACAGGGAGAAGGCAAGAGAATGGGGTGAAGAGGGGAAAAAAGATCAGCCTTAATCGAATGGTAGAAACGACTCAATGGGCCGAATGTCCTCATTTGGCTCCTATGTCTCATGGCCCAACTGCTTCTTGTATCTTCCTCACACAAAGTGCTGCTTCTCACTATTTCTGTGATCTTTAATATATTATATTCAGTTAAATTCCATTTTATTGTCTAGAAAATGAATTGAAAAGTCATGCAATCAAAAATATACTTAACCCAAAATAATTTGAAGCTCCAATGTGTATCAAATATAAGATCCACTGTTGTAGCTCATCAGCATCTTCCAAGCATAGGCCTCGAAGGACAATAGGCATTAACCACCATGGACAGTTTTCCTCCATATCACACAATGTTCCTCCTTGGAAACATATCACAGTTTTTTCATTGTTGCAGGGTCAACATCCTGAAATTTTTAGCGTTGCATAAATCTTCACCCCGAGGATTTTCCACCAGTATGTCAAAAGAAATTCAGGATGGGAGAGTAGAAGAAAACCATAGCTGGCATATTTTCTGATGTATCAGGTGTATTGTAATATAAAATATATATTAATGATCTGGATGAGGGTATTGAAGGCAATATCTCCAAGTTTGCGGATGACACTAAGCTGGGGGGCAGTGTTAGCTGTGAGGAGGATGCTAGGAGACTGCAAGGTGACTTGGATAGGCTGGGTGAGTGGGCAAATGTTTGGCAGATGCAGTATAATGTGGATAAATGTGAGGTTATCCATTTTGGTGGCAAAAACAGGAAAGCAGACTATTATCTAAATGGTGGCCGACTAGGAAAAGGGGAGATGCAGCGAGACCTGGGTGTCATGGTACACCAGTCATTGAAAGTAGGCATGCAGGTGCAGCAGGCAGTGAAGAAAGAGAATGGTATGTTAGCTTTCATAGCAAAAGGATTTGAGTATAGGAGCAGGGAGGTTCTACTGCAGTTGTACAGGGTCTTGGTGAGACCACACCTGGAGTATTGCGTACAGTTTTGGTCTCCAAATCTGAGGAAGGACATTATTGCCATAGAGGGAGTGCAGAGAAGGTTCACCAGACTGATTCCTGGGATGTCAGGACTGTCTTATGAAGAAAGACTGGATAGACTTGGTTTATACTCTCTAGAATTTAGGAGATTGAGAGGGGATCTTATAGAAACTTATAAAATTCTTAAGGGGTTGGACAGGCTAGATGCAGGAAGATTGCTCCCGATGTTGGGGAAGTCCAGGACAAGGGGTCACAGCTTAAGGATAAGGGGGAAATCCTTTAAAACCGAGATGAGAAGAACTTTTTTCACACAGAGAGTAGTGAATCTCTGGAACTCTCTGCCACAGAGGGTAGTCGAGGCCAGTTCATTGGCTATATTTAAGAGGGAGTTAGATGTGGCCCTTGTGGCTAAAGGGATCAGAGGGTATGGAGAGAAGGCAGGTACGGGATACTGAGTTGGATGATCAGCCATAAACATATTGAATGGCGGTGCAGGCTCGAAGGGCCGAATGGCCTACTCCTGCACCTAATTTCTATGTTTTTATGTTTCTATGTGATGGGAATTCATTTGGTACACTGCAAATCAAACATCCACTGTGATTTCCTATTAGTAGATCTTCATAGAAGATCGATGCCCACGTTTTTAATGGACTTTGCAAAGCAACTTGTATAACTATAATTATAACCTCCTCCTCCTCGTCCACCAAGGAGCTGTAGCACCCTTACTGGGAGAAGGATGTAATTACAGTGGGTGGAAAGTGGATACTTGAATCATAAAAGTAAGGATAAAATAGATGATTTTAAAATAGGAATTGTAAAGTGTTTTTAAACTGGTCCAAGCGTACATTGTTCACTATCCCTGTTCTATACATACTCATTATATTGTTTCTGACTAGCAAAGTCAATAATTAAATATGAAATAAAAATTTACCGGTATTTTTAATCAGAGCAGAGCCTTCAATGTTATACACTCATCCAAAAGTATTTAAACTCTCGATGGAAGTAAGTAGCCAAAGGCAAAATCTTAAGAAGGATAAAACAGGTATGCCCTCTTGGGAACTGTCGGGGGAGACAACGCTTCCAGTCCGGGCAGCAGACACGTCAGTGGCTCCCATCCTAGATATGGGACTCGACCGGCGAGACCGACGTCGGGCAGAGCCATAGTGGTGGGTGACTCCATTGTCCGAGGTGCAGACTGGAGATTCTGTGGCGGCAGGTGAGACGTGAGGATGGTCTGTTGCCTCCCTGATGCCAGGGTTCAAGATGTCATAAACTAAATTCAGAAAATCCTCGAGAGAGAGAGAGAGAGAGAGAAGGTGAATAGCGGGCAGTAGTTGTGCACGCAGGCACAAACGACATCGGGAAGAAGAGGAAGGAGGTTCTGCAACGTGAGTTCAGAGAGTTAGGAAGAAGACTGAAAAGCAGGACTTCTAGGGTGGTTATCTCTGGATTACTTCCAGTACCTCGTGCTAGTGAGGACAGAAACAGGGAGATAGGGGATCTGAATGTGTGGCTGAGAGGCTGGTGCAGGGAACAAGGATTTAGATTTATTGACCACTGGGATCTCTTCTGGGGTAGGGGTGACCTGTACAAAAGGGACAGATTACACCTTAACTGGAGGGGACTGACGTTCTGGCAGGCAGGTTTGCTAGGGCTACACGTGTGGGTTTAAACTAAATAGTGGGGGGGAGGGATTGACAAATTGGGAGTATAAAGGGGAAGTGAGTACAGGAAAAGTTACAAAAGACTCCCAAATTAATGGGAAGGAAAGTTCGAGAAGGGATAAGAGAGTATGGTCAGGGCCAATTGCGAGCGGTGCAAGCAGGGCCGGATTTACATATAAGCTTCACAAGTTTAAGCTTAGGGCCTCGAGATCGAGGGGGGCCTCAGCAGGGCCGGATTTACCTATAGGCTTCATAGGCTGAAGTCTCCCTCCAGACTCAGGAACAGCTTCATTCCCAGAGCTATAGCGGCTCTGAACCGACCCTGCTGAGTACCCCCCATCCCCCCTGGATTTTATTAGTTACTAGACTGTGGGACCCGTTGGGTCCCAGCATCACATGGGAGGGCTGGTCACCAACGCAATATTCCACCTCTCCACCAATTCCAATACTGCTCGCCAGTGGGGGGGGGGGGGGCTGCGTTAGAATGGGTGTTGCGGGCTGAAGGTACTGGTTTCCAGAAGGCTAGTATAGACATTGTGCGCCTTATGGATGCTTGGGCAGACATCCAACTGTTGCAACGATTTTAAAAGTCAAGCCAAGGCAAACAATTGGGCTGCAGCTACCCGACAACCAAAATTCATTTTGCGAACACAAACTTGTCAAAAAGGCGAGGCAAACAATTGGGCTGAGACACCCGACAACCAAAATTCATCTTGTGAACACAAACCTGTCAAAAAGGCGAGGCAAACAATTGAGCTGTAGACACCAGACAACCAAAATTCATCTTGTGAACACAAACCTGTCAAAAAGGCGAGGCAAACAATTGGGCTGCAGACACCCGACAACCAAAATTCATCTTGTGAACACAAACCTGTCAAAAAGGAGAGGCAAACAATTGGGCTGCAGACACCCGACAACCAAAATTCATTTTGTGAACACAAACTTGTTAAAAAAAGGCGTAGGCAAACAATTGGGCTGCAGGCACCCGACAACCAAAATTCATTTTGTGAATACAAACTTGTTAAAATGGGCTGCAGCCACTTTACAGCCGCATCGAGGGGACTCACCGTGGAGTAGACGTGCGTTCAGTGTTATTCGCAGCTCAGAGAGCCGTGACCTTCTCGCTTCCTCGTCTGGCAGAGACTGAATGAGGCACAACACTTCCTGGTTTTATAGTCCCTCCCCCTGCCGCCAGCGGGGGCAGCAGAGAGAATGGGGAATGTTGTAAAAACATTAATATCTCTCTCATATTTCATTGACGGAAAAAATCCTCCGCATTCATACGGCGGAGGGGGGCTGAGCGAGATGGCCAAAAATGACGGCCGTAGATGGCGGCGTTCTCTTGGAAATCGCAGCACAGTCGGCCAAAAGCGGTCAAGATCAGAGATTTAGTAATATAGATTTATGTTATGACATCGGTTGGAAGCTGCATACCAAATCTCGTTGCGCTTATGTGCAATGACAATAAAAGATATTATTGTTATTATTATTATTATTAGGGCCTCAAAATCTAGGGGGCCAAGGTGTTTTTTTCCCAGAGTAAAAAAAATCCAGAGGAAAAAAAAATTGGAGCCCTAGCAGCATTTCCACTTTGACGGAAATTACCCGAAATTCTGGTTCCGGCTCGCTGGAAGTTTTGGGGGAAAAAATTAGGTGTCTACTCCAGGTAAGTAGTGGAAAATTGCATTGCTGGAGTGTCCATTTCTCCGGGCCGGGGTGGGGGCTGCGGTGTCTGCGGCGCGGAGTTGGAGCCTCGCTGCGTGTGAGGGAGATAGAGGGGGAGGGAGGGAGAGAGAGGGGGGATGTGAGAGGGGGAAAGGGGGGGTTGAGACAGAGGGGGAGAGAGGGAGGGGAGGGGGAGAGAGAGAGGGGAAGGGGGAGGGGGAGAGAGATGGGGAGAGAGAGGTGGAGGGAGAGGGAGAGGGAAGGAAGAGGGGGGAGAGGGAAAGGGGGATTATCTTTAGTGAGATTGCAAAATTATATTTTCTCCTCCATATGAATAATATCAAATAATTGGAACTGCTTTCTTTTCCTTGATAACAATACTGAAAAATATGTATTCCATAGTTTGCGACTTTCATTTTGCATCATATTTTTAATGTGCACACACTAACACAGTAACAGGCAATCAAATCAAGACACAACACATTTTCTAAAAAGGTTTTATTTACCTACAGACCCCTAAACAGTAGTCTAGATATAGGGTGCAAGTTGAGTCAGGAGTTAAAATTGGCATATAGTAAAGGTAATGCCACAGTTATTATGGGAGATTTCAACATGCAAGTAGGCTGGGAAAAGCAGGTTGGTACTGGACCCCAAGAAAGGGAGTTTGTAGAGTGCCTCCGTGATGGAATCTTAGAGCAGCTTGTATTGGAGCCTACCAGGGAGAAGGCAATTCTGGATTTAGTGTTATCTAATGAACCAGATTTGGTAAAAATAACTTGAGGTTAAGGAGCCATTAGGAGGTAGTGACCATAATATGGTCAGGTTTAATCAACATTTGGAGAGGGAGAAGGGTAAATCGGAGGTATCAGTGTTACAGTTGAATAAAGGGGACTATGGAGCCATGAGGGAGGAGCTGGCCAAAGTTGACTGGAAAGATACCCTAGCAGGGATGAGAGTGGAACAACAATGGCAGGTATTTCTGGGAATAATACAGAAGGTGCAGGATCAGTTCATTCCAAAGAGGAAGAAAGATTCCAAGGGGAGTAAGGGGCGACCGTGGCTGACAAGGGACGTCAGGGACAGTATAAAAATAAAATAGAAGTACAACATAGCAAATATGAGCGGGTAGCAAGAGGATTGGGTAATATTTAAAGAGCAACAGAAGATAACTAAAAAGGAAATACGGGGAGAAAAGATGAGGTTCAAAGGTAAGCTAGCCAAGAATATAAAGGAGGATAGTAAAAGCTTCTTTAGGTATATGTAGAAGAAAAAAATAGTTAAGACCAAAGTTAGACCCTTGAAGACTGAAAAACGTGAATTTATTATGGGGAACAAGGAAATGGCAGATGAGTTGAACAGGTACTTTGGATCCGTCTTCACTAAGGAGGACACAAACAATCTTCCTGATGTACTAGTGGCCAGAGGATCTGGGGTGGCGGAGGAACTGAAGGAAATCCACATTACGCAGGAAATCGTGTTGGGTAGACTGATGTGACTGAAGGCTGATAAATCCCCAGGTCCTGATGGTCTGCATCCCAGGGTACTTAAGGAAGTGGCTCTAGAAATCATGGACGCATTGGTGATAATTTTCCAATGTTCTACAGATTCAGTATCAGTTCCTGTGAATTGGAAGGTAGCTAATGTTATCCCACTTTTTAAGAAAGGCGGGAGAGAGAAAACAGGGAATTATAGACCAGTTAGCCTGACATCGGTGGTGGGGAAGATGCTGGAGTCAATCATAAAAGATGAAATAGCGGCACATTTGGATAGCAGTAACAGGATCGGTCCGAGTCAATATGGATTTACTAAGGGGAAATCATGCTTGACTGATCTTCTGGAATTTTTTGAGGATGTAACTAGGAAAATGGACAAAGGAGAGCCAGTGGATGTAGTGTACTTGGATTTTCAGAAAGCATTTGATAAGGTCCCACATAGGAGATTAGTGGGCAAATTTAGGGCACATGGTATTGGGGGTAGAGTGCTGACATGGATAGAAAATTGATTGGCAGACAGGAAACAAAATGTAGGGATTAACGGGTCCCTTTCAGAATGGCAAGCAGTGACTAGTGGGGTACCGCAAGGCTCGGTGCTGGGACCGCAGCTATTTACAATTTACATCAAAATTTAGATGAACGGATTCAAAGTAACATTAGCAAATTTGCAGATGACACAAAGCTGGGTGGCAGTGTGAACTGTGAGGAGGATGCTATGCAAATGCAAGGTGACTTGGACAGGTTGGGTGAGTGGGCAAATGCATGGCAGATGCAGTTTAATGTGAGGTTATCCACTTTGGTAGCAAAAACAGGAAGGCAGATTATTATCTAAATGGTGTCAAGTTGGGAAAAGGGGAAGTACAACGGGATCTGGAGGTCCTTGTTCATCAGTCAATGAAAGTAAGCATGCAGGTACAGCAGACAGTGAAGAAAGCGAATGGCATGTTAGCCTTTATAACAAGATGAGGAGTATAGGAGCAAAGAGGTCCTTCTGCAGTTGTATAGGGGCCTAGTGAGACCACACCTGGAGTATTGTATGCAGTTTTGGTCCCCTAATTTGAGCAAGGACATTATTGCTATTGAGGGGGTGCAGCGTAGGTTTACAAGGTTAATTCCCGGGATGGTGGGACTGTCAAATGCTGAGAGAATGGAGCGGCTGGGCTTGTATACTCTGGAGTTTAGAAGGATGAGAGGGCATCTTATTGACACATATAAGATTATTAAGGGTTTGGACACCCTAGAGGCAGGAAACATGTTCCCGATGTTGGAGGAGTCCAGAACCAGGGGGCACTGTTTAAGAATAAGGGTAAGCCATTTTTGAACGGAGATGAGGAAACACTTTTTCACACAGAGAGTTGTGAGTGTGAAATTCTCTGCCTGAGAGGGCGGTGGATGCGGTTCTCTGGATACTTTCAAGGGAGAGCTAGATAGGGCTCTTAAAGAAAGCGGAGTCAGGGGATATGGGGAGAAGGCAGGAACGGGGTACTGATTGGGGATGATCAGCCATGATCACATTGAATGGCATTGCTGGCTCGAAGGGCCGAATGGCCTACTCCTGCACCTATTGTTTATTGTCTATTGTCTAAATCTCTAATCCTTAAGATAATTGATGAAAATTCCAGGGGATCATAAAAGCAAGGATGTAATCCTGAGGCATTATAAGGTGCTGGTGAGGCTACATTGGGAATATTGTGGGTATTTTGGGCCCCATATCTGAGGAAGGATGTGCTAGTTTTGGAGAGGGTCCAGAGGAGGTTTATGAGAATAATCCTGGGGATGATTGGGTTGACGTATAAGTAGTGTTTGAAGACCGGGCCTATACTCGATGGAGTTTAGAAAGGAAAAAAAAGATCAGCCATGATTGAATGGAGGAATAGACTTGATAGGCAAAATGACCTAATTCTGATCCTGTGGTAATTCTGTCTTATGGTGTCATCAGTAAAGTGACACTTTTTCTGTTGAAAAACTTTTTTGTTAAGGGTTGCATATAGAATCTTGGGAACTTTGTGCAACATTTTTGCAATATTTATTTTTCTTCTACTTTGCTTCAGATAAAGGACCAAAGTTTACCATTTTATCTATTTTATCTATTTACGAGAATAAACCTGGGGATCATTGAGTTGACGATAAGGAGTGTTTGAAGACTCTGGGCCTGTACTCGATGGAGTTTAGAAAGGAAAAATAGATCAGCCATGATCGAATGGAGGAATGGAATTGATAGACAAAATGACCTAATTCTGATCCTGTGGTAATTCTGTCTTATGGTGTCATCAGTAAAGTGACAGTTTTTCTGTTGAAAAACTTTTTTGTTAAGGGTTGCATATAGAATCTTGGGAACTTTGTGCAAAGTTTTTGCAATATTTATTTTTCTTCTACTTTGCTTCAGACCAAAGTTTAACATTTTATCTATTTTAAGTATATATACCTGAGGCTTTTTGCAGGTAATGGATTATAAATGAGACAAAGGAAGGTAATTTGGGTTTGGGACATATTTATAGAGCAGTCCGCCTAATGCTGATGCATCAGAAATTATAGGTGAAAAATCCAAATAAATATCTGGAATCAGCACCGCTCCTTTCAACAACTATTCTTTTAACCACTGATAACCTTATATAAAAATACAAATCTAAAACACTCAAAATTCAATTGGAGTCAGATTCAAAACTAATAATATTAAGAATGTCAGAGGGCTGCTCTAAGTTAACGACATTCCAAAGACGTTTCCTTGACTACGGCTTAATAACTGCGAAAAAACATACTTAAATTCTGGAAAAAAATAACAGTTCCCACAGTGAAGATGTGGATCACAGAAATGACCGAGACACTACATTTAGAAAAAATTAGGCTTGTTTTGGCTGATAAATCAGACCAATTTTCCAAAATATTGTCTCCTTTCATTGAATTTCTTCAACAACAGAATGGTTGAACACAAATTTAAAACTGATGCTTGGGTTGGGTGAGCGGAGGTAGGGAAGGATAGTGGGACATATCTCTGTTTTTCTTTTCTCTTTTTTTCTCTCACTATTTTGTCAGTTCAGGGGTTTTTTCTTCTCTCTTTTTTGTATCTTTCTTCTTTCTCTTCATTCTTTCCTTTTTACTTTTTTTCCCGATTCATTTATCAGTTTATAAAATGTTAAAACTGAAGCAGTATGAAAATTGTATAATTATTATGTCGATTGCTTTCTTCTTGTACACTTGCTTTAATAAAATAAACATTAAAAAAAAAAAAAAATATATATATATATATATATATATACCAAGACATGAAGACCTGATCAATGGCCTTACCTGAAGGATGTCAAGGTATCTGAAATAAATTCTAGTGTTGATCTACTTATCGGAACAAATGTTTTGAAGGCATTGGAACCTATACAGATTGTTAGGAGCCAAGGTGATGGACCGTATGCTACAAAAATCCCGACTTGGATGGGTTATCTATGGCTCCTTGAAAAGGAACCATGAAATCGAAAATTAGAGTGGTGCGGAGCTAAATGGCGCGCGTCCTAAGCCACCATAGCGCCACCGGAAGTCCCCCTGTCTTGGTATATTTTGACGACCAACAGGTATGGTTCCATGTGTAAAATCTTCAGATATTATTATAAAATTATCTTCATCCAGACTGGATATCTCCATACTCGTAATGTAATGACTCTCTTTATCTTTAGTCATGGTATGTAATCGAATCTTAGTCTCTTCTGTGATGTTCAGCCTTCTCGTCAGGTTTTCTGTGCAAAAGGTAGTCGAACTTCCGTGATCTAGAAAAGCATATGTTTGCAACACTGCATTCGTCTTGCTGTTCCTTACCTGTACTAGTAAGATAGAAAAATTACAAGCTTCCACCCTGGCCCTAATATGAGCAATTACTTGAGGCGAGGTGATAGCATCTCTTGTAGTTGGCTTCTTCTTCTGTTCCGTTTGCTCCGGTTCATACTCTTCTATTTGCTCGGTAGCTCAACATCCATTTGTTCCAGTTCTTTTTCTTCCCAATACTCTGGTAGCTCTTCTTCAGTGTGAAGTGCTTCAGGATGATATTGCTTGCACTTATAACAAACCATAGGACTTACATTCTCTCACCATATGTCCTTTTTTCAAACACCATTTTATGGTGTGACCAACTTCATCACATAACAAACAAAATACTATTTGCTTGCTAGTAGATACATTTCCTTTCATTCTATTTGTCATTTCCACAGGTATGGTTGTGATAGCAAAACTACTTCTCTTAGGTTCTGTAAAGACCTCAAACTCACACGGGTTGAAACACAAGCATCTTTATTGTTCAGGTCATCAACTACACAGCAGGTCATCGCACATTCACACTGCTACTCTAACTGGTAGACAGTGGGTAGGACCTTACACTATGAATGTTATAATTAGGCGGGGTTATAATTACTAAGCATTCTGATTGGCTAACATGCTATAGCCAACCTACATCTCTTCTTCTATAAATGAAAAGTAGATAAAGCGTTATCACTACGATGAGTAAATAAATTGTTAAATGCAAAATGCCAAATCTAATAATAATGGGATTACACATAGTCGCCGTACCTAACAGGTGGCTTACTATCCCGCCCAGCCCTCGTACGCTAAGGTGCTGCCTCATCAACCTTTTCTTCCGAAAAGTTAAGGGCACATTTGGGTGAGCCAACAGGGCTCTGGGGCGACACTGTGGGGGAAGACCGTCGCGGGGGTACCGGGGAACCGGTTACAAAGGGGGAAGGGGGTGAAGACCGACGCGGGGACTGGTGGGGGGTAGCAGCTACTTTAAAGTTCAGTGGAGGTGCGTCAGGACCCTGGAGCACCGGACGTCGTTCCTTCACTGGAAGGAGGTGCTGACGGTTGCGCCTGTAGATGGTTCCGCCGACATCGACAAGGTAGGAGCGTGGTTCCTTTGCGGAGCCATGGATGAACCCTAGTTTGGTATGTCCTTTGTCCGTCTGCAAGCGAACCACTAGGCCTTAGATTAGTGGCTTAAGTGGTTTACTGTCGCAGGCACGTTTCTGCGCATCTCGATTGGATTGTACGCTCGTTTTAACTACAGCGGGGCAGAAAACTTTGGGCTTTAAGTGATCCTGTCTCACAGGCAGCTGAGGTCTCGTTCGCTGGGACAACAGTCGTTGGGCTGGAGAGCCTAAAGCACTGTCTCTGGCAATATTTCTCAGGTTCAACAGGTCTAGGTAAATGTCAGATTTTGCCAGGAAGGGACGTTCCATAAGTTGTTTAGCGCTGCGAACAGCGCGATCGGCAAGTCCATCAGACTGTGGGTATTCTGGGCTGCTAGTGACGTGTTTAAAGTTCCAGCGCTTGGCAAAGTCTTTGAACTTTTGGCAGGTGAATTATGTCCCGTTGTCAGTCTGGAGGCAGGCTGGAATGCCATGTACGGAGAAGTGCTGCCGGAGTTTCTGGATGACTATTTCTGAGATGGTTGATTGAAAATCAATTTTGAACCAACTCGAGTACGAGTCCACTAACACGAGAGAGTGCTTCCCGTGCCAGTCGAAGATATCGGCAGCCACGGATGACCATGGTAGAGAGGGGGCAGGTTGGGACAGCAGGGGTTGTTTTTGCTGGTGTGGCGCTTGCCTATTGCCAGATCATCGCTCATGATTCTGTTGTGTCCCGAATGGACTCGGTCATTCCAGGCCAATAGATAATTTCTTTAGCGCGTTGTAGGGTTGCCTCAACGCCTGGGTGGCCACCGTGGATCTCCTCGTAATACTCATTTCGCAGAGAAGGGGGGGATGACCCTTTACTATCTTATGACCCTTTACTATCACTCTGTCCTGTAGCACAAGTTCATCATGTACCAGAAAGTAGGGTCTAATTTCAGCGGGGGTGTTGGATTGTTTATTTGGCCAACCGCCTTTAATGATTGAGGCCAACAGCTGGGAGGTTGTGTCCATGTCAGTGTGTTCAGCGAGGCGGCACAGGCGGTCAGTTGGAACGAAAGAAACTTTCGGAACGGAGATTTCCTCTTGTTCGAATGGATGTTGTTCGCTGGTAGCGCGTGGTGCTCGAAATAGAGTGTCTGCGATGTGCATGTCCCTTTTTGTAGACAAAGCGGAAATCGAACGTTGTAGCTGCATCATCATACGTTGAAGTCTTGCTGGGGCAGCATGAATAGGCTTGGTGAGGATGGTAACCAACGGTTGGTGATCAGTTTCTACCATGAAGGTTTTGCCGAAAATAAAGTATTTGAATTTAGAAATAGCAATTGCATCATACTCACATGTAGTGACCGATTAAACTAGCTGAGAATCTATTATAAAGTAGTCAATCCTAGAATAACTATGATATACATGAGAGAAAAAAGAAAATTCTTTGTCATTTGGGTGTAAGAATCTCCAAACTTCTAACATTCCAGAGTCAAGTAAAAAAGAATTAATAAAACTAGCTGATTTATTTGGAAGCACATGATCAGATGTAGATCTGTCAATCAAGGGGTTCAGACAGCAGTTGAAATCTCCACCCATTATTAAAAAGTGTTCATTTAAATTCGGAAAGGATGCAATTAAGTGTTTAAAAAACTCAGGGTGATCAATATTTGGTGCGTAAACATTCACCATAGCAACTTTTTGCTTATAAAGAACACTGGTAATCACCAAAATTCTGCCATATGGATCAGAAATTGTTTCATAATGAACAAACGGAATTGAGGAGTCAATAAAAATAGAGACTCCTTTCACCTTAGCCTGTGAATTTGAATGAAACTGCTGTCCTCTCCAAAACGTGAAGAATCGTTGATTGTCATCTTGCCTTACATGAGTTTCCTGAACAAAGATAATCTGAGCATTTAGTCTGCGAATAACTTTTTTTCCTCTTAATGGGATGGTCAAGCCATTCACATTCCATGAAAGGAAGTTAATAACTTTATCCATATTGCTTGTAAAAATCATGTGGGATGTCAAGGGTTAATTTCTTAAAGCCTAATAGTTCATGATACTGGAAGAAAAATCTAGGGCGGAGTCAGAAGTGACGACATTTCAGACATTTTTGTAGTTCAGATTTTGCACAAATGAACACTAAATAAGGAACAAGAGACCCCTCCCCCCCCCCCCACCACCCCTGTAAAGCCCAAAACTGACCAATAGACAGTCAGTAAGCTACCTAATCCCTTCCCTACCCCCATCTCTCCTAGCAACCGCACCCGACAGAGAAAATCAAATTTTGCCACTCCATAGCCATAACACATTCATTGTTATCGTTTGAAAGAGAGAGAAAAAATACAAGCTGGCAATGGAAGGGAAGAAGCTGCTCCTGAACCTGATGTTACAGTTTTCAAGCTCCTATACACTCTTCGCTATGGCAGGAGTGAAATGAGAGTGTGGCCAGGCTGGGGTGGGTCTCTGATGATGCTGGCTGGCTTTTTGAGGTAGTGACTCTTGTAGATCCCTTCGATGATGGGGAGGTCAGTACCCATGATAGACTGGGCAGTGTTCACCACTTTTTGCAATCTTCTTCAATCCTTGGCGTTCGAGTTGCCGAACCCTCGTCATCTGTAGTGGCTCTACCCCCTCCCCATACTGATCACCACTGAAAGACATACCTTTCATCCAGCCAGATCATCTCCCCTACTTCCCAATCCCCTTCCCCTAGTCCAAGAGAAGTTCAGAGGCTCAGTATCATCAAGGGTGAACTCATGGAGTATAAAATTATGAAACATTTTGTCAAAATCTTTTTCCCTTGGTAGGGTTTCAAAAACAAGAGAGCATTGGGTGTGGTGCAAGTTAGAAAGCCTTTAAAGTGGCTCCAATGAGTAAGTTTTTTTAATGAAATGCTTAATATCTGGTATTCGCTGTCAGAGGAGGTGATCAGATCAGTTACAATCACTTTATTTAGAAGAAATTTAGACAGGTACTTAAATACACGACGCACAGAATGAAATGGCCCTAATGCAGGCAATTGGAATTAGTGTAGATGGGCAAGATTGGCATGGACGTGGTAGGCCAAAGGGCATTTATCTGTGTTGCACATTTCTGTGACTCAAACAGCTCTACTGTGCTGAATAACTTGCCTATTAACTCCCCCATATCTAGTCCACCATCAACAAAGCTCAATTCAGGAATGTAATGGGGTACACTGCTTGACACCCAAGAAGCTTGACACCATGCACCTGATACCATCTCACTTGATAGGCCCACCATCCTCAACCATTCATGCACCCCATCATTGATGCATGGTAGCAGCAATTTGCACTATGTACAGAATGCACTGCTGTAATTCACCAAGAATCCTAAGGCAACACCTTCCGAGCCGTTGGGGCAGCACGGTGGTGCAGCGGTAGAGTTGCTGCCTTACAGCCCTAGAGACCCCAGTTCAATCCTGACTGCATGTGCTGTCTGTACAAAGTTTGTACTTCCTCCCTGTGATCACGCCGATTTTCTCCAGGTGCTCTAGTTTCCTCTCATATGCCCGAGACATACAGGTTTTGAGGTTAATTGGCTTTGGTAAAAATTGAATTGAATTGAATACATTTTTTTATTAGCCAAGTAAGTATGCATACAAGGAATTTGCCTGGGTGCTTTGCTCGCAAGTAACAATACGATATACAGTAGACAATTAAAAATAAAACATTATAATTTAAACATGTGAAGAATGAAATAAAATACCAGAGTGGTCAATTTTCCCCAGTGTGTAGGATAGTGCAGGTGTACGGGGATCACTGGTCGGTGGGCTGAAGGGCATGTTTCCGCACTGTATCTCTCCAAACTGTCTAAACTTTAAACACACGACTTCTTCCTGCTAGAAGGTCAAGGGCAGTGAAAGCCTGGGAACGCTACTGCCTGTGAGTTGCCTTCCTGGCTAAATACCATTCTGCCTTGAAAATATATCACCTTTCCTTCACCAGCATTGGGTCAAATCATGGAACTCTCTGGTACACAAAAATGCTTGAGAAACTCAGTGGGTGCAGCAGCATCTATGGAGCGAAGGAGATAGGCAACGTTTCGGGCAGAAACCCTTCTTCAGACCTCCTTCAGAACTCTCTGCCTAACAGTATTGTGGGAGTACTCAAGGGCTGCAGTAGCTTACTAGCACCTCTCAAGGACAACTAGGGATGGGCAATTAAATGTTTGCTCGCCCTACGAAGCTCAAATCCTTTGAATGAAAAGTGAATTTGTACATTTTTATTACTGTACCCATACTGCCATCTGTGGGTGAAAAGTTGCAAAAGCTACATCAACATCACTTAAGATGGACACAAAATGCTGGAGTAACTCAACGGGACAGGCAGCATTTCTGGACAGAAGGAATGGGTGAGGTTTCGGATCGAGACCCTTCTTTAGTCTGAGTTTTGTATGTCTTCACCATCCCAGCCACAAGCCAACTCAATGTTTCTTGTCCAGCTTTGGAAGCCAAGGATTGGGAAGCATGATTTCAATCACTATCTTCGTTCATGTATAATTTGTTTGTGTGTGGTTTCATAGTCTTCACACAAGTGCTTGGTATTGTCTACAATTGGCATAGCTAGTCTCTCTGGTCAGATTGACAGGAGTGACATTCTAACCTATCTAGTTTCTTTTTAATTTGCTTCTAAGGAACACAATTAACTCATTTGTGGTTGCGTATATATCACCATCTCTTTTCAATTATGTGTCAATGTGTGACTTTGAAACAGCAATGTTGTAAATGTTATTGTGAGCTAGATTGAATTGACTCAGCTAATCCTTCCCCATTTAAGTCATCCTGTTTTCATTGTCAGCGACAAATAATGGATAGTTGTTCTGTTGCATCCCTCTAAATCTTTCCAATCCATGTACCTGTCCAAATGTATTTTAAATGTTGTTACAATACTTGCTGCAAATGAGAATGTCAATGTTACATTTCGGGACAGATGACAATATAACACTCTTGACTCATGGCCTCACCTTCCTCCTTTGCAGCTTGTTCCATACCTACCACTGTGTGTGAAAAGGTTGTCCCTTAGGTTCCTAATAAATCTTTCCCCCCTCACCCTAAATCTATGTCCTCTGGTTCTTGTTCCACTACTCTGGGTAAAACCCTATCCCCCTCATGATTATACCTCGAAAATATTACACCTCAGCCTTCTGTGCTCCAAGGAATACAGTCCTAGCCTGCCGAACCTCGCCTTAAGCCCAGGCCCTCAAGTCCTGACAAAATCCTCGTAAATCTTCTCTGCACTCTTTCCAGCTTAATGGCATCCGAACTGAACAAAATACAGTACTCCCAAGTTTGACATCAACTTCTTGTACAACTATAACATAATATTCCAACTTCTATATTCAAAATGCTGGAGTAACTCAACAGGACAGGCAGCACAGCACCTCTGGAGAGAAGGAATGGGTGATGTTTCGGATCAAGACCCTTCTCCAGTCTGAAGAAAGGTGTCACCCTGGAACGTCACCCGTTCCTTCTCTCCTGAGATGCTGCCCGTCCCGCTGAGTTACTCCAGCATTGTGTGTCTATCTTCAGTGGAAACCAGCATCTGCAGTTCCTTCTTACACATTGTATACTCTATACCCTGACTGATGAAGGTCAACGTACCGATAGCCTTTTTGACCTCAAAATCTACCTGTGACACCACTTTGAGCGAATTATGTACCTGCACTCCTAGATCCCTCATCTCCACAACACTTTTCAGGGTTCTGCCATTCACTGTGAAGGTCCTGCCATGGGTTGACTTCCCAAAATGTAACACCTTGCAGTTCTCTGCATTAACTATTCCTGAAGAATTAACTATGTCTGAAGAAGTATTTCGGCCCGAAACGTTGCCTATTTCCTTCGCTCCATAGATGCTGCCGCGCCCGCTGAGTTTCTCCAACACCTTTGTCTACCTTTAACTATTCCTCAACCCACTTGCTCAGCTGAAGCAGGGTCACGAACCCGAAACGTCACCCATTCCTTCTCTCCAGAGATGCTGCCTGTGCCGCTGAGTTACTCCTGCATTTGTGTCTACCTTGTGTCTGTAGTTCTTTCCTGCACAGTATTGCTATTGATTTATTACTGCCACCTGTACTAAGATACAGCAAAATATATTGTATTACATACAAACCGGGTCTCTGACACTATGAGGCAGCAGCTCCACCAGCTGCTGTTCTGAGGATCTCTAAACTGACTGTTTCTTTCTCCACAGATGCGTTCTGACCTTTGGAGTATTACTATTAGCATAATCTTTGTTTTAGTTTTCCAGCATCTGCAGTTTTTTTTTTTGAAAATTTTCAAAATCTCCAGAGAGGGAGCAATTCTCATAAATCACTAGATTCACCTCCTCATCAATGTGAAGTTTTATTGTCAGCCTTTCCCGATTATCCCTGTGATTGTTTCCCCCCCCATTGGGTTGTGCCCACTCCTGTCCTGGACACAAGGATGCAGATGCTGGTCCTCACCTGGTTACCGGCCTGGCTGCACTCACCTGTTGCCAGGGGCAGGGTGTCGCGCGCATGCGCGTGCGGAACCGGCGAGGGGCACGCGCAGACGCGGCCTAGGCGGGTGCGCATGTGCGTGGAGCGGCCGGCGCTGCGCAGGCGCGGGTGCGGGCGGCAGGGATGTGGAGGCGGCGGTTTCTCGGTCTCGGCGGTCGGTGGGTGAAGAACGGTCTCTGCTCCTTCAATGGCCGCAGCAACAGCAGCAGTGACTCCAGGCTGAGCGTCAGCCTGGCGCTGTCAGGAGCGGAGAGGCCGGGGGAGCCAGAGGTGGTCCGGATCCAGGTGACTGTGTGTAGGAGAAGGAGCTGCAGATGCTGGTTCACACCGCCGATGGACACATAAATAAAGCTGGAGTAACTCAGCGGGACAGGCATCATCTCTGGGGAGAAGGAGAGAACCGTGGTCAGCCCTGCGTGGCCCAGGTGGCGGCGACTGGGAGCAGCCTGAAGACGGGCATCAGTCAGTCTGAGGAAGGGCAGGTTCACTGTCCTGATTAATGTTACTGATTGTATGCCCCGTTGTAATCTTCCCCCTCAGCCGAAAAATGATCCATTCTCAATTTCCTTGAAATTTGTCTCCTCTGATCTGTCGTTTTCACACCTTACCCTTCCATATCTCTAATTTCCCTCTCCCCGGACTCTCAGTCTGAAGATGGGTCTCGACCCAACACGTCACCCGCTCCTCTCCAGAGATGCTGCCTGTTCCGCTGAGTTACTCCAGCATTTTGTGTCTACAGTCTGAGGAAGGGTCCATATCAGAAATGTCACCTATCCCTGGTATCTAGGGATGCTGCCTGATCTGCTGAGTTACTCGAGCACGTTGTGTCTCGCCCTGGTAATCCAGTATCTGCTGTTCCTTGTTTCTACTGCAGTCTGCCTCTTCCTTGTCATCCGTACCTCTGTTCACAGTGACAAGGGGTCGACCCATTCAAAGCACTGATTGTTGGGAAAGTAGTTATCGGAAATGTGCTGAATACAATTCTGGGACATAGGGTATTAAGGTACAGTACAGTGCTGGAACAGTGTTCAACAAGTAAGATCCTTTCACAACTGGACAATTGTGTCAAAAGATACATCAAATCAATTGTTTCGAGTTCTGTTCATTTTGAACGAAAAACCTTAGGATGATGGAAAGTATTCGGGAGTATATGCAGTAAGAGTATACACTAGCTGTATATTTGTCAAGAAATATAAAAGTCCCCAAGTTAGAACAAGAAAAGCTCCCATTATTTATTAATAACATGCATCCTGATTGAAATATTCCTTATTAAGCTATGCTATTGGAGTTTTTATCGATTTGCTGAAGTCAATGGGAATCAGGAGGAAAACTCTTTTCAGATTTGAATCCAGACCAATGCAAGGGAATATATTTATGGAGATACAAGAGATTGCAGATGCTGAAATCTGGACCCAAAATATCAACTGCTCGAGGAATTTGGCTGTTCAGGCAGCATCAACATAATGTTTTTGGAATGTTTTAAATGTCCAATTTATCATTACAAACTTTTAATGAACTTCAAGAATGAACCAGGCAGTTTTCATTCAAAAATATTATAAAATCTAAATAGTTTCAATGCCCAGCAAAGCTGGGATGTGGGATGTTGCAAGCTGTAAAAAGCTTTCAAGGGAGTCTTTGGGGGTAAGGCTTCTCCAGTGTACCCTTGGAGATCTTGCCATTAGCTGGGCTTTGCTGCTGGAATTCAACACACTTTTTAACAGCAAAGTAGGCATCTTGTTTCCATAGCGGTTATGGTTGTCTGTGGTTTTGTACCAGCAGAATCTTATCCTACATTTAAATCACTTGTCTTGATGCTTGTCGTTGTGAAGCGATAACATTTGTGTCCCATGCAATGATGATCTTCAAAGATCTGTATATAATAAAGAAGTTAAAAATGGAAAGCAGTAGTTTTATTTGATCAATAAAAGGGGGGCTGGGGTGTGAGAATTGATGGGTGGAGGTGAAACAGTAGCAGTTGCTCTTGTTAAGAACAGTGTATTGTAAAAATTTGTCTAGAAAATAAATTGCTCATATTTTCTGTAAAGAATTAATATCATATAATGTTGGACGGTGCATATCTTTCTTCACAGCAAGATTGTGTCTCATGATTGTTTTTTACTTCTAGGGATGGATACGGTCTGTACGTGCACAGAAGGAATTTACGTTTTTGCATATTAATGATGGAAGTTCACTGCAAAGTCTACAAGTACTTGCACGTCCACATGTAGATGTCAGGTGAGAGAATAAAATTGTCGCTCTCCTAATGCAGTGCATTAAGCTTTAATCTTTTTTACTGTTGCAGATGCAGAGGAATGTTTCTAAATATTGTGTGTGGTATAACATTTACAATTTTGTTCCAAAAGATATCCCTTGTATCTCTGTGTTTAAAGGGCGTAAAAAATAATTAGTCGTGCCAAATTAGGTCCTTGACACCTTGCAAATTGCAGGTAAGTGCAGTCATTAAACACAGCATCCTTCCACAAACAAATAAAATCAAGAATCGGTTCATTTACTTTTGAGCGTCAGGTTGCAAGGAGACTTCTCAGCTCCTCTTTGAATTGTGTTGCTGGATCGTTTACAAATATAATTTGCTGAGTGAACCAGGAAACTGAACTGCAGCCAATTATCTGATTGAAGGCCATGTGATAATGCAGCTCTAAGTTTTTAATTGAAGAATTTGCAGAATTAAGTTCCAAACTGTGTTTGTTGGATGACATGAGGTTTTCCAAATTCCTGAGATATATTTCTGTTTTGCTTCAGTCAATTACCTTTAAGTTTAGAACGCTTGGTGGGATTGGTGTGCTGAGAATTTCCTCTTCTTGATAAGGAGTTTAGAACTAGGGTCACGGTCTCGAGGACCATTTAATGTAACAACGCCCGTCTTCACTCGGGGTAGTGAATCTTGGAGGCTCAATTTTATTCAGGACATGGGTTAATATATTTCTAACGATTAAAGAAATTAAGGCATATAAGATGGGACAGGAAAATGGTGTTGAAATGAAAGATCAGCCAAGATTTTGTTGAATGGTGGAAGAGTCTGGGGTAGTTGACTGATCTACTCTTACTGTTTTGTATGTTCTAATGCTGACGTGCTTTCCTTTCTCAAGCTGCCACTTTTCCTTCTCCCCTAATTCTAAGTCTAGTTCAGTTGGAACCCCCCCCTGAGCTCTCTAGATTTACTTAGCACACCTCTTCATCACAGTTCAAAGGTATTTCATATTTTTTCTGCCAATTTTTCACTTGTGCTTTAATTGTTCCTAATGTAAAATATAAAGTCACTTGTGTGTTTTGCAGCAATATAACCTTTGGCAGTGCAGTTGAAATTTGGGGCAAACTGGTACAGAGTCCACACAAGAAGCAGAATACAGAACTGATAGCAGATGAAGTCAGATTGATTGGATCATGTAATCCTGTGGTATGTATATTTTAGATGCTTATCTGTTGTCGCTGTATTGTACCCAATTTTTAATTCAGAATTCATCTTTTGTTAATATCCATACCAATTGTAAACACTGTGGTAAATACTTACTAAATGTTCCTATAACTTTTTGTACTTTGTGCATTAAGTGCCTGTCCCACTTAGGCTATTTTTTGGGTGACTACAGACGACAATGCTGTCACCACATGGTCGCCGGGGAGTGGCCTGTATGGTCGTCAGTAGTCTCCTCAGTCGCCCAAAGAGTCGTAGCGTTTTTCTGGTCGCTGCTGGATTTAATGAGCGTAGCTTGACTTCTCCAGATGTGCTGTCGTAGGTTGTCGTCAGGATGACGTAGGTTGTCACCAGGATGGTGTGGGTTGTCGCCAGATGAAGTAGGTTGTCGCCGGTGCTGACTTCGGTGAATTCCATTGGCGACTACCTACGTCAACCGGCGACTGAATTGTCTTACGTTGTCTTCAGTTGTCGCCGACAGGGTCAGTAGACAACCGGTGCAGAAGTAGGCCATTCAGCCCTTCGAGCCAGCACGGCTATTCAATGTGATAATGGCTGATCATCCCCAATCAGTATCCCGTTCCTGTCTTCTCCCCATATCCCCTGAGTCTGCTATCTTTAAGAGCCTATCTAGCTCTCTCTTGAAAGTATCCAGAGGACTGGCCTCCACTGCCCTCTAAGGCAGAGAATTCCACAGACTCACAACTCTCTGTGTGAAAAAGTGTTTCCTCATCTTCGTTCTAAATGGCTTACCCCTTATTCTTAAATTGTGGGCCCTGGTTCTGGTCTCCCCGAACATCAGGAACATATTTCCTGCCTTTAGCATGTCCAAACCCTTAATAATCTTATGTGTTTCAATAAGATTGAAGACCGGAAGTGGCGGCGCTGGGAACGGCTGCGGCTCGCCTGCAGTCCGTTTGTCTTTACTTTTTTGTGTTGTTTTTTTTCGTTTTGTGTAGTTGCATTTTTGGCTTTTAGGTTGTGTTTATGTGGGGTGGGGGGTTGAAACGGGGTTTGCTGTCTCTCCCTTGGGGGGAATACGACTTTTTCGTCGTATCCCCCCTCTCTGCCTCCGTCTGCGCTGAGGCCTAATGGCGGAGCTGGCGACTTCGGGACTCCGGAGGCATCCTGTCAGGACTTGCCCTGGGCTCGCTCCCGTGAGGGCTGCCCAGCTCGGGGCTGGAACTGCGCTCCCGTGAGGACGGCCTGGCGAGGGGCCGAGACTCTCCCGTGAGGGGCTGTGGCACTCCCGTCGGAGTGGCCCAGCCCGAGGGAGGAACGGCACTCCCGTCGGAGTGGCCCAGCCCGAGGGAGGAACGGCACTCCCGTCGGAGTGGCCCAGCCCGAGGGAGAACGGCACTCCCGTCGGAGTGGCCCAGCCCGAGGGAGGAACGGCACTCCCGTCGGAGTGGCCCAGCTCGAGGGACGAACGGCACTCACGTGAGGGCGATCCGGCTCGGGGCTGGAACGGTGCTCCGGTGGCTGGGACGGCGTTCTGGCGGCGGTGACCTGAGTCCGGGGTTCAGCCGCGGGCCAGCGGCTGCGTATGCTGGACTGGAGGGCGGCAGCTTCGACCACCCCCGGGCCGCGGTGTTTGAGCCGGCCCGTTGCGGGGTTCGGTGAGCCGCGGGACTGTTGTGCCATCGCCCGGTGGGGAATCGCCTCAGCGCAGAGGGAGAAGAGGAGGGAAGAGACAGTAACCCTAAGATTATTTTGCCTCCACCACAGTGAGGAGGTGCTTGGTGGATACACTGTGGTGGTGTTAATTTGTGTTTACTGTTGTTTATTATTGTATGATGTATGTATGACTGCAGGCACGAAATCTGAATGACAATAAAGGGATTCAATTCAATCAATTCAATTCAAGATCCCCTCTGATCCTTCTAAATTCAAGAGTAAACAAGCCCAACCTCTCCATTCTCTCAGCATATGACAGTCCAGCCATCCCTGGAATTACCCTTGTAAACCTACGCTGCACTCCCTCAATAGCAAGAATGTCCTTCCTCAAATTAGGGGACCAAAACTGCCCACAATACTGCAGATGTGGTCTCACTAGGGCCCTGTACAACTGCAGAAAGATCTCTTTGCTCCTATACTCAACTCCTCTTGTTATGAAGGCCAACATGCCATTCGCTTTCTTCACTGCCTGCTGTACCTGCATGCTTACTTTCATTGACTGATGAACAAGGACCCCCAGGTCCCGTTGTACTTCCCTTTTCCCCAACTTGACACCATTTAGATAATAATATGCCTTCCTGTTTTTGCTACCAAAGTGGATAACCTCACATTTATCCACATTAAACTGCATCTGCCCACTCACCCAAACTGTCCATCCTGCATTCTCATAGCATCCTCCTCACAGTTCACATTGCCACCCAGCGTTGTGTCATCTGCAAATTTGCTAATGTTACTTTGAATCCCTTCATTGATGTATATTGTAAATAGCTGCGGTCCCAGCACCGAGCCTTGCGGTACCCCACTAGTCACTGCCTGCCATTCTGAAAGGGACCTGTTAATCCCTACTCTTTGTTTGCTGTCTGCCAACCAATTTTCTATCCATGTCATCACTCTACCCCCAATACCATGTGCCCTGATTTTGCCCACTAATCTCTTATGTGGGACCTTATCAGATGCTTTCTGAAAGTCCAGGTACACTACATCCACTGGCTCTCCCATGTCCATTTTCCTGGTTACATCCTCAAAAAGGTCCAGAAGATTAGTCAAGCATGATTTCCCTTTCGTAAATCCATGCTGACTCGGACCGATCCTGTTACTGCTATCCAAATGTGCCGCTATTTCATCTTTTATGATTGACTCCAGCAACTTCCCCACCACCGATGTCAGGCTAACTGGTCTATAATTCCCTGATTTCTCTCTCCCGCCTTTCTTAAAAAGTAGGATAACATTTTCCACCCTCCAATCCACAGGAACTGAACCCGAATCTATAGAACATTGGAAAATGATCACCAATGCGTCCACGATTTCTAGAGCCACTTCCTTAAGTACCCTGGGATGCAGACCATCAGGTCATGGGGATTTATCATCCTTCAGTCCAATCAGACTATCCAACACCATTTCTTGCCTAATGTGGATTTCCTTCAGTTCCTCCGTCACCCCAGATCCTCGGACCACTAGTACATCTGGAAGATTGTTCGTGTCCTCCTTAGTGAAGACAGATCCAAAGTACCTGTTCAACTCATCTGCCATTTCCTTGTTCCCCATTATAAATTCACCTTTTTCAGTCTTCAAGGGTCTAACTTTGGTCTTAACTAATTTTTTCCTCTTCACATACCTAAAGAAGCTTTTACTATCCTCCTTTATATTCTTGGCTAGCTTACCTTCGTACCTCATCTTTTCATAGCTTGTCGCCGGTGGATTTAGGTTGTTGTAGGTGTGGTCGTAGGTGGACCCATCCTAATGGGTCGCCGGTTGTCAGTAGCTTGCCGTAGCTTGACGTCGACTAGGTGGTAGCTTGACGTAGACATTGTCCTAGGTAGGTCCAGTCGCCGTTTTGTCGGCGACCTGCTACGACTATGACAGTCGCCGAAAAAATCGCCTAAGTGCGACAGGCCCATTACTGACCTTCTCTGGGTCTCATTTTAATTAGCAATATTTTTACTCATTTAATTGTGAATCGGTTTACTTTTCGTCTTTAATTTGAAATGTCTCGGTGGTAACACCTTCAACTCTTAAGGAAGCAGTGGGTTCAGATTCTATGGCAGAAACTTGAGCAAACTGTTTACACTGAATTTTCACTGTGATATTCAGGAAATGCTGTACAGGTACTATCATTCAAATGAAATGCTGGTGAATATTTGTCCCTCACACAAGATGAAAGAAATGATCTATGTTAGTCTGCTGTGTTTGCAGGACATTGCCATGCATTATTCATCAGCCATGTTCCTCTATAATAGGAACTTCGTTTTATAAACTGCATCCTAAGCAGAAAGCATCCTTGAAACTCCCTAGGGTTATGAAAGCAGTTGTTTTAATATTTGCTTTTTTTTTGTGATTACTCATTCATCCATGTTTCTCTTCCTGTTCTTAAATTGTTGTCTTATGGTTATTATTTTGAGCTCCACTGAGTTTCTTAATGGGCAGAAATTAAAGTTTACCTTTCATTATTTTGATGAGGGGAAATGCAGGGAAGAATGAGAACACATTTATTATAATGAAGAACATTGTGCAATAATGTAATAATCTGATGTTTAGCATTTTAAAATTCCTTGAAGTTCTTTCATCAGTGCAAGGCTTCATAATCTATTTTTCATAATCTATTGTCTTCAGTTCCTCTTCTGGAACCGGTCTTCTGGCCAAAACCTCTTTAGAGATCCTAGCCAAGTCTTCTGTCCTTCGGGACGCGGCTCTCACCTCCTGTCAGAGGTATCCTTCAACTTTATGTAGCGGCAGATTTTTATATCGTTCAAGAGATTACTCCCTCTAGCCACTTAAGAGACTACATGGCTTTAGGAGAATGTCGTAATACGCATGTGAGCTCTCCGTGAGACCTTCAGAGCTTCTTCACAGATACATCTTCATAACAGAGTCTTTTGATTAATAGTTTCTTTATTGTTGAAGAAAAACAATAAGATATTCATCCAACCTTCTTTTCTGACTCGTACACTTTAATCTTCGTCAAACTCCAGCATATCGCTTTAAACGTTAGAAAACTCCTTGTGTCTCCGCAAAACTCCACATGGTCGAAGGGTGTTCCTTCTGCCATGTAGCTCCGAGCTAAACTAAAACTAAGCTTCTGCGCAAGAAACCCAGCACCAAACACGCCCCTTGACTACGTAATAAATCTCACCTACATAATAACGGGCAGTGTAAGATTTAAAGACAAATGCCATAATCAATGACACACAAAATAAGCCAAGTGGCCACTACAGACCATATTAATTTTTACTGGATTTCCATTTCCATTGTTTGGCAATTTGGACCCTATTTTGAATGGATTTAAAATCTTTGTAACAAAATAACTTATCTTTTAGTTGCTGCTGGCAAAAGTTACTTGTATCGTCATAACTGTTCTCTCATTGTTAGATTGTGTGTGTATATTTAAATGCATAATCTAGAATTTCAGTTCATGATTTCTAAAGTGAATTGCATAGTCCTGAAGAATCTGAGTACTGTAAAATGTTTGATCTTGGTATCTCACTGTTTCCATTCTTCATAAAATATATGGCCATTACTTCCAAGCCTTGCCTTATTTTCCCTTGAAAAAGTTATAGTTAGCTGCTGCCTTCAGACCATATGTTGAAGGTGCTTTCTGATTTGTTAGGCAGAGAATTTCAGGATTTTATCCCTCGGACAATAGAAGATCATCGTTTTATTTCTAAGTCAGGATGGTCAGTTTGTATATAATTTTCTTCAAGTTTATATCACAAACAATCGTGCAATAAGAATGACCCGTGGTAGTAATCAAGATGGTTTGCAAATCTTGTGACCTTGACTTATGGCATTAGCTTAAATCAATGACCAAGTTAACCTGCTTAAAACAATTTGCCAGACTACCTCAGCGGGTCAGGCAGCATCTCTGGAGATCATGGATAGGTGACGTTTCAGATCGGGACCATTCTTCAGACTTGGGTGACATTTTGGATCGGGACCCTCTTCCAGCTAACTAGGCCTACTTTGAAGAGGTTCTCCACTGCGTACCATCTAAGTTAACTAGCTTGTTTCATTTTACCTGGTATAAAGATACCACAAAGAGAAGCAAACTATAATCTAATTTTTTTTTTTGGTAATCTCTCTTATGGCCTCTTCAGCCTGAGAATAGTGTTGTAAACATTGCTCAGATATTTTACTTTGAATAAGCTTCATGGTTTATCGCTTCGATCAAATGTTGGTTAAAAATGCATAGCAAAATTATCTTAAATGTTTTTATTCTATCATAGGATTTCCCGTTCAAGATCAAGAAAAGACATTCATTTGAATACATAAGACAATTTCCTCATCTTCGCTGCAAAACAAATATTTTCAGTTCACTACTCAGAATACGAAGTGGGGCATCTGCAGCTACTCATTCATTTTTCATGGTAAGTTGAATACAATGTGTGCAATTAAACAATTTTACAAATATTTGTTTGAGCTGTCCTTGTATATTGCGAAGAATAAGATGTTTGGAATTTGAAATAAAAACGAATTGCTGGAAATGCTTCTGCTCTTCTCCCATCCAAGCCAAGGATAGGGTTCACCATATCCTCACCTTCTCAAGCCTCAACAAATAAAAGATTATCTTCCATGATTTCCATCACCAGACCCTTTCCCTTCTTGCCTTTCGGCATTCTGAAAGAACTATTCCCTCTGGGACTCCTTGCTTTCCTCGCCTTAACATGGTATTTTCCTCTGCAAATGCAGAAGATATAATACCTGTTCTCACTGCACCTCGCCATCTCGGGTTTCAACACTCTTTCCAGGTGACACAGCAACTAATTCGTACCTAAGTTGGTGTAGCGCAATATTGTCTTCCTAAAACTTAACAGAGATTGAGTGACCCTTTTCAGAACTCTTGTGTTGGCCTGTAAGGATGACTTTAAACTCCCCAACCGACTTCCACTCCATCGAGCCCTCCGTCTTCAACCTCATACATTATTCCACAGAAACCTAATATGTCCAAGTAAAATATCATCTTTTGTTTAGGCACACGGCAACATTAAATTCAATAATTTTGATAACCAGAACAGGCCGACTCTGATGTGAAGTCACAACCTGTAATGCTAACTTCTACTTTGCCATCTCCTCAGACGCCGTGTTATCATCCAGGCTCTTCCAGCATTCTCTTTTATTGCAGATGTCCAACAACCACTGTATTTTATATCTCATAGTTCTAGCAATTTTTGTTGTTGTTTTGTTTGCACCTCTGCACAAATTAGCTGGGATCTTGGATGACAGTGTGAAGCAGCCAATAATGCCACTGATTCACAATTCCAGTGAGCAAGATTTGATCACGTTTTCCAGCACTGAGTGGATCTGCATGTTCTCCCTGTGACTATGTGGTTTTCTTCCAGGTGCTCCTGTTTCTTCCCACAACCCAAAAACATGTAGGTTGGTGGTTTAATTGGCGTCTGTAAATTGCCTCTTGTGTCTAGGTGAATGATAGAATGTGTGGAGCTGATGGAAATGTAGAAGAAGTAGAGGCTTAGCGTAGCTTGGTGATCAGTGCAGAAGCGCCTGTTTTCATGCTTAGTTTTTTACTGTGACTCTGATTCCAAATCCTCTTTCAGTCGACAGCAATTTGTAATTAATTATCTCTTCGTTATAGCCATGTGACTCCTTCACTGCTGAAAGGTAATTGATCTGAGTTGTTAACTCTGGCAGTACCCGTGGAAAGAGAAACAAACGTTGAGTTTTTACCTGCTTTATGTTGGTATCAAAGGTGTAAAAAAGATGATCAATTTGTTGCTCATTCACAAATTCTACTGTCCTGAACCTTGATCTCTATATTCAAATTTTTATCTGCCAGTGAAGGATTTTTAAGGCACTGAGTAGAATTTTGATTGCTAATAGCCTAAACATAATTCTGAAAGTCGATTTTTATTTGGCACAATATTTCACAGAAGTAGACATAAAAGCAAAATGCTAATAACAGCTCAATGTCATTCTAAACCAACAATCTGCGCCTGTGTCTCTCTGGGATGAAAACTGTTCTGCTCTCTCCAACTTTTTTATCCAGTCTGTCTGCTATTATCTAATCTGATCAATGCTCTTCCAGTTTCATCCACCCCTTCCTATTATTGACCTCTGAAGACTGTCCACTACCTGTTGCGCTTTGCATCTTTTCCCAGAATGTTTTTTCAGTTCAGTGGTTCTTTATGGTTCAATGGTTCTTTATTATCACAAGTACAGACACAACATGAAATAGTTTTTTGTTTTTGCAGACTGTTGAGTAAAATATTTCCATAACTAAGCACAGTCCCCGATTAGTACAAACAGCATAGAAATAGTCCACTGAGTCCGCATGCAAAAATCGCCAGGTATTGCGCTATTTTCAAAGTTCAGTCCGGTCCGGCATTCGGACTCGTGGAGCATCGCCTGATCCAGTTGAGCCCCCAGGCTGCTGCAGGGCCTCCAGCTGTCCCCTCCGTCCAGTGAACAGTCGTCCCTCTTCTCACTCAGCCACCATCAGCCTTTGTACCCTGAGGGTGCGGAAGATAAGATCCTGTTTCGTTCTCTTACCGTACTTTGATCCCACGTCCGCCGTCGTCAGCTCCCTCCCTCCATCCTCCTCTATGGTTCTCTAGTCCTTGGGAGGGCAGAGGGGAGGTGAGCAGGAGCCAGCATGGCAGCTTTCCTCTACAGGCCACTGCCCGCCGTTCCTGCCTTCCGGCCACGCGGCCCGCCACATTTCACGGCGGTGTCCTTGCTGTACCATAGCTTGTGGGGTATTGGGGTATTGTTTCAACTCCACCCTTTGACAAAAATGTCTTGTTTCTCATTTAGCCTATTGATCATGTGCAATTTTATCAGTTGTGTTGCCATTGTCATCCTTTTCCGCAAAATCGCTTTGTGTTCTGCCTCCCACTCCAAGCACCTTCGCATTAGTGCATCTCGTCTTTGTCTATTTCACTTCTCCTTCAAGATCTTTGTATTTTACATTCTAACCTTGTATTGTGCCCCGTCATAAGTCTTCACTGTTTTTCAATCTTCTTCTCTGCTTCATGATATATCATTAATGATTACAATTTCAATCAGAAGTTGTCTTTGCTAAAAAAACTCAGCAGGCATGGTAGCATTTGTGGAGAGTCATTTTGTTTCTAGTCGATTAGTTTCTGTTGCAATTTCATCAATCAGAAACATCAAATGTTTCCACAACTGCTGTTAGATCTACTGAGCTTTTATAATATGTAGAACACAAAATGCTAGAGTAACTCAGCAGGTCAGGCGACATCTCTGAAGGACATAGATAGGTGACGTTTTGGGTCTAGACCCCTCTTCAGCTTTTTGCTACTATTTCAGAATTCCAACATTTGCAGTATTTTACTTATGGATTTTGTCTTTGATTTCACTGCTCTCTTTTATCTTAATCTCTCTTTTTATCTATCTTTAATCTCTCTTGCCTTTTTATATCAGAATAGTACTTTATTTGCCAAGTATGCTTTGCAACATACGAGGAATTTCATTCAAGGACCCAAGCAGTCTTTCCAGGTGCGGCAGAGGTTCACCTGCACTTCATTCGAGGTCCCAAGCAGGCTTTCCAGGTGCGGAAAAGGTTCACCTGCACCTCCTCCAACCTCATCTATTGCATCCGCTGCTCTAGGTGTCAGCTGCTCTACATCGGTGAGACCAAGCGTTGACCTGGCGATCGCTTCGCCCAACACCTCTGCTCGGTTCGCAATAACCAACCTGATCTCCCGGTGGCTCAGCATTTCAACTCCCCCTCCCATTCCGAATCCGATCTTTCTGTCCTGGGCCTCTTCCATGGCCAGAGTGAAACCCATCGTAAATTGGAGGAGCAGCACCTCATATTTCACTTGGGCAGTTTACACCCCAATTCTCCAATTTCAGATAGTCCCTGCTTTCTCCTCCCTTTCCCAGCTCTCCCTCAGCCCACTGTCTCCGCCTCTTCCTTCTTCTTCCCCCACCCTCACATCAGTCTGAAGAAGAGTTTTGACCCGAAATGTTGCCTATTTCCTTCGCACCATAGATGCTGCCTCACCCGCTGAGTTTCCCCAGCATTTTTGTCTAATTTCATTTTCCAAGTCAGTCATACGAATAAAAAGCAACAGATCACCCAAAACACATTTTAACATGAACATCCACCACAGTGACTCCTACACATTCCTCACTATGATGGAAGGCGTAATAAAGTTCAAGTCTCTTCTATTTGCTCACCCGCAGTCGGGGGCCTTGAGCCTTCCGTTGACGGGACAATCTTGACTCCCGTAGCTGGCAGCCTTTGGGCCCTCCGCATCGAGGCGATCAGCTCCTGCATCGTGGGTATGGCAGCTCCGCGCGCCGGACGATCAGACCCCGGGTCCGGGCTGGTCGAACCTTCCGCGACTTTGGAGCTCCCGACTCGGCCTCTCCCGAGTATGAGCTCTTGATGGTAGGCCCGCAGGCCGAGGTTGGAGCAATCCCAGGCAAGGGATCAACTCCGGTGTTAAGTCCGTGCCCCGCGGTGGGGCGCACGACAGTCCGAGGAGGTCTCCAGCTCCATCGATGGAAGGCCGCAGAGTGCCTGGAGAATGAGATGCGAAAATCAATCGCATCTCAGGCAATGTAAGAAGCTGAAAAAAATGTTTTTCCCCCTATCCCCTCCTCCTCCCCCCACATAAGACAAACCGGAGAACATTACAACAAACTGTTAGCAAACACTAAAAAAATTTAAAAAGATGAAAAAACGAACAGACTGCCGGTGGAGCTGCCATTCGTACGGCGCCCCATTCTCTATTACCAGTCACTGATGATGGCTTCAGTGGCTGGCTGATGCCCCTACCACACATTCATGTTACCTGTCAAAATTTTACTTCTGTCTGTAAATATTCCAGAAGAAATTGACTCTGTCCAACCTGTTGGAGTCACTTACCTGTGTATTCCTCTCACCTCGCGCCAATCTAATGCTTGCCCACAATTCCTTCAGCTTCCCTGCAATCAGGTTCCGCCTGCCACGGTGCTGAAGGAGCCTGCGTAAAAGTTAGAAGTTCTGATATTTGTTTTGTATGTGCTCTTTTGGGTGACTGCAGCCACTGAAATAGTTGGCCCTATCTTCTACCTTCAGTATCTTCCCTCCTGGCTCCGCAAGTCTGCAATTATCTATCTGGTCATTTACAGAAAATCATATTGGATAGCTTCATCCTGCACCATTTCCTTCAAGGATCGATGTTTGATCCCCACCAAGTCATGTAAATGATATTCCTTGATCATATGATCCCCAAACAATGTTTTGAGTGATGCTGTTAGTGATGCTCCAGACTTAGCTGTTCTGAAGATTGGTTAATCTACTTATTTGCAACCTTCATTAACCTAGGCTTATCCAATGCTCTGCTGCATGGTTTCTTAACTCTGTCAGCGCCTGTGCTGGTTGGTCTGGACTGGCAGTGCCTTGATTTTAACATTTCAATACTTGTTTTCAAATATCTCTGATTCATAGTCAGTACAGCACAGAAACAGGTCATAATGTCAGTGCTGAACACGCTGCCAAGGTAAATGAATCTCCTCTGCCTGTATTTAATCCATTCCCTGTATATTCATGTGCCCATCTAAAAGCGTCTTAAACACCCCTATGGTATCAGCTTCCACCACCACCTCTGGCAGCATGTTTCAGATACCTACCACTCTGTGTGTGGGCATAAAACATGCCCTTCTCCTTTAGTTATGCTGTATTTAGAGTGGTGTGCTGTTTTGTCCCTGTGCTTATTTAGCTGTGGAATTTCCTACAACTTTTTTAGATACCCAGTTTTAAATAGTTCGACAAAGGGTCTTTGACTTGGAACATTATCTCCATATCTCTTTGCATATATGCCTTCTGATCTACTGAGTTTCCAGCATTTTCTGTTTTGGATTTCCAGCGACTACAGTTTTAAAAATATTAATTCAGTGAAAAGCAGCTTCCCTTTGGTTATTCTGCGTCTAAGCTCAGCAATGCTGTTTGCAATTCATCATTTTTTTCTTATCTTGTGTAAGATGCTTCTAAAAGCTTCCCTCTTTTGGTTTCCTGTCCTAATAGTTGTTTTTGTAGCTCTGGCAATTTTTGTTTCATAATGCCCCTCTGTTTTTGAATGTTTTCCCACACCGAAGGACCTTTTTAAACTTGTCATGGGAGAATTTCAAAAAAATGTTGCATGATTCTGATTTCCTGGGATCTGACCCAGTTATAAAACTTTCCACAGGAACCTTTTTTTTAATAATATGTACAATGAATTAATTATGCTACAGACTTTTAAGATGTTCATACTGCAATTCAGTTTTTATTTTGAAACAACATCAGTATTTTGAAAATATGTAACTGGTCTTAACTACGCTGTGCAGGGGATAATAATAATAATAAATTTTATTTATGGGCGCCTTTCAAGAGTCTCAAGGACACCTTACAAAAATTTAGCAGGTAGAGGAAAAACATGTAAGGGGAATGAAATAAATAGTAGAGACATGACTAGTACACAAAGTAAAGACAGAATTCAATTCAAAACACAATATGAGGCAATTAATGCACAGATGAAAAGGGAGGGGGACGTGGGGCTAAGGATAGGCAGAGGTGAAGAGATGGGTCTTGAGGCGGGACTGGAAGATGGTGAGGGACACGGAATTGCGGATCAGTTGGGGGAGGGAGTTCCAGAGCCTGGGAGCTGCCCTGAAGAAGGCTCTGTCCCCAAAACTGCGGAGGTTGGACTTGTGGATGGAGAGGAGACCGGCTGATGTGGATCTGAGGGACCGTGAGGGTTGGTAGGGGGAGAGGAGGTCAGTGAGATATGGGGGGGCCAGATGGTGGAGGGATTTGTAGGTGAGGACCAGGATTTTGTAGGTGATCTGGTGGGAGATGGGAAGCCAGTGAAGTTGTTTGAGGACTGGAGTGATGTGATGCCAGGATTTGGTGTGGGTGATGAGTCGGGCGGCTGCGTTCTGGACCAGTTGGAGTCGGTTGATGTAGGTGGAGCTGATGCCAAAGAGAAGTGAGTTGCAATAGTCCCGTCGGGAGGAGATGAAGGCATGGATGAGTCTTTCAGCAGCGGGAGGTGTGAGAGAGGGGATGATGAAGTTTGGTCTGAAAGTATAAAACTTACCCATTCAGAAGTTGGGTCAACTTTCCAAGTAATCTGAGATCTTGGTTGAGTTTGTATTTTGTACTCCATTTTCTTGGAAATATAATGCAATGGTGCAGATTAATTTAGGCTGAAGTGTCTTGAAATTTAGTCGGGTTGCATCACAAGTTGTTTTGAAAATAGCTCTGCCCAAGGCTGAAGGAAATTGCAGAACATTGTGGATAGAGCCCAGTCCACCCCACACACCAGACTCCCCATCATTGACTGCATCTACACTTCATGCTGCCTCGGGAAAGTAGCCAACATAATCAAAGATCCTTCCCTCCTTGGTGATTTCTACCTCTCCCTGTTCCAGTCGGGCAGAAGGTAAAGAAGCTTGAAAGTACGCACCACCAGACTCAAGAACAGCTTCTTCACCTCTGTCACTGAGCTTCTGAATGGTCCTTCTAAAAGCTTGGGTACTGTCCAATTCACCTTTACCTCATTATATACATTGGAATTTGCCTATATTCTGCACTCTGTATCCTTCCCTTTGCTCTAATCTTCGTTTATTTTCGAGATACAGCTTGAATCAGGCTCTTCGACCCACCAAGTCTACACCAACTGACGATCACCCACACGTTAATTCTATTCCACACACACACACACACACACACACACACCAATCTAAGCTGTCAATGAAGACAGCAAATTTTCTTTCTTTAACTGTCTTTCTAATGAAAAGTTAATGTTAAGAATTAGTGATGTCAAGTGAGGAATAATTCAATTCAATGAAAAACAATGGAATCAACAACCTGGCAGGCTGGGGGGGTGGGGCCAGGAGGCAGTTGGGGTAGGGGGTAGAGGAAAGGGGGTAGGGGAGATTGGTGGGAATGTGGGGATTGTGACCAGCACCTGGCAAGCGGTGATTTGTTTTTTTTTAAGTGAGTTTTGTGAACAATTGTATTCAAAATCTGGGGAAATAATTGAGCAAATTTAGAGAGAAGTGGATTTCTGAAATCATAAGTTAAATCCCTACCGAAATATGTAAATATCTTTGCGTTTTTGCATCTGGTTTTCGAGGAGATGCGTTTCAAAGGCAAAATGACACTCGATCGATTGATTGATTGATAGATATGATTGATAGATATGGATGGATTATGGATATATAATTTCTGCTACATTTCTCCAGTCCAAATGGAAAGAAAAGGGGGACACCTGTCGCTTAATATTCCAATCGGTTCAACAGTGCAATGCAAAATCACTGTATAATGGCTTTGCTGTTGAATCTAACACCATGCAACTTTAACAAAATTTAATTTCTTCTGTAATTTAGTTTTTTTACTAAATGGAGAAGCAACTACTATTTCAGATCAGTGACTGTTGCTCATTAACCTGGTGATGATGAAAAATGCTAAGCAAATTCTATGAAAGGAGAAAGGAAACATTCTATGAAAGAAGAAACACAGTTGTACACATTTTGACAATGTGTCTTCAACCAAAATCGTTGTGTTTCTCTTTTCGCAAATGCTTCATACCATGAAATGTTAACATGGTTTATTTTGTTAATCACAAAAATCAATTTAGTAATTGCATGAAAGTCACTTCTTGCTAAATACTACTACTTGGAAATTTAAAAAAATGGCAAATATATTTTACTGGCAACATTTCACTGTTCAACAAATTTGCTTTATTCAATGTTGACTGTGATATTCTTCCTCTTAAAAGCTTTTTAGAACAAAATGTTAAATTGCCATAATTGTTTGATTCTGCTTTGGAAATAATTGGTTATGGATCTATTGCTTTTAAAGTAGCATTATTTGTTGCTTACTGTTAAAATCTGAAATCTATCAGTAATAGGTGTTTCCAAAAGATCCTTTTTCTACTTTCTTTGTATTCATTTATATTTATTTGATATATATTTCACAAGATGAAGTAATAATTTTGATTTCATGAAGTTGTACTTGCAATGTAGATTACCTGAACAGCCAATATCCAACTCCAAATCAGCCCCATATTGTTGACTCTAAATGCACTCATAAATGTTCAAGAGCAGTTGGGAACGAACAATAAATGCCAGTCATTGTAGATCCTGAAAAAACAGGAAATGAAAATCCAAGATTATCTGTAGTGATTGACAGCTTCAACTGAGAAATATTTTATTGACCATGATCTGAATACTGAAATGAATGTAGTGATTATCGACTCGTAAATGGCTAAGTGTGCAGGAAGAATCTGCTAATGCTGGTTTCTACTGAAGATAGACACAAAATATTGGAGTAACTCAATGGGTCAGGCCACATGTCTGAAAAAAAGAAATAGGTGAGGCTTCGGGTCAGAACCCTTCTTCAGATTCTTCTCCAGAGATGCTGCCTGACCCGCTGAGTTACTCCAGCATTTTGTATCTATCGTAAATGGTTCAGTTGTTACCAGACGTAAATCCTGATAAAATGATTATCAGGGAAGTTTTAATACTGAAGCTTGGTCTTAATACTAAAATTTATTTTATTTATCTACAAATATATTTAAATGTGAACATTCTAAATCACGTTTTGACTTCTTTAATTTATAGAATAATGGATTTGTTCACATACATACACCTACAATAACATCAAATGATTGCGAAGGTGCTGGAGAGCTCTTCCAAGTTGAAGTAAGTACTGCACTGAACTAGCTGTTAAGTAGTCTAGATTGATACTAAAATTGTGCGCATGGTTTTGTTTCAGAATTTTTAATAGTGGAGAAACCCAGCAAAGATTAGTTAATTTAATGAGTGAGAATTGTATATGTACCATTCGTACATTATATCTCTTCCAAAATTACTTGGATGTTCGTTGTCTGACAAGTGTGGAACGATATTAAAGTGGGGTTGAATAATGAATACCACATATGGATTAGATGTTAAATTATGCAATATTATTAGCAGGGAAAAATATTATTTTCCACTTTGTCATTTTCATGTCTGAATCCTGCTGGGTACATGTTAATAGGATCAGTTTTGTTCTAATAGATTACTAAGTAACCTGATTACCTAGGTGGCACTTTCTTTACCATGTGTACCTATTTCTTTCTACTTGTAGTGCTGTAAATCATTTTGGGAAATACAAGTGTAAAGTCCATTACATGAAAAAATCAGCAGGTAAATTGTTATGGGATATTACATGAAAGTAATGGTTCTTTCTCGCACTTTTTCATCTGTAAAGCTATAAGCTGGCACAAACATCCTATATGGGAATGAGCATGCAGCATTATCACCTTGGGGAGATGAAGGAATAGGTACACCACAGCTATATTAAGCTCTGGCTAAAGCCTACTTTGAGAATTGTATTCTGTTCAATCTTTAAATTGTTATTTGAAGGCAATGAGGAACACAAACTGAATATGCCGTTGTGATAGGGGATAGTATTATTCGGGGGGTAGATAAGGTTCTCTGCGGCCAGCAGAACATGTCCCGAAGGCTGTGTTGCCTACCCGGTGCTAGGGTTAAGGATATCTGCGATGCTGGAGAGAAATTTGCAGAGGGAGGGGGAGGATCCAGTGGTCGTGGTCCATGTGGGGACCAATGACATAGGAAGGACGAGGAAGGAGGATCTGCTGAAGGAGTTTGAGCAGTTAGGGAATAAATTAAAAAGCAGAACCTCGAGGGTACTGATCTCCGGATTGCTACCTGAGCCACGGGCCAAATCGGCGAGGGTACGTAAAATTAAAAAGCTGAATGCGTGGCTCAAAGACTGGTGTGGGAAAAATGGGTTTGGTTTCTTGGGCCACTGGCACCAGTACTGGGACAGGGGGGATCTGTTCTGTAAGGACGGACTTCACCTGAACGGTGCTGGGACTGGGGTCCTGGCAAATCATATAACTAGGGCAGTAGAGAGGTCTTTAAACTAAGTAGCGGGGGGGAGGTATCAAGGGGGGTAATAACGGCAGGGGTAGAGGAAATAGAGCAGGGTATCAGTGGGGAAGCGGAAAATCAAAATGTGACAGGAGGATCCAGAATGTGTGAAGATAAAGCTCTAGATGTAAAAGGGGCAAAAACGGAAAGGAAGGGTAGTAAAAATCATCTGAAAGTGCTTTATCTAAATGCACGGAGTATTCGAAATAAGATAAATGAATTAACGGTGCAATTAAGTATATATAGTTATGATATCGTGGCCATTACGGAGACATGGCTGCAAGGGGATCAGGACTGGGAGTTAAATATAGAGGGGTACTCGACAATTAGAAAAGATAGACAGGAAAGAAAGGGAGGAGGGGTGGCCCTTTTAATAAGGGAGGGAATAACGGCAATAGAGAGGAAGGATATTGCGTTGAAGGATCAGGATAGTGAAACAGCTTGGGTACAGATAGAGAATAACAAGGGGAAAAAAACACTAGTGGGTGTAATTTATAGACCTCCAAATAGCTGTGACGCTGTTAGTCAGAACATAAATCTGCAAATAGTTGACGCATGTAAAAAGGGAACTGCTGTAATCATGGGGGACTTCAATTTTCATATTAATTGGGCAAACCAAACTGGGCAGGGTAGACTAGAGGAAGAGTTTATAGAATGTATTAGAGACGGGTTCCTAGAACAGTATGTCACAGAACCGACAAGGGGGGAGGCAATCTTGGATCTGGTCCTGTGTAATGAAGCAGGATTAATTAAAAATGTCATAGTTAGGGACTCGTTGGGAACAAGTGACCACAATATGGTCGAATTCCATATTCAAATAGAATGGGAGCAGGTTGAAACTCAGGCTAGGGTGCTTAGTCTAAATAAGGGGGATTATGAAGGTATGAGGACTGAGCTGATCAAAGTTGACTGGGATAGCAGACTCAAGAATAAGACGGTACATGAGCAGTGGTGTACGTTTAAGGATCTACTGTATAACCTTCAAGAAAAATTTATTCCTATGAAGAAAAAAAGGGGTAAGGGTAAGAACAGTCAGCCATGGCTCAGTAAAACTATAAAGGATAGTATTCGGCTGAAGGCAAGGGCATATAAGGTAGCCAGAGATAGTGGGAGGGTAGAGGATTGGGAAGCATTTAAAGGTCAGCAAAAAATAACTAAGAGATTAATTAAGACGGGGAAAATAGACTATGAAAGGAATTTAGCGAACAACATAAAAACTAATAGTAAGAGTTTTTATAGCTATATAAAAAGAAAAAGGGTGGCTAAGGTGAACGTTGGTCCATTGGAGGGTGAGACTGGAGAGTTGTTGGTGGGGAACATGGAAATGGCAAAGGCATTAAACGAGTATTTTGTATCAGTCTTCACCATAGAAGACACAAAAAATATTCCAACGCTGGATAAACAGGGGGCGGTAGGAATGGAGGAGCTAAATACTATTAAGATCACCAAGGAGGTGGTATTAGGGAAATTAATGAGACTGAAGGAGGATAAATCCCCTGGGCCTGATGGATTACATCCAAGGGTCTTGAGGGAGATAGCGGTGGGGATTGTGGATGCATTGGTGATAATTTTCCAAAACTCCCTGGAGGCAGGAACGGTCCCAGTGGATTGGAAAATGGCCAATGTAACACCTATATTTAAAAAAGGAAGTAAACAGAAGGCGGGTAACTATAGACCGGTTAGTTTAACATCGGTGGTGGGTAAAATGTTAGAGACAATTATTAAAGAAACACTAACGGGGCACTTGGATAAACATGACTTCATCGGACAGAACCAGCATGGTTTTGTGAAGGGGAAGTCCTGTTTAACGAATCTGCTTGAATTCTTTGAGGAAGTAACAACCCGGGTGGATAAAGGGGAACCGGTGGATGTGGTATACTTGGACTTCCAAAAGGCTTTTGACAAGGTGCCACATAAGAGACTATTGCTAAAAATAAAAAATTATGGGATTGGGGGTAATATATTAGCATGGGTAGAGGATTGGCTAACAAATAGGAAGCAGAGAGTGGGGATAAATGGTTCATACTCGGGATGGCAACCGGTAACTAGCGGGGTTCCGCAAGGGTCGGTGCTGGGACCCCAGTTGTTCACAATTTATATAAATGATTTGGAGGAGGGAACCAAGTGTAATATATCAAAATTTGCGGACGATACAAAAATGGGAGGAAAAGTAGGGGATGAGGAGGATAGGAAGAGTCTGCAAAAGGATATAGATAAGCTAGGTGAGTGGGCAACAACTTGGCAGATGAAATTTAATACTAATAAATGTGAAGTCATTCACTTTGGGAAAAAAAATGATAGGGCAAGTTATTTTCTAAATGAGGAGGAGCTGCGTTGTAATGCAACGCAAAGGGATCTAGGGGTATTAGTACATGAATCACTAAAAGTTAGTATGCAGGTGCAGCAAGCAATCAGGAAGGCCAATGGAGTTTTGGCCTTTATTGCTAGGGGGATTGAGTATAAAAACACGGTGGTCTTGCTGCAGCTGTACACAGTATTAGTGAGACCACATTTGGAATACTGTGTACAGTTCTGGGGTCCATACTTAAGAAAGGATGTACTAGCCCTGGAGGCGGTGCAGCGAAGGTTTACAAGATTAATTCCTGCAATGAGGGGATTGACATATGAGGAAAGGTTAAGTAGGCTGGAACTCTACTCTTTGGAGTTTAGAAGAATGAGAGGCGATCTCATTGAAACATATAAGATCGTGAGGGGCCTTGATCGGGTGGATGCACCGAGGATGTTCCCAATGATCGGGGAAACTAGAACTAGGGGACATAGTTGCAGAATAAGGGGGGGCTCTTTTAAAACTGAGATGAGGAAGAACTTCTTCACCCAGAGGGTGGTTAATTTATGGAATTCACTGCCCCAGGGAGCAGTGGAAGCAGAAACGTTAAATATATTTAAGTCTAAAATAGATGGTTTTTTAGCTGCCAAGGGGATAAGGGGCTACTGGGGAGAGGGCAGGGATATGGACCTAGGTATGGTTAGTATAGTAGACCTGAGTGATCTCCTGGACAAGTGTCGATCGCCTGGATTGGGGTCGGAGAGGAATTTCCCGGATTTTTTTCCCGAATTGGACCTGGGTTTTTATCCGGTTTTTTGCCTCCCCCAGGAGATCACGCGGTTCTTGGGGTGGAGAGGGGTGATAGCGGTATAAAGGGGAGGGTAGTGTCTTGTGTTCTGTGTCTTGTGTCTACTGTTTGTGGGTAAGTGTGTCTGTTTAGTGTTCAGCCATGAGCGAATGGCGGTGCGGGCTCGACGGACCTGGTGGTCTACTCTCGCACCTACTTTCTATGTTTCTATGTTTCTATGCACACTTGACAATAGTTACTTTTGGGGCCTCAATAGAAAATGGTGTCGATCACAGAATTTATTAATAGTTGTGGATGTAGCCCAGATCAGCAAACAGTTGTGATGTAGCCCAGACCATCATGCAAACCAACCTCCTTTCTATTGATTCCATCAACATTTCACACGACCACACCAAGGCCACCAGCATAATCAAGGACGTCTTTACTTGGGTCAATCCGTATTCTCCCCTCACCCATCAGGCAGGATGTACAGAAGTTTGAAAATGCATACCAGATTCAGGAACAGTTTCTCTCCAGCTGTTATCAGGCAACTAAACGGTCCTCTCATCAGCAAGAGTGCGGTCCTGACCTCCCATCTACCTCATTGGAGACATTTGAACTATCTTGAACAAAATGTTGTACCCTTTATCCTTTTTCTGTACAGTGGACAGCTAGTTTGTAATCATGTATAGTTTATTTCTTTGACTGGATAGCACGCAACAAAAAGCTATTCACTGTACCTCGGTACACGTGTCAATAATAAAGTAAAATAATTAACTGTTTTTCTACTTTAGTTCCATGTGTAAATAGCAATAAATTAATGTAAGAAAATATGCACCACAGAAGCAGTGCAGTAAACTATTTGTATTGATTTGTTTTTCCTGAGAGGTGGGAGCAACCTTATGGATGTTTTATAAGAAACATCTATTGTGATAGATTTAATAGTAACAAGTCAGCCACATTGTTCTTTTTTTGAATTTTGGCTGATTGTAATTTTTTTCTGAAATTTATTTTGACATCTTACTTTTCCTGCTAAGTATGCTGCTTCCATACATTAATGTTCCTCCAGTTAAGAAGACAGGAAATTTGCATAATGAACAGTAGGACAGTTGTCATCTGAAAAGAAACAATGAGTTAATACTTTGGGTAAAATAAAACTCATTACAAATGATTTGTGAGTGTTAAGTCTCATTTTGTACTTAGAATGTATCGATACATTGCGTGATTATAGTGCAGATGGAAGCATCAACTCATTAATTGGGACGACAGATGGCACAATGGGCTAAGTGTTCGGCTGGCAACCGGAAGGTAGCCGGTTCGAATCCCGTTTGGAGTGCATACTGTCGTTGTGTCCTTGGGCAAGACACTTCACCCACCTTTGCCTGTGTGTGAATGTGTGTGAGTGATTGGTGGTGGTCGGAGGGGCCGTAGGTGCAGATTGGCAGCCACGCTTCCGTCAGTCTGCCCCAGGGCAGCTGTGGCTACAGAAGTAGCTTACCACCACCGAGTGTGACTGAGGAGTGAATGAATAATGCGATGTAAAGCGCCTTGAGTATTAGAAAGGCGCTATATAAATCCCATCCATTATTATTATTATTAATGTCTGTGCTTGATGTCACTAAATAAGTCAAAAGTAATTATTGTTTGATTGTACAATTACAGTTCTTTAATGATACCTTATATTCATTTAATTAAAAGTGGGGTCATTGGAGTGAAACATTTCAGGGGGGTGGGGGGCGGGGTCGGTGTTGTAATTATGCTCCTAAAGCTAACCCCCCTTAGTCTAGTTCAGTAAAACACTGAGTCGTCAAGCACTGAACCATTAAACTTTTTGAACGAACAACGAATCCCCTATACGATACCTAAACCACCGCGGTTTCTATCCTTGTCACTGCCTGGCCAAGCCCTTCAGCCTCGTGCAAGCAGACACTTCCAAAAGGTCACGCAGTCCCAAGCGCCCCACAGAAGATCTACAGCGATCCTAGTGGGGGCTACCTTTTATAGGACAACGAACCCTGAGGGGCAGAACTACATACGGGTGGCGCCCCTTATAAGCCAATCACACATATCGATTACATTAAAATATTATTGACAGTTCCCCAACTCATTTACAAAGAGTCCCAATACACTGTTTCTACAGAAGCTTATGGAAAGTAGTCAGCTAACTGAATAATGCAACATTTACCCTGGCAGTACAAACAATCCAGCCAGGGCTTCACACTTCAGCCAATCATCAAACAGCAGTATAACTGTCCTGCAACAATATTAACATTATTTACAATCCGTTTGCAGCTATTCAATCAAGACAATGCACCCACAACACCTTAGAGTTTCTCTGCAGAATCCTCATACATTTTATCAATTGGGAGGACATCTGGAACTCACCTTATCTGATGTATTGATCTGGGACATAGACTTCCTGGCACCAGTTTGCAGCTTGTGGCGTCTTACCGAAAAAGGCTAACGCCTTGTAGACGCATAAATCCTTTACTTTATTTTAGCTCTGTTTTGCCAGGAATTACAGTGGTTGCAGTATATGGAGGAGTAGAATAGAAGACCAGGGTAGTCAAGTTGAGAGGTGTTAGATTCCAACAGAAGGGAAGACCAATGTCATGAAGTGAAAGTAGACTGAACTGTAACTGGCAATAAAAGGGAATTGAAAGTTTATCTCTGGGTCAGCCAGGATGCTGAGGTTAAAAGGAGTCTGGCTCAAATTGAGGTAGTGGCAGGTGATAAGATGGAAGTGGTGGTTTGGATATTAAGTTTATGACAGAAAGTTAAGATATTAGGATATGGGTTATTTGTATTCAGCTGAAGGAAATTATGGCAGGTCCAAATATAGACGTAGAAGTAGAGAGAGGTGGTAAAGAGAAAAGATATTTACTGTAAGAGCAATTATAAGAATAATTTTATAACAAACAAATAATATTGAAGTGAATATGATTTAAATACTGTGAAAAATGAGATTAATGCAAATTAAATGTTAAATGCAGCATAATTGTTTGTTTTATTACAGCCTGCAAGCAAAACTGCTGAAAAGTGTCATACCCATTTTTTTGATGTTCCTTCCTTCTTAACCGTTTCTGGGCAACTGCATTTGGAAGTAATGACAGGGTAAATAGCATTTTAAAAATTCACTTGAGTATTTTTTTGCATTCTGAGTTAAATTTCGACAAACATTGTCACATTTTTTACAAGTGTAAAATTGATGTTATGTAAAAGCAAACTACACAAATAAGTGACGTGAAAGCACTGGCAGCTTAGAGAAAAATAGGTCAGATTAACCCGTCATGCAGAGGAACAAATCAGATGTCAGAATATATGTGGTTTTGTTATCATTATCTTTGATTAATTGATCCATATCATAAGAATGGGCAGCACAATAGTGCAGCTTCTAGAACAGTTGCTCAGAGTGCCAGTCTGATATGATTATTAAGGGTTTGGACACGCTAGAGGCAGGAAACATGTTCCCGTAGCCCCTGGTTCTGTATTCCCTGGGTGAGTCCAGAACCAGGGTCTACAGTTTAAGAATAAGGGGTAAGCCGTCTAGAACAGAGATGAGGAAAACATTTTCACACAGAGGGTTGTGAATGTGGATTTCTCTGCCTCTGAAGGCCAATTTTCTGGATGCTTTCAAGAGAGAGTTAGATGGAGATCTTAAAGATGGCGGAGTCAGGGGATATGGCGAGAAGGCAGGAATGGGGTACTGATTGTGGGTGATTAGCCGTGATCATATTGAATGGCGGTGCTGGTTCGAGGGGCCGAATACTCCTGCACCTATTGTCTATTATCTTGGGTGATGTCTATGTGGAGGTTGCACTTTCTCCCTGTGACCAAGTGGGTGTCGTCCCAATGCTACAGATTCCTCCCAGGGCCAAGCAGATTGGTAGATTAATTACCCCTCGTACATAGGTGGGTGATAGGGGATGCCGATGAGAAGATGGGAAGAATAAAACATGTGGTATTAATGTAGCATTACTGTAAATGGGTCATTGATGGTCAGTGCAGACTCAGTGAGCTAAAGGGCTTGTTTCTGTATTATAAGATTTGGGCTTTCAATTATTCTAATTTCACAAGATCCAAAAAACATCTATTAAAATCATTCCTCCTTCAATTATGTCCTTCTATAGTTATTGCAGTTTTCTTCCATTTGTACAATGCTGATGGCAATATGCAAGGAATTTTAATTTCAAGTTTATAAAAACTTAGACTGGGATCATCCATTCACACCCTTGATATTCTAAATTGCTTTACAAACAGGGAAAATATTTTTGGCATGTTCTCAAGATTATAATGTGGGGAATGTGGCAACTGCTAGTCGTATTTACTGTACTGCAACTTAATTCAAACCCTTTCCTTGAGGATAATCAATAATTCATGAGAAACAATAAACAGTTGTGTTTTAATAATTTAAAATGTATCACCTAGAGGTTCTTCTGGAAGACTTGAGATCTGTAGCCATTTGGTTCTGCAAAATCAACTTGATCTATCTCTAAATATGTCCATTGCCAAAGATAGACACAAAAAGCTGTAGTAACTCAGTGGGTAAGACGGTGTCTCTGGAGAAAAGGAATAGGTGACCTTTCGGGTCAAAAACCTTTTTCAGACTCTGTCAGGGGAAGGGAAAATTAGATGTGTAGATAGTGATATAGAGAGACTGAACAAATGAATGAAAGATATGCAAAAAAGTGATAATGATAAAGGAAATAGGCCATTGGTCACTGTGAGCTAGGTGAAAACGAGTTACAGACATTGATTCTTAACAAGGTGACAAACTAGTACAGTGACTTAGGTGGGGGAGGGACTGCGAGTTAGGGCATGTAAGGGTTACTTGGTCATTTTGTTATGTCCATTGCCAGTATGAAGGAGGGTCTGCACCCAAAATATTGCCTATCCATTCCCTTCACTGATGCTGCCTGACCTGAGTTACTCCAGGTCTTTGTCTTCTGTTCCAACTGTGTAAAATAATTATTGGCTGCCATACTTAAGATCAGATGATTACAGTGATTCAACATTAGTTAAGACCAAAGTTGGACCCTTGAAGACTGAAAAAGGTGAATTTATTATGGGGAACAAGGGAATGGCAGATGAGTTGAACAGGTACTTTGGATCCGTCTTCACTAAGGAGGACACAAACAATCTCCCTGATGTACTAGTGGCCAGGTGATCTGGGGTGACGGAGGAACTGAAGGAAATCCACATTAGGCAGGAAATGGTGTTGGGTAGACTGATGGGACCAAAGGCTGATAAGTCCCCAGGGCTTGATGGTCTGCATCACAGGGTACTTAAGGAAGTGGCTCTAGAAATCGTGGACGCATTGGTGATAATTTTCCAATGTTCTATAGATTCGGGTTCAGTTCCTGTGGATTGGAGGGTGGAAAATGTTATCCTACTTTTTAAGAAAGGCGGGAGAGAGAAATCGGGGAATTATAGACCAGTTAGCCTGACATCGGTGGTGGGGAAGATGCTGGAGTCAATCATAAAATATGAAATAGCAGCACATTTAGATAGCAGTAACAGGATTGGTCCGAGTCAGCAGGGCTTTACAAAGGGGAAGTCATGCTTGACTAATCTTCTGGAATTTTTTTAGGATGTTACGAGGATAATGGACAAGGGAGAGCCAGTGGATGTAGTGTACCTGGACTTTCAGAAAGCATTTGATAAGGTACCACATAGGAGATTAGTGTGCAAAATTAGGGCTCACGGTATTGGGGGTAGAGTGCTGACATGGATAGAAAATTGGTTGGCAGACAGGAAACAAAGAGTAGGGTTTAACCGGCCCCTTTCAGAATGGCAGGCAGTGACTAGTGGGGTACCACAAGCATACAATATACATCAATGATATAGATGAAGGGATTCAAAGTAACATTAGCAAATTTGCAGTTGACAAAGCTGTGTGGCAGTGTGAACTGTGAGGAGGATGCTATGAGAATGCAGGGTGACTTGGACAGGTTTGGTGAGTGGGCAGATGCATGTCAGTTGCAGTTTAATGTGGATGAATGTGAAGTTATCCACTTTGGTAGCAAAAACAGGAAGGCAGATTATTATCTAAATGGGGTCAAGTTGGGAAAAGGGGAAGTACAACGGGATCTGGGGGTCCTTGTTCATCAGTCAATGAAAGTAAGCATGCAGGTACAGCAGGCAGTGCAGAAAGCGAATGGCATGTTGGCCTTCATAACAAGAGGAGTTGAGTATAGGAGCAAAGAGGTCCTTCTACGGTTGTATAGGGCCGTAGTGAGACCACACCTGGAGTATTGTGTGCAGTTTTCGTCCCCTCATTTGAGGAAGGACATAATTGCTATTGAGGGAGTGCAACGTAGGTTAATTCCCGGGATGGCGGGACTGTCATATGCTCAGAGAATGGAGCGGCTGGGCTTGTAAACTCTGGAGTTTAGAAGGATGAGAGGGCATCTTATTGAAACATATAAGATTATTAAGGGTTTGGACACACTAGAGGCAGGAAACATGTTCCCGATGTCGGGGGAGTCCAGAACCTGGGGCCACTGTTTAAGAATAAGGGGTAAGCCATTTACAACGGAGATGAGGAAACACTTTTTCACACGGAGTGATGTGAGTCTGTGGAATTCTCTGCCTCAGAGGGTGGTGGAGGCCGGTTCTCTGGATACTTTCAAGAGAGAGCTAGATTGGGCTCTTAAAGATAGCGGAGTCAGGGGATATGGGGAGAAGGGAGGAATGGGATACTGATTGGGGATGATCAGCCATGATCACATTGAATGGCGGTGCTGGTTTGAAGGGCTGAATGGCCTACTCCTGCACCTATTGTCTATTGTCTATAACAGTTGTTTTAAATGAAAGCAAACACTAGAGAGTAGAAATAAACGTTTCGGGGAGTGGTAGGAATGGTTTTAGTTACAAGATTAAATGCCATAAGAGTTTTGGACATAAAGTTGGAAAAACATTCGTACAGTAAGGGCTGTCAGTCGGGGAATGCTTTTAGTGATCATGTGAGCTATTGATCGTAGTTTAGCAAGATGATGGAAGGTAATCTAGCATTAAGGTTACGAAGAGCAGGATGATAGAAGGTTAGAATTCGGAAATCTATTTCTGCAAATTTGGCGTTTGCAGTAGTTCTGACAGCTGACTGGAAAGTACTCTGGAAGTGTGTAGTCCTCTTGGATTCCTCCTCTGTATTATAGAAATTAACAACTCGGAAGGAAGCCATCTGGCCAATGATAGCAAAAAAGACTTGGGTTGTTGTCACTTCCCAGTGCTTGTAACTATGAATGCATTCCTATTTTCTTAGAGCTTTGTATACATATAATATTTATAAAATTACAATAGGCTGATTCAGAAAACTATTCAAATAACAACTAAAACTCGTTATTCAAACTACCCGTAAATTAGGTAGTTGATTCAGACAATTAATAAAGGTGTGTTCAGAATCCACATTTATGCAAAATTTGGTGTTAGGTAAAAAGCAAAAGGCTGGAGGAACTCAGCGGGTTCGGTAGCATCTGAGGATGGAATGAACAGACCAGGTTAATTGGCAGATGGGTGGAGTAAATTTCAAAGGCTAGGAGTGAAAAAGAGACAAAGGGACATCAGATTCGAAAATTGGGGGATTCAGTGGAAGAATGGCACCTCATATTCGGATTTGGTTCTTGGTTTCTTGGTCCTCCAAAATATTCCAAAGGGAATTTAATGGTATAATATTGAAATTGAATTATCCTTTTTCAATTAATTTCTCCCTCACTTTCCCCTATCCTCCTCCCCCCTTGTGCGCACATTTTTCTCACCATCTCCCACCACCATAGTTATTATTCTCTATTCTCTGCACTCATCTTCCATTTCAGCTCCTTTCAGCCTTTGTCACTTACTCTACCCATCTGCCAAATAACTGTCTCACCTATATCCACTATTTACAAAGGTATAAACGTTGAATTCTTAAACTTTAGGTAACCAAACAAAACCCAACCCTCCTTCCTCCTCCACATTCTTCTTTTTTATTTTTTTTATTTAACCTTTATTTAACCAGGAGAAGTCTCATTGAGATTAAAAATCTCTTTTACAAGAGAGTCCTGGCCAAGACAACTGCCTGGCCCGTTGAGTTACTGCAACACTCTGGTCTTTTTTTTTAAACCGGCATCTGCAGTTTGTGGTTTTTAATCTTTTGCCTGTTACATGCCAGGTTTTGCCCCAATCCTACCTCTCTTATTCAGCTTTCTCCCCACTATTCTATCGGCCTGAAAAAAGCCCTGACCCAAAATGTCGCCTGTCCATTCTCTCGACTGGTGCTGCGTGACCAGCACTTTGTTTATTGCCTAAAATTCCAGCATGCAGTTTCTTGTGCTTTATTCTATGCTGTAATTTAAAAAAAATCTTCAGTGCAATTGTAAAACATTATGGGAGGGGGATGCTGGAATTGACTTTGGGGTGTTGTGCTTAGACAAGCTGAATATTGGTCTCCTGCTCCTGGAAAGTGTCGTACTTGAAGGAAATAAATAGCAAAAAATCCTGCAGTAATGTTTAAAAGACAGCACTGTATCTTTCATAAAAAATACATTACTGTTTCATTCTCTGGATAAGAACATTTGCTTACTCAATATTTATATTGGGTATGACTGTTCTGGGAGTTGCTAACTATATAGTATCATCCCCTTGTGCTACATCATTGGTCATCAAGCATATGCAAGTAATTTTAGCAGGGCAGTTTTGATGTATATTAGATATGATTCTCCAGCTATTCATTTTAATTTATTCTCTATTTATAATGTGTACAATTTGCGCATTAATTTGAAATTATGTTGCGTTTAAAAAATACTGACAAATGTGATACTAAATATTCAGATTTTGACTTTATTTTTTTAATAAAAAAACAATACACATTTATAAGGACTATGATGATTTCCCCAGTTATGCCAGAGCTGAGGGGACAAATCATGATTCAAGTAAAGGTACACAATGTAATTGATATTTGAGGCTTTTGATTAACCGTTTCGGGGATAGTTACTGGGACACAATTATCCAGATCATTATAACCCTCTAAGAGGTTTAACTACCAAATCCGATGTGATTTAAAATCACCCCCAGTATTACACTTTTTTTCAACTCTGTTTTTGTATGCTGTATTTTTGTTGCAGTAGCACAGTGGAACTGGCTAAGAATCTTCAGTGTAAACCTCTTGGTTCAGAAACTTTGGTTGCAGATTTACTTTGCACCAGTTGTCACGTAGAATAGGGATTAAGATTTTAATTGGTTTACAGCTTCATGTGTTTGGGGAATTTTGAACATGACTGAGCTTCTCTGCACATATTTTCTTATTCCCTAGCTGGTGAATAGTTTGAAACACGAAGGAGGTGTCAAGAGGGAAAACATCCTTCTATATAGATCTTGACAATTTGCACCTGTTCTATCCTTATCTCACACAAATTTGTCTGTTCATCTCTGGCCATTGTCCAACCATCTGCCAATCAAGCCCCCTCCTCCCTCACCTGTATCTCCTATCATTTGAAAGATTTTGTCCTGTTCCCACATCTCTTCCACCTTTGCTCACACACCATCCCCCCTCCACACCAGGTAATTCCATACCTTAACATCATGTAATCTGAAGAGTAAACTTTTGGAAACAGGAAAGGTAGATGCTGGTTTACAAAAATATTGTGAATTTGTGTTTTGATTTAAGATACCTTGATTGAAAAACTTCTGTAAATGTTCTTCAGTCTGAAGAAGAGTCTCGACCCGAAGAGTCTCGACACCTATTCCTTTCTCGAGAGATGCTGTCTGACCTGCTGAGTTACTCCAGATTTTTGTTTCTATCTTCAGTTTAAACCAGTATCTGCTGTTGCTTCCTACACATTCTGTAAATGTTTGTTAGATATTTCCCTAATAATCAAATAAAATGTCCTGTCCTTTTTACATTATCATAGTGCAGGAAGAGGAAAGATGTAGAATTTTCAGCAGCATCTCTGGTGTAAACCTTTTGCAATATTAACTTCATCTGGGAATCTGAGATTTTTAAATCTTGGGGGAAATATAGGTAAGCTACTCCTATTTTAACTTTGGGGGTAGTAGTTTAGTAAATGTCTGAAGTCATTTTAAAATGTATCTATAAAATCATTGTATTATTTTTTTTAATGTTTCCTGTAACATAAGGTCACATTAGCACATTTGAACATTAATTATTAGATGGGAAGGGAGTGAAATGTGGAAAAAAAAACAGTATTAAATTCACCTTGGAAAAAAATGTATGCCATTTTGAGGAGAAGGAAATTTAGAGTTGTCTTAACTTGAAACGTAGCAACATAAACTAGTAATGTGCTTGAACTGATTCCTCTTCAAATTCAAGTTATGTAATCTCACTTGTAGTTACTCCCCATGTCCACCTTTATCTTTTTTTTTGTATTTTATGCCTACAATTTGTACATTTTTTCCTCTGGTTGTTGTGCATCCTCCCTGTGATCACATGTGTTTTTTTCGTGTGCTCCAGTTTCCGCTCACATCCCAAAGATATATAGGTTTGTGGGTTAGTTGGCCTCTGTAAATTACCCATAGTGTGTAGGGAGTGGTCTGTGTGGACTCGATCAGCCGTAGGGTCTGTTTCCAAGGGTCTGTATCACAAAACTAAATGTTATTGCATCAGTCTTAAATAGTTCATCTGACAGCTCGTTCTATCCACCCATCACCCTCTGTGTGAAAAATATTGTTTATCGGGGTCCTATAAACGTTTTCCTCTCTTATCTAAACCTATGCCGTCTAATTCTTGATTCATTGGGTTAAAAATGCATGCATTCGCCCTATCTATGTCCCTCATCATTTTATATATCTGTATAAGATCACCCTACAGCCTCCAAGGAATAAAGTCTCCATATAGCTCAAGCACTTGATTCCTGGCAACATCACGTAAATCTTTTCTGCACTTTTACCAGTTTAACTGCGTCCTTCCTATAACAAGATGACCAAAACTAAGCACAATACTCCCAAGTGTAGCCTCGCCAACATCATGTACAAAAGTAAAATTACATCCCAACATCCATACTCAATTTCCTGATTGATGGAGGTCAGTGTGCCAAAAGCCTTCATCAACATCCTATCTACCTGTGATGCCACTTTCAGGGAACTGTATACTTGTACTCCAAGATCTCCCTGCTCTGCAACATTCCCACAGGCCCTACCATTCACTGTGAAGGTCCTGTCCTGGTTTGATTTCCAAAAATGCAACACCTCACATTTATCTAAATTAAACTCCATTAGCCATTCCTCAGCCCACTTGATCAGTAACGGCATTTTTCCCAACTTTGTCTGATCTTAAAATCACAAGAAATCACGGCACAATTGCTCATCTTGTTTTTCTTCAGCCTTTATCTGTAGCCCAATGGGTCATTAATATTTTTCACTGGATAAAATTTGGGAAAAGGCCCTGCACAGAATGGAGACTACCACTTGTCACATTTCACTAATTAGTATTTTATGCATTTATTCACACTTCACTAATTACTATTTTAAGCATTTATTCTGATTCTTTATCTCCTATATTCCAGCTAATTCCGAGACCTCCAAACGACTTTAGCAGTGTTTTTATTTTTAATAAAACAAACGGCTATTTTTTTTAAATTTGCAGATTGTGTGCATGGTTTACTTCAACCTAATTGAATTTTCATTTTATTGCCTGTTATTTCTGCTGTTGTAAACTGCATGCTCATACTCTTTAACTGAATTTTTCAGTATTTTTATTTTTTAAAAGCCGAATTAAGGTTATTATTTTTTTATTTTGCAGATTGCGTGCAGTTTATGTCAACCAACAGAAATTTTTGGTTTAAATATTTTCAGAAATGTCTGAAACATCAAGTGCATTCTGTTGATTTCTATGTTGTTTCCTTTGTTTTTGATACTGTCGCATCCGAGGTAAATGGGTTTTATGAAAACCCCTTTTGCATTCAGTATCTAATACTGGTTTGTGGTGCAATATGTTAAAGGGAAATCAAAATATCCATTCTCTCATCTGGCAAAGTTCCTTCGGTACCCGTTAATGTTGGTGCACAGCAGATGAATTTGTTTTCGATATTAGCAATCCGCAAATTTAGAATTGAGCTGAGAGTTTGTGCAGAATCTTAAGTATTTCGACCTGTGGATCAACATCGGCTTACTTTGGCTTAAACTTTATTGAATTAATTCAAATTCAAAGAGGTAATTAAAATGTCACTCCACATTTCAGAGGACCAAATGTTAGATTTTTTTCTGTTCCACATTCTCTCTTTTTTAATAATGCCAAATTAAATTGGATTGTGTTCCCGTGCTAGTGAAGTGAAAAGCCAAGACAGTTAGTTCACGATTGATAGCTGAGGGGAGAAGAAATGTCTTCACCTCGAGGGGAGTGAATCTTTAATATTCTCTGCCCTAAGGGCTGTGGAGGCAGTCATTCAAATCCATTCAAAACAAATAGTTATTGATATTTATATATTAGGGTAACGGACGAAATATGGGATTAGTACAGTAAAGTGGGACTGAGGTAGAAGATCTGACATGATCGTTTTGAATGATGAAGCTGGTGAAGACAAAATAGCCAACTCTAAGAAATTTGAAGCATACTTTTCAACAATTCTTTTCTAAAAGCTTTCCAATAGATTTTGTTCAAAATAATTATTGATGAAAATGTATGATACCTGAAATACCAACAAAATGCAATGAAAGTGTATGTGCTTAGAGTGGTGTATCCCTTAAAAAAATTATGTAAATTATCAAATGATTATATGAAATATGAAATTCCAAGATCACAGCATACACAGAATTGTTATCCTGTTTGTGAATGCTTTTATTGGCCTATCATCAGTCACACTACATCTGATAACTTATCACTGCATGAACTTTTAGTATTATCTGATTTATGAAATACATCCTGAAAATTGTGTGAGTTACTAGACAATTTTAATTTGGTCTGCAAAACAATAATTTGATCTGCTTTTGACAGATGACATGTATGAACATCAATTCCATGCCTAAATGGATGTAACTCAATATTGCATTTATCAATTATTTAGCAATCTTCATATTAGTGCTTTGTTTAAGAAACAATAGTTAATTTTTGCAAGATCTGGTGCATGATAAATGTATGCTGATGTGTACATTAAAAGCACAATTGAATTAAACCTGCGAATCATGGCAGTAGAATATCAAAACCTGTAGAAGAACACCTAATCTTAAGTGGAAGAACATTGTAAGAATATTTGTAATTTTTAACCAGCCTGAAATTATGCTAGAAATATACTCATTTATTTATATCATGAGATTTTCAATCTGAGGAACTTGTCAAGTATGGACATCTTATGTTTTGATAGTTTTCTAATCAAGTACAAAAATAAAAAAACTCCATTGATTTCTTAGGGCATTCACGCAAGTATATACCTTTGGCCCAGCATTTCGAGCGGAAAATTCCCAAACCAGACGACATTTAGCAGAGTTTTATATGATAGAAGCAGAACTTGCCTTTACCGAAAACCTGAAAGACATCATGGAGGTAAAGATGCTTTGGCATATCAAGTTGTTCCTGTATTCTCTGTGTTCCCAAAGTGGTGTGTTACTTAATCTACTCGGTGCTAAGCAATGGCAGTGTGCCATAATCATCATGAACAATTGTAAAAATATATATTTGAATAATACCTGTTTTGCCGATTATGTTCAAGCCTTCAGCACATACGGTGCAATAGTAGCAATGCAATCTTGCTTCTGGATTAACTGCAAATAATTTTCTATTACTTTGTAACAAAGCAGAACCACAATTTCCTGGTCGAAACATTTAAAATATATATACTCTGAATATTCATGGCAAATGCTGATTGCCTTGCCTATTATATCAGATTGGATCTGTTTTTAGATGGGGTATTTTTAAACCTACTTTTCTTCAGTAGTGTGTTTGTTTTTTAGTGTGTTCGCCCATATTCCTGTGCATTTTTCTTATGCCCATTTATAATTCATGAAACCTCACCATGAATCCCCGTTAGCTTGATCCTGACAGCTTGTTTAACCCAAACCTGAGCAATATTTGGAATTCTCAGGTCAATTAAATAAGTTTAGCCATCAAGACCACCCAACACTTACTGTATTGTCAATAGTTTTTTTTTAATGGAGCTTTTGAAGAAAGATTGTATATTTACAACTTTGTGCTCATAACATTTGTGGAAATATTAAGGTACCCTCACAGCGATTATAATTGCTAAGTGCAGCTGTTGCTCTGCTGTGAGGATGTTATCGGCACCATTTGTCACTTTATTAGGACAAAAAAGTATGTTTCAACTATATAGATATCTAGATGAACCTGTCTTGCAGTAGTTCACTGACTATTTATTTTGTAGTTAATAAAATCATAAATTTTCTTTCCTCATGATTCCTGAATATTATTCACTTTGGTTTTCTTCTGTGTTATTCTTTGAAAATGTATACTGATTACTGAATACTTGTTTCATTATAGTTTTCTATTTACTAATAAACATTTCGTATTAACCAGCCTCTATATTCTGTGCTTTTCTACCATGTTACATTTTGGACTTTATTTTGATCAAACACGCCTACTGTTTCCGATAACGGCTTGGAGGTTTGTCGGCCTCGGGTCCACTACTCTTTAAACTTTAATTGAACCAGTGTTCCTACTGCATTTTTTTAACTTCTCTTCCCTTCAGTGAAAACTTGTGTACTGCCTGATTCACCTCAATTCTATTGTGGATAGTGGACTTTGTCTATGGAACTGATGCACTGCAATGCTGAGAACTATATTCTGCAGTCTGTATCTTCCCCTTTGCTCTTTCTATTTACTTGTGTTTGAATTAATTGATTTATTTATGTATGATATATCTGACCTGTTTGGTTTGCATGCAAAACACATAGCAATAATAAAGCTTAACCTAAAAAATAATGTAAAATACTAATTTTAAATAGTTTGCCATATCCTTAAATTGATTCATGCTTTTCTGATTTTTGTATCACTCGTGCTTTTCTTTTACAGGACCATTTACTGGTATATATCTCATTCTACGTCTGAAAGCACTTACTGTAGGCTTTGATTTCCTCTTTTAGCTTGTGTATTTCTTTTCAGCATTTGCCGTTTTATTTTATATCTTTTCATTTTACAGCGAATAAGCTTACAGGATTTACTTTCATATTGTAATCCATTTTGCTTTAATTTCATCTTTAATTTACATCTTGCCTCATTTGCACGTGGAACTCGTGGGATATGCATTGGCTTTATGCTAAACACCACTTTGCATATTCCACAGTATAAAATGGACCATAGATGGATGATTGTACACAAAAATGCTGGAGAAACTCAGCGGGTGCAGTAGCATCTATGGAGCGAAGGAAATAGGCGACGTTTCGGGCCGAAACCCTTCTTCAGACTGATGGGGGGTGGGGGGGAGAAGGAAGGAAAAAGGGAGGAGGAGGAGCCCGAGGGCGGAGGGATGGGAGGAGACAGCTCGATAGTTAAGGAAGGGGAGGAGACAGCAAGGGCTAGCAAAATTGGGAGAATTCAATGTTCATGCCAACCGGACGCAAGCAACCCAGGCGGAATATGAGGTGCTGTTCCTCCAATTTCCGGTGTTGCTCACTCTGGCAATGGAGGAGACCCAGGACAGAGAGGTCGGATTGGGAATGGGAGGGGGAGTTGAAGTGCTGAGCCACCGGGAGTTCAGGTAGGTTATTGCGGACTGAGCGGAGGTGTTCGGCGAAACGATCGCCCAACCTCCGCTTAGTCTCCCCGATGTAAATCAGCTGACATCTAGAGCAGCGAATGCAGTAGATGAGGTTGGAGGAGATACAGGTGGACCTTTGTCGCAACTGGAACGACTGCTTGGGTCCTTGAATGGAGTCGAGGGGGGAGGTGAAGGGACAGGTGTTGCATTTCTTGCGGTTGCAACGGAAAGTGCCCGGGGAGGGGGTGGTACGGGAGGGAAGGGAAGAATTGACAAGGGAGTTGCGGAGGGAGCGGTCTTTGCGGAAGGCAGACATAGGGGGAGATGGGAAGATGTGGTGAGTGGTGGGGTCACGTTGGAGGTGGCGGAAATGGCGGAGGATTATTTGTTGTATTTGCCGGCTGGTGGGGTGAAAGGTGAGGACTGGGGGACTCTGCCCTTGTTGCGAGTGCGGGGATGGGGAGAGAGAGCAGTGTTGCGGGGTATGGATGAGACCCTGGTGCGAGCCTCATCTATGGTGGTGGAGGGGAATCCCCGTTCCCTGAAGAACGAGGACATTTCCGATGCCCTGGTGTGGAACGTCTCATCCTGGGAACCGATGCGGCGTAGGCGGAGGAATTGGGAGTAGGGGATGGAGTCTTTACAGGGGGCAGGGTGGGAAGACGTGTAGTCCAGATAGCCATGTGAGTCAGTTGGTTTGTAGTGTATGTCGGTCAGAAGTCTGTCCCCTGCGATGGAGATGGTGAGGTGGATGGATGATTGTTCTCTGTATTACTTGCGGTCTACATTGACTGTATATTTGTAATTTTCAACAAATTAAAACCAGAAAGCTAAAAGTTTTAAATTCATCTCAGTATGAGAGCACAAGTAGATGGGTTTAGGTTTATTATTATTCATTTATTATTTAGGTTATTACGCATTAAAGTAGGTGGGTTTAGCTTTTATTATAGTCACGTGTAGAGAGGTAAACATTGTTTTGCGTGTTATCAATTCAGATAATATCACACTTAAATACAGTCAAGCCAAACTCAAGTACAATAGTAAGTAAGTTTATTGGCCAAGTACTCACATACAAGGAATTTGCCTTGGTGCTCCGCCCACAAGTAACAATATGACATGCAGTGACAGTTACGAATGACTCAGAAAACACTAAACATTAATAATAATAAAACATTAATGATAAAACACCACTGATCAAGCATGTGAACCAACAAAATACCAGATCAAAGGGAGGCTACAGATTTTTGGCTGTTGAGTAGAGCAACTACTCATGGATAAAAACTGTTTTTATGTCTGGCTGTGGCAGCTTTGACAGTCCGGAGTTGCCTTCCAGAGGGAAGTGATTCAAAGAGTTTGTGGCCAGGGTGAGAGGGGTTAGAGATGATCTTGCCCGATCGCTTCCTGGTCCTTGCAGTTCATCAATGGAGGGAAGGTTGCAGCCAATAATCTTCTCTGCTGATCGAACGATTCGTTGCAGCCTCCAGGTATCGTGCTTGGTGGCTGTGCCAAACCAGGCCATGATGGAGAAGGTGAGAACAGACTACGATGGCCATGTAGAATTGGACGTTCATTGCCTGTGGCAGATTGTGTAGGTAGAGGGAAGGAAAAGATACACCTTACAAAATATAGTTCTCTGCATTCTAACAAAACGCTTCGACAAAGTCCATTATTCACATGAGGTAGAGGAGAATTAGACTGTACCCTAGCTTATGCAAGAACCACTTAGAAGCCTGATAATAGAGGGGAAGAAGCTGTTCCTGAGACTGGTGGTGCATGCTTTTAAGCTTCTATATTTTCTGCCCGATAGTAGCGGGAAGAAAAAGGAATGACTCGGGTGGGAAAGGTCTTTGATTATGTTGTCTGCTTTTCTGAGGCACCGTGAAGTGTTAATGGAATCTATGGTGGAGAGTCTGGTCTGTGTGATGGACTGGGCTACATCCACAACTCTCTGAAATTTCTTGCAGTCTTGGGTAGAGCTGTTCCCAAACCAAGTTGTAATGCGTACCCAACGGGCATCCGTAGAAGTTTATAAGTATTTTTGGAGACGTGAATTTTCTCAGTCTCAATTGGGAATAGAGGTGTTGGTGTGCCTCCTTGGCTGTCACTTCAATGTGGTTGGTCCACAACTGATCATTAGTAATATTTACACCAAGGGAGGTGAAGCTCTCAACCAGTTCTACTTCAACACATTTACACTGTTTGGCATGTATTCTACTACGCTTCCTGAAGTCGGTAACTAGCTCTTTTGACTAATTGACATTGAGAGATTCCACCATGTTACTAAGTTCTCCATCTCCTTCCTGTACTTCATCTCATCTTTGTTTGAGAACTGACCAACCACAGTGGTGCCATTTGCATTCTTGTAGATGGAGTTAGAGCTGAATTCGGCTGCACAGTGGTGAGTGTACAGGGTGTACAGTCGGGAACTGATAACACATCCTTGCGGGGCAGAGGTATTGACAATTATTGTGGAGGAGATTTTGTCACCTGTCATCACTGTGGTCTGTGGGTCAAAGTTAAGGATCCAGTGGCAGATGGAGGTGCTGATTCCGAGATCCTACAAATTTTGGGCTAAGTTTGGATGGGATTTTACTTCGGAGTCACGTGAGTGACTACGGAAGAACCCCGCCAGGACGCATGCGTGTCATATCGCTACACGCATTGCGAAACGTCAGACGCGGTGGAAAGACGTTCCCCCGCAGCGGCAGTTTAAAAACCGCTAATTGCAGGTAAGCGTTTACTCTGCAGTCTTTTTTGTTTCCATTTCCAACTACAGGTAGGAACATGGATAAAACAAAGAAGACAAGGGCTGCGACAAAGCTGGAGAGGGAGCACCGCGGAGCAGCAGGCAGCCAGCAGCAGCAGCCGACGGCACTTGGATCACCGATAGTGGGATCAGCTGTGCCCGATGTCGCCTCCGCACCGGCCAAATCCACGCGGCCGGGCGGCAAGGCTAGACACAAAACAAACAAGGTCGTGGACTCAGAGGAGTCCGACTTTGAACCACCGCGGGCGGCCAGCGACCGAGAGCGCTGGAGCCGAATGGAGCGGTGTATGGAGCATTTGCTCCAACGTGACAGACTCCGGGAGATGGAGTTGGGTCACTGTGGGCCCTATGATAAACCCACAGCAGTACCTTTTCAAGGGCTGCACAGTGCTTCTACCTCATCGGAGGGGAGCACTGCGGGTCAGTTCTGGGCTGACCTGGAAGAGGGGTCCGCAGAAGAAAAGACAAGTGTGCATGGGGTGCGGGAAAAAGAGAACCTACTGGACATGGTGGCCAATTTTATACAGCCGGACCAGACTGGACAAAATCTGGAGCCAAAGCTTGCTGCCAGTATAGACTACATGTCTTTAAACCAGTTACAAGAACAGGCTGTACTGGACATCACAGGAAGACACCTGGCACCGGGCAATTGCATATCTCTGAATGTTCCAATAGTTAACAACTGTATATGGAAACACATTGGAACAGGAGTCAGGAGTATGGACGTAAAATTGCAAAAAGTACTGAAACTACTGACCGCAGGGATAACAGCATTTGCCCGCACAGTGGACGACAAGGACATGTCCCAGGACCAACAAGATGCACTGGCACTATTCTGCAATACCCAACATGAAATAAATAACATCAGGAAAAGTGCCATTCAACCCACACTGAACCCAAAATTAGCGGGACTGTGCAAACCTGGGACCACAAAACCACCCATACTCTTGTTCGGAGGCAACCTATCGAAGCAAGTAAAAGAGCTCGATGAGGAAGCCAAAACCCTGGGATTAATAAAAGGAACACCAACAAAAACCCACTACAGCCAAAGACAGCACCCCTACGCACCCACCAGCAGAACTGGTGAAAGCTCGAAGGCACGGTATCCAAAACATGAGTCTTTTTTAGGCCATGGCCCAGGCCGGCCTTCTTGGAAGATGCGGGGACCTCCAACGCAAACCAAACCGAAAATCCAGACACCAGCGCAACAACAACAGCGAAGAAACTACAAAAAGAAGTAAACCTGCCACTGGTAACAATGGAGGTAGGTGGGTCTGGTTCCCTAAAAAATATGGAGAGCATGGAGGTTGGGGGGAGACTACACTGTTTTCTGAATGCGTGGAGCATGTTAACAACCGATACTTACATCTTAAGCAGTATCCAGGGATATACAATAGAGTTTATACACAAGTACAGCCCTCCAGTTCAACATATACCGAACCGAGTGTTCATGCTCTCTGATAAAGAAAAATCAGAGGCACAAGCTGAACTGGAGCGGCTTTACATAAAAGGTGTAATTGAGAAAACTCAACACGAACCATTAGAATTTGTGTACAATATATTTACCAAAATCAAAAAAGATGGTGGTTGTCGCATCATCATCGATCTGACAAAATTGAATACATTTGTACAATATATTCACTTTAAAATGGAAACCTTTGTTACTGCTAAACAATTAATTTCCAAAGGTTACTTCATGGCCAGCATCGATTTAAAAGATGCTTACTATACAGTGCCTATACGAGGTGACCACAGATGTTACTTAAAATTCAACTGGATGGGACAGCTTTGGCAGTATAAAGCACTGCCAAATGTGCTATCATCAGCCCCCAGGCTGTTCACAAAAATTTTTAAACCAGCCCTAGCGTTTCTACGGAAACGTAAACACATGGTCATGGCATATTTAGATGACATACTCATTGTGGGCAAAACTTTGGAATTGGCCATACAAACTGTAACAGCCACAAAACAGTTATTTGAAAAACTGGGATTTATCATCCATCCAGTTAAATCTAAACTAACGCCTTCCACTACTATGGACTATTTGGGGTTCACCATTGACTCAGTTCACATGACGGTGACACTACCTAAGGGAAAGGCTAGAGATTTAATAGAGGCTTGCAATAACCTCATTGACATCAGAAAACCATCCATCAGATTGGTAGCAAAAGTAATTGGTAAAATGGTGGCTGCTTTCCCAGCCACACAATTTGGACCTCTACATTACCAAAACTTACAGAGAGCAAAAATACAAGCACTCAAAATTAATGCAGGTCACTTTGACAGACCTATGAAACTACCAATCCAAGCCAAAATGGAACTAATATGGTGGATAGATAACATCTGGCTTTGTTCCAACCCAATCATTGTCAGTAACCCTTCCATGGTACTACAAACTGATGCCAGTGCACTTGGATGGGGAGCCACCAATACCATCACCAGCTGTGGAGGTAGATGGACTGCACAGGAGGCATCTTTCTTACTCACACTGGGCATAAACTACTTGGAAATGTTGGGTGCATTCCATGGCCTAAAGTCATATTGTACTGGGTCATATCACCAGCATGTTAGACTACAAATAGACAATACCACCGTGGTAGCATACATTAACCACATGGGTGGAAACAAATCGATATCATGTGACAATCTGGCTAATTCAATTTGGCAATGGTGTATCCAGAGAGATATTTGGATATCAGCCACTTACCTACCAGGAAGACTAAATTTAGTGGCAGACACCAGGTCACGCAAATTTAATGAAAACACCGAATGGATGTTGAACAAAAAAGTATTTGCTGATATTACAGCAAAATATGGAACACCAGATATCGATCTATTCGCATCCAGACTAAACCACCAGATACCAAACTATCTTTCATGGGAACCAGACCCTGGGGCAGCAGCGACAGATGCATTTTCGCTGCATTGGGGGAAATTGTTTATTTACGCATTCCCTCCTTTCTGCCTCATCAGTCGAGTATTAAGGAAAATACAACTAGACTCTGCGTCTGGTATTTTGGTAGTACCCGATTGGCCTACTCAACCATGGTTCCCAGTGGTACAAAACATGGTATTAGAACCATGTATTACCATCCCACATAGACCAGACTTATTGCTACATACCGTAACAGGGGATAGCCACCCATGCCATAAATATTTGAACTTATTAATTTGTAGAGTTTAAAAACACCACTACTACAACTGGGACTAACGGAGCGAACAGCGAACATGATCTCGGCAGCCCAAAGACAATCGACTAAAAAACAGTATCTGATCTATATCAGGAAGTGGGAAATGTACTGCCATAAAAACAACATCACCAACAGAAACATGAACATCACGTCTGTTCTGGAATATCTGGCAGGCCTCCACTATGATGAGGGGCTCAGTTACAGTGCCATCAACAGCGCCAGAAGTGCCCTGTTGACTTACCTATGGCAAGGGACAGAGCGTTACTCTGTAGGGACTCACCCACTGGTAACAAAGCTCATGAGGGGAATTTTTAATCCCCCAAAAACCAGGTACTCACAAATTTGGGATGTAAGCATTGTCCTGAAGACGCTCAGAAATTGGTCTCCAGCAACAGCTGTGTCCCTACACAGACTGACTTTAAAAACAGTCATGCTAATGGCATTGGTTACGGCACAGAGGGTACAGTCACTGCATAAACTTAGACTGGACAACATGACTTCCTCACCTGACAATATTACGTTCCACATCTACGAGCTAGTAAAGCAGAACAGACAGGGATCAGCAGGCCTCAATATACAATTTAGGTCATACCCTACAGATGACCGTCTCTGTATAGTTAGACACCTGTCATTATACATAGAGAAAACAAATATCCTAAGAGGGAATGAGAAGGGACTTCTGGTCAGCCACAAGCAACCACACAAAAGAGTGACGGTCCAGACCATCTCAAGATGGCTGAAACAGGTGCTTACACAGGCTGGGGTGGATACTAATATTTTTAAATCTCATTCCACCAGGGCTGCAGCTACATCGGCAGCAATACAATTGGATGTACCCATGGACCAAGTCCTCGAAGCAGCAGGATGGTCAGGGGAAAGAACATTCCAATTATTTTACAATAAACCAGTAATGAAACCTGGAACGTTTGCAGAAAACATTTTAAGTTCTGTAAATTAATTCAAACCCATAGAAGGGTTATAATTTTGTGTTAATAAATTTTATGATTTCAATGTCGAATACATGTCCAAATTATGTTAACACAATTCCTCCCACAGTCAAGGCAGACGTGATGCATGGACTCGTTTCCACGGCATGAAATCACAGAGCTTTAAAATCTTCACGTAGTCACTCACGTGACTCCGAAGTAAAATAGTGAGATTAAACGAGAATTTACCAGTTTGAAGTTTGATCTGTATTTTATGAGGAGTTACGATGAGGGATTACGTGCCCTCCGCTCCCACCCTTGATCATATACTTAACTGGTATCTCTTCTCTAATCTTACTATGTTTAGTCATTACAGTTATCTGTGATTTCACACCGCTGCTTTGAAGAATGACACGCATGCGTCCTGGCGGGGTTCTTCACGTAATCCCTCATCGTAACTCCTCATAAAATACAGATCAAACTTCAAACTGGTAAGTTCTCGTTTAATCTCACTATTAAACATATAAAACAGGTGCAGGAGTAGGCCATTCGGTCCTTCGAGCCAGCACCGCCATTCAATATGATCATGCCTGATCATCCAAAATCTATTAAGGTGTTTAAGGCAGAGCTACAGTCAATAAATAAGTGTCTGATGTAGGTAATCTTATTGTCTAGGTGTTCCAGAGATGAGTTTAGGACCAGGGAGTTGCCGTCTGCTGTGGACCTGTGTGACAGTCAGCAAACTGCAGTGGATTGGCAGTCTGGGAGGCTGGAGTTAATGAGTGCATTCCCTAGTCTCCCAAACCACTTCACGATGGTGGATGTCAGAACCATTAGACATAGCAACCTTTTTATTTGGATTGTAAAATCATGTCAGAGTGATTTTCACATTTTTATTACTTTCTCCTAGTAACTTTTCTAAAATCAATCTTCTTTGTCTTTTTTTCTTTCAATTAAATCCATCACTTAAGCCGTCGAAAATGCATTAGTCAGCATTTTGTTCATGGATAACAATCACTGAACTAGATAAAATATTAATGCCTTATTATTTAATACTGTAAAGAGGCCATGAAATGCAATAGTTATAGATTACTCAGGAAAAGTGGTGCCTTTTTGATATTTTGTATTTAGTTTTGACGATTGCTTTGCAGCTTCATTTTAATTATACCAAAATGGTACTTAGTCTGCCCTTAATTTTGACTGTTCTTTTCTCCTCCAGGTGATGGAGCAACTCTTCAAGACTATAACATTTGACATTCTTTCCAAATATCCAGAAGATGTTCAACTCTTCCACAAAGATGTTGCGCCAGGACAAGAGGTTTGCACATTATGCATCAAATTTTTACGTTGATATTTTCTTCACCAGTGTTTATAGAAGTGCGAAGATAAAGTTAATTGTAATCTTGTGACGTCAGCAGATAGACAGACCACTTATGGTCGAACCATGTCAGTGGTTACGAGGGCTGTCACGTGAATTCATCGGTTAAGGGGAGTGTCCTAGTACTTAAGCAGATCTCACCAAAGATCCTATAGCAAGCAAGGTAGACCACTCCTTCTAAATGCAATGGCCTGACGTGTAGTACGCAACGGAGTGGAACGTGGGCATTTTTTCATCCATTTCAGTAACCCGACCCGACTCGCAATGTAATCAGCGTTGCGGGGGAACAGTTTGTGTTAATAAATTATAATTCTGAAAATGAGGAGAAGATTTTTCCCAAATAACTTTTCTTTTTACGAGGATGTTTCCTTAACCGGCTTCCGTCTCCGCAATAGTATCCTATGGGATATTTGGTGCGGAGATGGAAGCCGGTTACAGAAATGGGGCCGAAAATTACCCATGAATCTGCCCATGACCGTACTACGTCTTTTTCGTCGAATGATCTATCTTGCTTGCTACAGGATCTTTGGATCTCATCTTGCGATCACCCCAGTCAACAGGTAGTTGAGCTCGAGACAACACCCTCGCTCAGATGCAACAGCAATTACATTATTATGTCAGAGGACCAAACTATATTTCGAACCTATTTTCCCACTGAATAAAGCAACTGTTTATTCACCACATTTGGTGCCGCTACAAACGGTATTTTTTGCCACTATTTTTTTTTCTTCTGTGCTTTGATCGGATTTTGTTAAAAGTTCCTGGTTTAATGAAAGTTTTCCACAGTGAAATACAAAATACTTGTTTACAATTTTGAATGGTTTCTATTTTTCTTGGAGCTTTGATTGTTTAGTGTTGGTACTGTAAAGATTTATCATGTGCACATGAGAAAACTTGGACATCCTTTGTGTTTAACTTATGAACATTTCTAATCACTTTTTATGGGTCATTACCCAAGAACATAAGAACTTGCATGCAAATATATATTTATGTAGGTTAACCTGTTCAGTTTCTGAGCTAGTATAATACTAAGAATTGTAAAATGATTCAGAGAAACGGTTTCAGATGTAATAACATCGTGGCTACATTAGCAGGATATGGTTATAATATATTTGGCTCCTCATCTGGTCATCCAAAGCATTACAGCTATCTGCATGGACAAGTCAGGAACACATTTCACTTCCTCTGTTTGTAGTATCCTTTAATTTCTGCAAAATGTTTTGTATCAAATCGGTAATCTCTTTAAAATAAAATAAGCCGGAGGAATTTAGCTATCGGGAGTATCAACAGAGAGAGAAGCTGTTACGTTTTTGTGTCAATGCCCTCATTTGCAGGGAATTCCAGAAATAAATAGATGTTGAGCAAATACCAAGATCAGAAAGGTGTGTTTGTAGTGCAGAAAAAGAACAAAAGAGTAGGTAAATCTAATGCAGTGGTGGGCCATGTGAGTGGTTGCGTGAAGTGATTTATTGACAAGGGATGATGATGCACATAAGGATAGTAATAATTATTCATTAAAATACCTGAACTGGCGAGCTTAAAACATTTTAGAAAAGCTGCTGCTCTACTTTCTGTAAAATGAATAATTTTATTTTTTATATTTTTAGGAGAGAGTAGAACGGATGCTCAAAAATCCATTTCAAGTGTAAGTGAATTACTTAAACACCTTGGCCATAATGCTTCTTATGAATTCACTTTTTGGTTTTGTTAAAGATATATATTGTTTTGGGTCTCTTCAATTCCACAGATGGCAACTTTTGGATTCATATTTTTACATATTATTTATGCAGATTCCTGTTTGACATTTTTAAATGGAACTTTAGCGCAATTGTAATCAGAGGAATATGATGGTCTTTAAATATAGGAATAGCTAATCTGAATGTTTATCCATGTTAAAACATGTTCAATGTAATTGTAATAATTTAATTTTTAGGCTTTCCTATACTGAAGCAATTGACATTTTGCAAAGAAGTACGGAATCCTTCAAGTTTGAACCCAAGGTACAAAAAAAGGCTTGAACATGAATTTGTGAGCATTTGTGCTACTTGATAACTAAAATGTAACCATAACTAATAGACTGCTTTTCCATTGCAACTGCCAAGCGTATTAAGGAAAAAACATTTCATTTAGCAGTACTGCTTTTGTTAATGGTTTGGCATATAGAGGTTTTAAGAGGATAATCTAAAAGATAAGATTCATTCAAAATGATGGTGCATTTAACAATTTCTATTTACTCCCCCTGTGGATCACTTTCTTTAATTATTTTTGCAAACACATTTGAAGAAGAAAAAAATAAACCTATGTTTTCTCACGGTATACATTTGTATACTATATGTGTAAGAAGTATATTGATATTTATTATTCACATTCGACGTTCTTTTTTTAGCTGTATTCACGTCTTCAGATCTTCAGTGTTCTTCCTCGGGCTATTTTCTTTTCTTCATTTACTTTATTCCCATATCAAAATTCTTAGAAAGACATAGACACAAAATGTTTAAGACATTTTGAATGCCGCAGCCAAATGGCTACAGCGGTTTTGTTGGCAGTGCTTGCAATTTTTTTAACACACAACCTATGGGGTACATACCGAAGATGGAGAAGCTGGAGTAACTCAGCGGAACAGGCAACATCTCTGGAAAGATGGGTGATGTTTCGACCCGAAATGTCACCCATTCCTACTCTCCAGAGATGCTGTCTATCCCTCTGAGTTACTCCAGCATTTTGTGTCCATCTTTGGTTTAAACCAGCATCTGCAGTTCCTTCCTACACTATGGGGTGCATAGACTTGTTTTGTTCATGGGATGAGACCCACTCTCCTGTATTTAGTTTTAATCTGTATCATGCTTTCATATAAGGAAGTCTATCGAAGAATGTTGATTGTTTTGTGCCAAATATTCTTCTTGCGTTGTTTCTGTGAGTGAATTATTTTAATAAATGACTGAGATATTTCTAATTATTGAAGAAACAACTCTTTTATTTGGGGGTTCCAGACTTATAATGTGTTAGAAAGACACTTTTGGAAGCATATCCAGTGCATAATTTGGCTTTTTTTTAAAGAGTTAGTCATACAGCAAGGAAACACGCCTTTCAGTCCAACCTGTCCATGCCAACCAAGATGCCCCATGCTGACCAAGATGCCCCATCTAAGCTAGTCATTTGCCCGTATTTGGTACACATCCCTCTGAACCTTTCCTATCCATGAACCTGTTCAATTGTCTTTTTAAATATTGTTATTGTACCTTCCTCAACTACCTCTTCTGGCAGCTTAATCCATATATCCACCACCCTCTGAGTAAAAAGGTTGCCTGTTGGGTCTCTATTACATCTTTTTCCCTCCCACTTTTAACCTGGGTCTTAATCCTATCCTGCTTAAAAGACTCCATGCATTCACCCTATCGATTCCCCTCATGATTTTCTACACCTCTATAAGATCACCTCTCAGCCTCCTTGTGCTCCAAGGAATAAAGTCTTAGCTTGCTCAAGTTCTCCCTGTAGCTCAGGTCCTTGAGTCCTGGCAACATACTCGTACATCTTCTCTGCACTCTTTCCAGACTAATAACATTTTTCTATTCTAACTTGCACATATGCTATTGGAAAGAAAAGTGTTTCATTAAATGGTGATGTTAGCCAATTTGAATCAAGCTAATATAAAATATTTCTGTCTTTATCTGATCTGCAGGAAATGCTAATCTCCAATTGCACTTTAACTACAATATCACATGCATGGGAGGTAGTTTAAGATGGCTAGTCTTTGTTTTTTGAAGTTTGAAAGTTATTTTTAAAGCATTTTAAAAAGTCAATTTACCATTTGGCTAAAAAAATGATCTTTATGTAGATTTGAAACGTGATTTACATCAAATGAGTGGATAGAACTGCCGACTAAATTCGTTAGATCTAGGTACATTAAATTAATGTTGAAATAACTATGGACTCATCTTTTACAGTGGGGCAATGACCTACAGACTGAGCATGAAAAGTATCTGGTGCAGCACTGTGGCGATATCCCTGTGTTTGTAATGAATTATCCTTATGACATCAAGCCTTTTTATGCCAGAGATAATCAGGATGGACCTCAACATACAGTAAGCAGCAAGAGTATGATTTATGTTGAGTGTGATTGTATTTAACATTACCCATTGATTCATACATTGAAGGGCCGAATGGCCTACTTCTGCGCCTATTGTCAATGTATCGATGTATCATTGATCCTCCAAATTTTGACTGCATTTGGGTATTTTTAAGCTGAATCTTGCCTGCAGCTGATGTGTACATAGCAATCATTTTAATGATTGGAAAATACTTTGAGAAGCCAAATGAAATAATAAATGTACTGAATTATGTTTCCTTGTTCACTTTGATTTTAACTGTCTTTGGAAATGAATCTGAACAGCATTAAGATGTCCATTGGAAATAATGATCGAAAAAGTACTTGCATTGGATGATATCATTGTTGATATGCATCCAAGCCAGGTGTAAACAGGGATAGACAGACTCTCACTGGATCCTGGTGCAGAGAGGTCTTTGTGGTGAATGAGTCTCGTGGGATGGTCCTGAGGCCTGGCCACGAGAGCATCTTGGACTGGTTTAGACAAAAGGCAAGGCTGGGCCCAACACTTTGTCACCTGGCAAGTTTAATCGTTTTTTGAATGTCTTTAATCATAATCATACTTTATTAGCCCAGTATGTTTTGAAACGTATGTGGAATTTGATTTGCCATATAGTCATACCAATAAAAAGCAACAAGACACACAAAATACATTTTAACATAAACATCCACCACAGTGACCACCACATTCCTCACTATGATGGAAGGCGAAATTTTTTTTAAATCATCTTCTCTTCTCTTTGTTCTCCCGCTGTCGGGGGCCTCGAACCTTCTGTTGATGGGACGATCTTGGCTCCTGTAGCATACTATCGATATACAATTCTTTTTACTGTTACATTGTTATTTCTGATTTTTTTTTTTCTTGCAACCCTATTGTCATGGATTTTCAACAAAAGTATTACGTATCGTAAAACATAAAAATGTTTATGGATGTGATTGAGTCTTCAATTCATTATGAGGGAAACAAGCTTGTTTGGTTATTTATTTCCCTTGAAGCTAGTAGTACAGGACATTTATTTTTAATTGCATTTTAGTAAATATTAAAAAACTTGAGTTTTGAAAACAATATTATCAGTGGGTTGCAATTTACCTGAGTGGCTTAGTAATGTCTATGTAAGGCATGTTATACATAACCCCTCTTCAAGCAAGAGAATTTGCCTTAATTTGAAGTACAATTTATAAACCTCTGTGTTCTATGGTATTGCTTGCTAGGTGGCAGCAGTGGATCTTCTAGTGCCTGGAATAGGAGAACTATGTGGTGGTAGTTTAAGGGAAGAGCGACTTGATCTGCTGCGATCCCGTCTAAAGCAGTAAGTGTAAATGCCATATGTACTTATTAAACACCAAAAACATTACTTGAATAATATTGTAAGTTTAACAGACACGTGTGTTAATTCTTTTAGGCTTTTATTTAATGTATTGCTTAAGAAAAAAGGTTTTCAACTGTGCATGTGGGCTGATTGCTGTAAAAAAAAATGAATTTTTAGTCCAAAAAATGACAGGATTGATTCATAATTGTTCACAATAATTCAGTGAAGTATTATTGAATGACAATTTTGAACAGTAAGTAAAATCTCAAGAAATGTATGTTTGTTCCTTTTAAAAATAATCTGCCCTTGTCCAAAGTATCCAGTAATCTATTTCAACTTTAGGAAGAAATTGGGCATGTTATTGATGGCAATTAACACATCTAGCTTCTTAATTCCCCCTCTGTCCTCTGTGCAGCATGTATTACTCTTGCATCTTACAATTTGTAATGTCAACTAACCACGGGTTATATATGACCAATAACCATTAACTAACGCAAGAGTTAGCTCTGCTTTCATTTTGACTGTATTTGAACTGTGCATAGGTTATTAGATTGGAACATTTTCCTTGGTAAGTACTGCAAATTGAAACTAGAAATTTCAGTTTCATGTGAGCACTTCCCTCCGACATGAAGTTGAATATTTTGAGGTAGAACACCCATATTTAAACAGTTGGGGGAGGTGATTCAGCTGATTCAACTTTTCATTCAACTTTCATGAATGTAGAATTTTATCGTTCATCTGACGAATGTATCTAAATGAGATAACTTTACTTAAACTAGCTATATTATTTCTCATCACTCACCCCTCGTACATAATGCACTTTTAATTATGCAGTGTTTCTGTGAATTTGAGTAAAGTGGCACTCTATCCGAACTCTTGAATTTTATATAACTAACAAACTTGAATCAGGAGTACTAAAACTAGTTCCATTGTTTTTCTATGCAATCAATGTAATCAACAAACAAGGGGGACATTGGGTCCATTTCAACAGCCATCGGCTATTGCGTCAATCTTATCGCCCACTCCTTTTCCATGTTCCTCTCTAACTAATGCTCTTTTACACGCTCATCATCTCCCCACTGATCCAAGTGAAGAAATAATTTATAGGAGCCAATAAAGCTCCCAGCATGTCCTTAAGATGTGGGAAGAAACTGGGGCATTCAATAGACAGCCATGCAGTCTTAGGGAGAACCAGCATATTCTACACCACCACCATCTCGAGGCACTGTAGAACCTGGGTCTCTGGAGCTCTGCTGTGGCGACTTTTACTTTGCCTCCATTCTGCCCTTTAGAAATATGAACTCTAACTCCCCTGTTTCATATTTTAGGGTTGGAATATAAATATCAAACTTTGAGTGGTCTTTCACGCACAAGCAATAATTTTGAAAAATTGCTGCAGCAATTAAGAATGTCATTGTTCTATCTGGGACATATGACAATGAAACACTCTTGGCTCTTGTAATCAGGCTATCATGGCATGCAGTGCCCTCCATAATGTTTGGGACACAGACCCATCATTTATTTATTTGCCTCTGTACTCCACAATTTGAGATTTGTAATAGAAGAAATCACATGTATTTAAAGTGTACATTGTCAGATTTTAATAAAGGCCATTTTTATACATTTTGGTTTCACCATGTAGAAATTACAGCAGTGTTTATACGAAGTCCCCCCCATTTCAGGGCACCATAATGTTTGGGACACAGCAGTGTCATGTAAATGAGAGTAGTCATGTTTAGTATTTTGTTGCATATCATTTGCATGCAATGACTGCTTGAAGTCTGCGACTCATGGACATCACCAGTTGTTGGGTGGCTTCTCTGGTGATGCTCTGCCAAGCCTTTATTGTAGCCATCTTTAGCTTATGCTTGTTTTGGGGGTTAGTATAAAAGGCATGCTCAATTGGGTTCATCCTCTGTATTTCTATTCATGAAGTCTTCGGCGGACAGTGGTCATTGACAAATGAACACCTGACTCCTGAAGAGTGTTTCTGATCTGTCGGACAGATGTTTGGGGATTTTTCTTTATTATAGAGAGAATTCTTCTGTCATCAGCTGTGGAGGTCTTCCTTTGCCTGCTGGTCCCTTTGCGATTAGTAAGCTCACCACTGCTCTCTTTCTTCTCAATGATGTTCCAAACGGTTGATTTTGGTAATCCTAAGGTTTGGCTGATGTCTAACAGTTTTATTCTTGTTCCTCAGTCTCATAATGGCTTCTTTGACTTTCATTGGCACAACTTTGGTCCTCATATTGATAAACAACAATAAACGTTTCCAAAGGTGATGGAAAGACTGGAGGAAAGACTAGGTGCCGAGAGCTCTCTCATACTTGCATTAAGGAGGCATTTAAATACACCTGAGCAATTACAAACACCTGTGAAGCCATGTGTCCCAAACATTATGGTGCCCTGAAATGGGGGGGGACTATATATAAATACAGCTGTAATTTCTACATGGTGAAACCAAAATGTACAAAAATAGTATTTAATAAAATCTGACAATGCGTGCTTTAACCACAGGTGATTTTTTTTTTCTATTACAAATCTCAAATTGTGGAGTACAGAGGCAAATAAATAAATGATGGGTTTTGTCCCAAACATTATGAAAGGCACTGTAGATGCATTGTAAGAATTCACAATGTTCTTCTTTTGACCCTGCAATGTCATGTACAAGAATGTATTACATTTGGTACAGAGATGTTTGTAAACCCTAGACATAATACCTTGGCCAGCCTTCATATTGTAATTAAAGATGCATTATCATCCGAGTGGTGAAGTGAACAGTAATTGAATCTTAGAGTTTTCTTGGTTCTCATTGTGACCTCTGTCTCCAAGCAGCCTTGCTTGAGCAATGAAACCATCAGAGCACTTCAGAGTCGAATGTTTGTGTGTTATTTTTATTTTATTAACTTGAGCATATGAGAGAGATTACTGATTGGCTTTATGGTCAATCAATATTCACAGTGGTTTGGGGTCCGCTGGGGATGTCACGGACAGCTGTGAGAAACTCCCAGGAATTTATCCAGAGCATTACCAATTTCATATACTTCGCCAATCTGTTTTTAGCAAAATAAGTTTAGGTGGAGTGTTTTGTTGTTTAAAAGAGAATGCATATTCATTAAAATTCCATTCATCTGCTTTTTGAAATCACAATGGTTTAGCGGCCTAAGAAAACATAAGAAATGTTTCTTGCATTTTCTTACCAATTCATCGGGCCCTTGTCCATCACTTCTTATAAACCTAGCAAACTCACCTCTGCCTATTTTCCCTTTAATGTCACAAGGCCCTGTTTTGCTATCTCTTTAATCTCACTGGTTCACAAAAAAAAAGATACCACTGTGTAACATCTTGGAGAAAAAGTGAAGTAAAAGTGGATTGTGGATTGAAGTAAATGTTTCCTATGCTGTGCGTCCAGGACTTGGAATCTATTTATTAGTTCCAGGGTTCAGATGAGATGCATCAGTGACTCATTGGAAAAGAAGAGGCAGCCCTTATTTAGAGTCATAGAATGGAAGCAGGCCTTTTGGCCTAACTTGCCCATGCTGACCCTATCCAAAATGGAGGATTTGGTGCTGGCCACCACTAGAACATGTCATACTGTAGCCATAGCACAGTGATCCTTTCAAAGATGTCATACCTTCATACATAATTACCCTAGTATCCCATGCCGTCAACCAACATGGAAATGGCCCCTTTGGCCCAACCCTGCCGACCACAATGCTTCATCTACACTATTCCCACCTGCCTATGTTTGGCAGATTTCCCTCTGAACCTTTACTTTCCATGCACCTGTCTTAATTTCTTTTAACTGTTATTATAGTACCTGCCTCAACTACCTCTGACAGCTCGTTCCCTATACCCACCACCTTGTGTTCTCCTTCCATCTTTTCAGATTTACAAACTGCAGGTAGTCAAGCATACATGCTTACATCTGCCCACTCCTACTGAATTACAATCTTGCTATATTCCTTCTTAATTTTGGACACAGAAGAACAGTATTCTGAATGTGGAAGAATACCAATAGAGTGAAGGTTCGCAGTTTCAATTTACACTCATTGCCACCACACCAGCTACTGGAATAACATAAGTAAAATCTCCTTCTGGTGAGATATCATGCTTAAGCTTGCCTGCATTGTAGAAAGGGAGAAGGTGCAGATATCAAATCAATGTAGGGTGATGTCACGAGTTTTGTTGCAGAGAGCTTTGATGTATCCTGCAGTGGGAGTAGGGACTAAGCACAGTGGAATGGTTATTGTATTGAAAACGTGCCAAAAATTCAGTATTTAATGTCAAGAAGTCTGGCATCAACTCGGCTTAGGACTTTGCTCATCCTTTGCAGAGTGGAAGAGCATTTAAAGCCAATTTACACACATCTGAAACCAGCCACAATGCAATGTTGCAGCTTTCATCGCTGCACAGGCAGCAATCCATCTAACACTTGGAATACATCTTGAAGCTGTACAAAAATCATTAGGCGTGATCTTTGGAAGACTGGCATCTGGAAAAGTAAAAACACTAACAACAAAATAAATTAAGATATTTTAACATATGGAATTTTCTGGTCAGCTCAGTTTTGTGGTACTGGATTACTGTCAACATTTTTTTAAAAATGTCAAATAAAAAATCCAGTATATAAAAGTCACTAGTTTGAAATCTATGTCTTGACTTTTGGGTGATTTAATTGAATATCATCTTGTTTACCTAATAATCAATTTTCTTTTATGGCGCATTTCATGATTTTATGTTATTCCTTCCAGTTTCATTTCAGCAATTATTCTCAATACTTCCAAAGGTTGATAATTCATCTGGACGAATGCAAGGTTTGCATTCCTGTTTCCTCTTGACAGTTATTCAACAAATTATCTTGTAGCCTCATTTGTTATCTGGTGAAGTCGAAAGCAGCTGCATGTGCTATTGCCTGCTTTTATACTTCAATATCAAGCGTTACTTTGAAATGCAACTGGTCAAGACAAATACAAATGGGATTTTTCTTGATGAGGACAAAATCTCCCCGCTCTGTTGTCCTTTTGAGAAAATTGGTCATAGATTGGATGGGGAAGAGGTCACTATGTACTACATGGGACCTGTACTACATAGGACCTGTACTACATGGGACCTGAAATGGCAAATAAAAAATGTATTCTTCAAGTTTAGAAAAATGTGTTGTGATGCGACAGCAAAAGATTGAGCCATACTTTGTTCTGTTGCAGGCATGGTATTCCAGACTCGTATCAATGGTAAGGAGTTTAAACTGTATTCATAAAATTGTAACACAAAAAATGCCTAAACTTCTGATAGAAGTATAATTATAATATCTGTTTTCTTTTCAAATTAGAGCTTTGTTTGAATTCCTGAAATTGACCAATCTACCCACAAGGCCATTGACAACTTTCATTGACAACTTTCTCTTCCTTATCCAGTTCACAGAAACTCTCCAGCTACCTGCTTTCTTCCATTTACCCAAGAAAGTAAACCTCTTCTTTGAATACTCATTCCATAAAAATACCTTCCGTCTCTCATCAAACATCTTCATTCCTACTCTTACTGTTGGCCATTCCTCCCATCTCATAATAATGTATATGCCTCATGCTTTGAGACAACGCTGAAAATTCTAGTTTATTGTCAACTCTACCAGGGTACAGTTAAAAGCTTTTGTTGCGTGCTAGCCAGTCAGTGGAAAGACAAATCATGATTACAATTAAGCCAGTAGACAATAGGTGCAGGAGTAGGCCATTTGGCCCTTCGAGCCAGCACCGCCATTCAATGTGATCATGGCTGATCATCACCAATCAGTACCCCGTTCCTGCCTTCTCCCCATATCCCCTGAATCCGCTATTTTTAAGAGCCCTATCTAGCTCTCTCTTGAAAGCATCCATAAAACCTGCCTCCACCGCCCTCTGAGGCAGAGAATTCCACAGACTCACCACTCTTTGTGAGAATAAGTGATTCCTCGTCTCCGTTCTAAATGACTTACTCCTGATTCTTAAACTGTGGCCCCTGGTTCTGGACTCCCCCAACATTGGGAACATGTTTCCTGCCTCTAGCGTGTCCAAGCCCGTAACAATTTTATATGTTTAAATGAGATATCCTCTCATCCTTCTATACTCCAGAGTGTACAAGCCCAGCTGCTCCATTCTCTCAGGATATGACAGTCCTGCCATCCTGGGAATTAACCTTGTAAACCTACGCTGCACTCCCTCAATAGCAAGAATGTCCTTCCTCAAATTAGGGGACCAAAACTGCTCACAATACTCCAGGTGTGGTCTCACTAGGGCTCTGTACAAATGCAGAAGGACCTCTTTGCTCCTATATTCGATTCCTCTTGTTATAAAGGCCAACATGCCATTCGCTTTCTTCACTGCCTGCTGTACCTGCATGCTTACTTTCATAGACTGAGGTACAAGGACCCCCAAATCCCGTTGTACTTCCCCTTTTCCCAACTTGACGCCATATAGATAGTAATCTGCCTTCCTGTTTTTGCTACCAAAGTTTTGCTACCACATTAAACTTCATCTGCCATGCATTTGCCCATTCCCCCAACCTGTCCAAGTCACCCTGCATTCTCATAGCATCCTCCTCACAGTTCACACTGCCACCCAGCTTTGTGTCATCTGCAAATTTGCTAATGTTACTTTGAATCCCTTCATCCAAATCATTGATGTATATTGTAAATAGCTGCGATCCCAGCATCGAGCCTTGCAATACCCCACTAGTCACTACCTGCCATTCTGAAAGGAACCCGTTAATCCCTACTCTTTGTTTCCTCTCTGCCAACCACTTCTCTATCCATGTCAGCACTCTACCCCCAATACCATGTGCCCTAATTTTGCCCACTAATCTCCTATGTGGGCCCTTATCAAATGCTTTCTGAAAGTCCAGTAGGTCTTGTATTTACTGAGACTTGCAGACTTTTACAATTATTTTCATGGTAAGGGACAGTTTCTTTCCAGCTGTTATCTTTATCTTGCACTAAATGCTAATCCCTTAATCATGTATTTGTATACTGTGAATGGCTCAATTGTAATCATGTTTTGTCTTTCCACTGTCTGGTTAGCACACAACACAAGCTTTTAACTGTACCTTGGTACAGATGACAATAACTTAAAATTGAACTGAATCTGAACTGTCTAACTTCTGGCCAAAGGCATTGTGCCAACAAGCTGCACCTTACCTCCACTTATTCTCATAACTGCAACAAGCTCATGAAATTCTTCAACTGTAAAATTGAGAATATAAGACTACAATACATCTTCCTCTTACCTCAACTTTCTCATCTGCTTTAGTTTTGATTTTAAATCATTTTAAATTAATTTTCCCGCCTACTCCCTACATTCTCCAAATTTTCTCTTTCATGTGATCAACCTCCTCACTGTTTGTCCTTCCTGTTAACTGACATTGGTACAGTATCCTTTCCTGTTATCTTTTATATTTAACCTTGGCAAAGCTCGGCAGCGCTGAATTTTAAATCTTCTGTCCATAGACGCATGCACAAACCTGAAACTGAGTTGTAACTCCCACACAATCCATCATTTAGATAACTCCAATGTTGTACAAATTGGGTGGTTTATCATTTTATTTTCTTTAATCCAGTTACATGCATCAAAACTCTTTTTCTTACAATTTTTCTTTTCAAGCCCAACTAAAGGATTTGCTTCTTATGTTTGGACAGCAGTGTACAATCCCATAAAATCTAAAAATGTTTACGTCTAATTTAATAAAAATATTTGATTCTGCAATAATTTTGCCAAATAGATGATTTCACAAAGTAGATGTGATCTTACTTAATGCAATTCTCAGCTTTAATTGACACATCACTCATGTTGTTCCTGATGCTTCTGTTTTTGAATTTAATTCATTTTTTGTAGGTATGAGGAAGTTCATCAGTTTGGATCAGTGCCACACGGAGGATTTGGAATGGGATTTGAGCGTTATTTGCAGTGTGTCTTGGGTATTGAGAACATTAAAGATGTTATTCCATTTCCAAGATTTTCTCACTCTTGCATTCTATAGTAATTTTGTATAGGGATTAATGATATTTTTTCAAAAAGTTTTCATTTAAATAATAGATTTCAGATTTGCTAACTAGTATGTTTTCGACTGTACAGTATATTAACTGAAATATTATGTATTTATGTTTGCATTCAATACCGAGGAATGTGAGTAATCTTGTAATCAAGCATCAAAATAAAAAGCATATAAATAAAATGGAAGTAAAAAATCAAAACTGTTTAGTGGTAACAATTATTGTCCTCGTTTCTCATGAATGTTGGAATACTCAACGATATTCCCATTTTATACCCTCTTAACTGCATCAAAAGCTTACAGGAAATTCTCACATCAGACTACAAATTAGGCTTGCACTTGATTGTTGCATTGAGCAAGCTCCATGCTGTTTGAAGTGCTGTCTGTCAGATAACATTTTAAGTCTGCTCTAAGGTAAAAGTTCCCAAAATGTTCTTCCAACGGAAGCCCGTGCATACCAGACTTTCTTGGATGAGTAGATGATGTTGTTGTTGGTCTTATTTAGAGTATCATATGTTGCAATTTCATCAAGGTATATTTATGAGTGTTCGTAAGCAGTTTATAAGCACTCACAATCCCTCTTGACTCACTGGGCCCCGTTTCCCGCGCTCCCTGTCCACTGACCTAGTTAACTGGGAAATTTATTTTACTATTGTGTAAAACCTTATTTAAAAACATTGTGGTGATACATTAATAGGAGCATTATCTAATGGTCTAGAAAATCTACTGTACTATGCTGGATTTATTATAACACTCAATGTATTTATTTTGTGATTTTAGTACATATTTTATTATACTGTGCACCGTTTGTTCCAATTACATTTATTTTGTAAAAAAATGTGAATGTGAATTATACATGCAGCATACTGTGGCAAAAGCAGCAGTTTGAAAACAATATATACCAAAATAATTTGGAGTGAAGGAGTGTAATGCATTTTTGTAAATGTAGAATTTTGAGAAGCGTTAGAAGGATGAAAACAAAGGATCAAAGTGAAAATATAAGTGAATAGACAGTGTAAGGCCAAAATGGTAATGGCTTTAGGGCAAAAGTGTAGGTGAAAGAATACCAATGAGGCCAGAGTGAAAAGAATAGTCAACTGGCAAATGAGGTTTAAAGAAGTTACAGAAACAGAGTAGGTGAACCCCTGAAAGATTTTTAATTAAGTTCAGTTTTTGAATTTGGTATTTTGAATCTTAGGCTTGAGAAGCTAATAAAAGTGATTAAGAAAGGATTTGATGTGGATGTTACAATCCATGTTTGACAAAACCTAGGAATCCAGTGAACATAATGCTCAAGGAGTCAATCCTGGTGTTTCCTCAAGGAAAGGGATTAATCGAGTGCAATAGTTGTATGGATCAGTACACGATGCAGACCCAAATAATGTATAGGAAGGAACTGTAGTTGCTGGTTATACACCGAAGATACATACAAAATGCTGGAGTATCCCAGCAGGACAGGCAGAATCTCTGGAGAGAAGGGATGGGTCATGTTTCAGATCTGAAGAAGGGTCTCGACCCGAAGTGTCACCCATTCCTTCTCTCCAGAGATGCTGCCAGTCTGTTGAGTTACTCCAGCATTTTGTCTATCCCAAATAATGTATTTGTTTTCAACAAATATTGTTTCAGCATTATTTAATCAATGATATTGTTAAAAGTTGCTTTTCCAACCTAAAAGACGAAATTTAAATCTACTAAAATCAGCATACATTATCAGTGGCAGTTACAAAACGTACATTTCCTGGTGGACTGTTGGATATGCTGTAAAGCCAAGAAGCTTGTAAATCAAATATTTTCTTCATGTATGAAACCCATCAACATAAGATTGCTTTGAATGGACAAATATAGTTAAACAGAATTTTGCCTAAATTGCAAATCTGGCAACGAGGATGCTTTTTTTTTCATAACTAGCCAAAGATGCCTTTGTTGCCCCTGGAAATAATTTGAATATGATAATTGTGGCACTTTGGTGCTACACAGGCGAAGAGCATTTTATATTCCGTTGGCATTATGTGAATCTGCAAGACTAGCCCAAGAATCCATTTGACCCACAATGTCCATACTAGCCCTCTGGAAATCAGTCCCTTCAGCCCACAACACCCGTACTAGCCCTCCAGAAAGCCCCCCCCCCCCCCCCCCCCCCCCCACTGACCACCGCCTGAAGCCGTCCCCCGGCTGCAGGATGCTCTCCCCTCCCCCACCGGCCCACAACAGCTCCGCCTGAAGCCGTGCCCCTCCCCAGGCTGCAAGAGCCACAACAAAAAAGAATGGACTGTATAAATCTCTTTAACATTAACTGTTGTTATATTTTAAGGGTTATTCACATTTTAAGCTTTAATAAATCCCTTTTCCACTTGCCGTGCCCATCAGCTGCCAGAGAGCCGCTAGGAGTGGATGGGGAAGGGGGATTTGAGTGGAAGATGGAGTGCGTGGGGGGGAGGGCAAGGGGCAGAGTGGGGGGGTGAAGGGAGGAGGGGGGGGGGAATCAGGGGCGTCACAACGGGAACCCGTCAGCCGCGCCTGTGCATGAGTGGTGGAATATTGGAATTGGTGGAGAGGTGGAATATTGCATTGGGGGACCAGCCCTCCCGTGTGAGAATGGGACCCAATGGATCCCACTTAGTCTAATATATTACTAAAACTCTTTTTGTCTTGTGTGATTCATGCTGTGAATAACGCCAAAACGGTACACGATAGCGCTAACATTTTTGGGCCACCTTACTCACAATTGTCTTCTGGTGTGTTTTTATCCAGTTTCGTTCAAATTGGTTATATTTTACGTTATTAACATTTTAAAATTTGCAAAACCCCAATTTGAGAAAAATGTCTTCCCTGTGCTTACAGCTATGATGTCACAATGGGATTGTAGCCCTGCTCGCAACAATGTTGCTATTCCAATACACTGAGTTCTGTTAGCTAGCAAGTGCATTTTTTTTAAAGTTTAAAATGAGGGAGGGGAAATAAGGCGAAATGAGCAGCCCCTGTGCAGTTGGGGGCTATCTATGGGGGCTATGGGTGAGTGGTTGACTATTGCCTTGGGGAACGGGTTGCGTTGGAGGACCAGGCCTCCTGTGGGGGCTATGGGTGAGTGGTGGAATATTGCGTTGGGGAACAAGGCTTCCCGTCTGACAGGGACCCAACGGGTCCCACTTCGTAGTACTAACTATTTCTTATTGGCATTTTCTTCAAACCTGGACTTAGTTTGAAGCTCTTCAAGATATTTTCCAACCAGCACTTCATGGTCTCTTTTTTTATTGGATATTTGACAAGGAAAGACCAAACTTTAGTACTGAATAAAATAATGCAAATCGGGGTGTAGAGGGTGATCATGGCAGGTGCTTTTCCACCCTGACTCATATGTTGCAGGATGTGCACTGACATCAGAATAGAGGGATGATACTTGCTTTGCTGAGTATGAAAAGTATGTTTCAATGGAAGTAATGTGATGCCTTTCAAAAGGGAAGTTTGGCATCAGGGTAAGAGCTGGCTGCAAGCAGCTGTACAAGTTGCTCTTGCATCCCAGCGGGGAGTGGGTGTGGTGGAATGACATCAAGACAAATAGTTAGATTGTGCATATTTTTAAAAAGTACGGTTTTAATATTTGTAGTGGAACTGTATACAATCAATCACCTTTATCAGCATTTATCGGATCTGTGCTTTATACAAATTGTATTCCAATAACAACTATCTCTCCAGACATGCCTGTCCCGCTGAGTTACTCCAGCATTTTGTGTCTACCTTCGATTTAAACCAGCATCTACAGTTCTTTCCTATAAAGCTACGTGGTTGACATTGCAATGTCATTAAAAAAAAGTTACATTTCTTAATCTTAAAATAGCAAAAAATAACATGACATTGTAATTTTAAATAGATTTGTGTACAGCACCATGTAGTGTTATTTTATTCCAAAACGTAAACAAGATGTTTCAAAGGAATGTGATCTTTCAATTAAATACCAATCTAAAAATAAATCTCAGGTCATCGAATTTTGATAGGTTAGCGCATTTGAACATATTTTAAATAGTTTTATTATCTTAAAAAGTCTGCATTAAAATCTTGTCTGCTTACTCATAGTTTTTCAGACGTTTACATAGAAACGTGTGCAATATATTCCAAAATGCACCACAAATCACATTTTGTGATGTAATCTTACATTACGCCATCTATGATTTACCAGATGATCATCCTTCATCTGTTGTTTTTAAGATGTCAGTTAAATGCAGAACTTCTGAGTGACTGCGTTGAATTGGGCGCTTCAGTGAGATCAGTGAATGCAGATGGTCTGAGTGACGATGAAGACCGCGATGCCAAGATCTATACAACACAACGTGTGAATATTATTTCGCTGCTGGGCCGTTCCAATGGTACAGTGAAATGAACCGGTACAATGAAATGGCTGGGATGCAGTTACTGTTTTCCAATAATCCCTGCAAACAATGTGGGTGGCTGCGAAGAGGTGGCGATTACTCTGTTGAAAAGCCACTAAACCGCACTTAATGTGTTTCAACTCATGTTAATTAGCAGCTAGGGCGGGGTAGCAGAGAATTGCTGGTGCTAATCAGCACCATCCAGAATAATTGCTGCTACGGCGAAGACGTCGGGATAAGGATTTTCTTTTTGGCAAATATCTGCTTTCAAAAAAAAACTTTCTTTCTTGTTAATCGATTTTCTTGACAATAGCTGGTTCTGGCTGCAGTAACCATATTCGGAAATGTTCTGCAGAAGTGCTCGGTCTTCATACATAATCAGAGAATGGAACACGATTCTGTCATAACAATGTTTACAAGCGTATCCCAAACACAACTTCAAAAAACACGCCCCTTAAAGGCCATATCCACCCGAGGAAGGGAAATGCAGATTTAACAATACTAAATCGGTGATATTTTCTGAATTGGGAATTGCGAGGACATGCAAAACCCGTGAGCCTTTCGGACGCAGTCCTTCCAATGCCCTGACCATTTAAACATGTCAATTGTTCTAGATTTATAATCTCCTCTTCTGGTTGATGGCAATGTCACTGGGATTCACCTTTAAGATGCCGAGAGCTGAGCTGCACTGGATTTGAAACTGGGACGCTCTGCAGCTGTAGTAATCTCTCTCCACCCCCCCCCCCCCCCCCCCCTTACTGGACCACCCCTCAGCCAGTACAGGGCAATCCATGCAAAGATCGATTTTTTAAAAATTAGTTAAATATTTTTCACGAATAATTAATGCAGTACAAGTTTTATTTCAACGTGCCCGTGCCAAGAGGCGGAGTTCTCCTTTAAAGGCAGGGTAGGCGGGGCGCGGCTCAACCCGAAACAACAGCTCTGCTCGCTACTTCCTACATGAGCCCGGCATCTGGGAAGAGGAGTTTCGGGGCTGAGTACGGTTGCAGTTTCAACGGACCTATTTATCTGCAACTTTGCAGAGGCAGCCCTCGATATAAGGAGGAAGAAGAACAGAAGGAAATCTGCCAGGGTCTCAGTGAATGTGAGCGCGCCGTCCTGACGATATTTCCCGTTGGTCAGGATGAGCGGAGGAGAGGTGGTTTGCTGCGGCTGGTTGAGGAAATCCCCACCAGAAAAGAAGTTGAGGCGATATGTGAGTAACAAATTTAAATAAAATGATCTCCGGAGTGTTTCTAAGCCTTGGCGTTTTCGGAGCACACACGGCATTAATGCCAGGTGTCCTCGCCCTTTGATGTGTGCCGAATGGCAGCTGATCAGAGGAGAACAAGTTGACGGGAGGCAGTGTAGTGTTCGCATCCACATGCTGGCTGGCTGGATGCAAAATAAAAACAATACAAAGGGGGTTGCCTGAGTTCCTGACGGTGCTGTCATGATCCTTGTTAGTGTTGGGCTCCACTGCCAAATGTAAACAATAAAGCTGATACTGATTTAGGCTGCATTTTCAAAGAATATTGGCTTTGAAAGTAGCCACCACTTATTGTTCAGTCTTGTTGTTGCTCTTTTGTTAAAGGGGTTATAATGCAAAGTGACCTGGTCTCGGAATGATGTGGGCTTGGCAGCACCTGCTCTGGTCAAGGCGCAGGATGTAATGATTCCCGTCTGGTCTCCGGCTGATGCAGTTTTCCAATATTTTCTGGGCGTTGATATAAATTTCCCTTCTCTAGAAGGTCGCATTGGGTTAGAGCGTAACTAGAAAGGACGCGTGACGCTTAAACATGTATTCGAAATTCACTCTATAATGGTCTGTACCGAGACTGTTATCCAAGAAGGAAGAGGGAGAGTGTGTCTGTGTCTTTTATTTATTATTAACATTGGACAGCAGTTATTGCCCCTCGTGGGGCGATGGCTTATTTCTGCATCTGGGTTATTTTAACTGTCCCCATGTAAATGTACAGCTGTATTGTTCCTCCTTATGTTATGCAGTGTTGAGGTTATTCGAATCATGTTACAGTTTCTATCACGTCTTGATTCCGGTACTAGTTCCCTGGGAAAGACTTCCCCTATTTGTTCTGGTCTCGTTGACTTTTGGCTGCCCTCGCGCGCTAGGTTTGCAGTTTATCTTTATCTTTGTCAGGTCGCCCCTCTATAACCACCCTCCTTTGTCTCGGCGCGAAGTAATCTCAATAAATCCTGCTCCTTGACCGCTTCTACTTAATTCCGGGCTGCACCAGATACGGGCGGCTGTTGCCAAATTGACCTTCGAAATCTCGAAATGAAAGGTGGATTCTATTGAATTATTACAGTCGCTACAGTTACAGCATCGGTTTGCAAATATGCAGATGTTGAACATGGTCCATTTCAATCCTACCGTGATCGCAGTCATTGCCACACGTGGGTTTGAACCTAATAGACTTGCTTGGGTGGTACCAGCTGAGCTATTGAGCATCCCTTTAGTTTACCTGATTTGCTTTCTACGCCAGGGTCATTCTTGGTCACCTACTGGTGAGTCCTGGCAGCACATCGTTTTCCATCCTGGGAGTGATTTATTGCATGGTTGAAAGGGGAGTCAATACTTTATTTCAAAGGAGGTTTAAACTTTGTGGAAAAGTGTAATCTTGGATGCTGCACATTTTGTCACGGTCCAGAAAAATGTATTGCAACATGCCTCAGTTTCACAACTAATGAATGGTAGCTTAAAGGGTCCCAACCCTAAATGTCACCTATCCCTATCCTTCAGGGATGCTGCCTGACCCGCTGAGTTACTGCAGTATTTTGTCTCTGTTTTCCCCCATTGTTTGTTTCAATATTCATGACTATAAGTATAAGATTGTTTATTTTCTGCATAAATATCTTAGTATTGTCACGTGTATTGAGCTCCAGTGGAAAGATTTTTGCATACTATCCAGTCAAAGAAAAGACTACATAAATACAATCAAGCCTCCCATTCTGTACAGTAAAAGGATAGAGTACAACATTTAGTGCAAGATAGAGTTAGATTAAAGGTCATAGGTCAGTTTATTGTCACGTGTACCAATTAAGGTACAGTGAAACTCGAATTACCATGCAGCCATACAAAAAAAAGCACCAAGACACACAGCTACATAAAAGTTAACATAAACATCCACCACAGTTGATTCCCCACATTCCTCACTGTGCTGGAAGGCAGGCAATAAAGTCTAATCTTCGTCCTCTTTATTTTCCTGCGGTCGGGGCAGTCGGAGCGATCGAAGCTCCCGCGTCAAAGGTCTCTAATGAGGTGAATGGGAGGTCAGGACTGCACTCTAGCTGATGAGATGACCATTCTTTTACCTGATAACAGCTGGGAAGAAGCTGTCCCTGAATCTGGATGTATGCGTTTGTGGATTGGAGAGGGGAGAAGAAGGTGTGACCAGGGTGAGACTGGTCCTTGATTACCCTGGTCATAATGCCACTGCTATTATGCAGCCTGTATGACTGACATTCCTCATAGATTTACACCATTCAAGTAGTTCATGGTTTGTTCTTCATTTGTTATCCCTGTGCCTCATCACTGTTATTTCACTTGCTCAACTTGGAACATTATCAGTAACTTCTGTACATTTGAGGTTCTGTATGGTGAATGAAAGTGGCTGTTAAAAGCTGAGCCATTTTAGCTTTATGAAAGTTGATCTCCCAAGTGCAAATAAATATTTGAGAAACCTGCAGTGAATTTTGTTGAGCTGACTAGGACTCTATTAGGTTGAGCAGGCTAGTACTCTATTCCTTGTAGTGCAGGAGGATGAGGGGGTGATCTTGTAGAAGTATGCAAAATCATAAGAGGGAGTGGAATAGATCAGGTAAATGCACAGAGTCTCTTGCCCAGAGTAGGGGAATGGAGAACCAGAGGACATGGAATTAAGGTGAGGGAGGAAAGATTTAATAGCAACCTGAATGGTAACGTTTTCACACAAAGTGTGGTGGGTGTATGGAACGAGCTGCCAGAAGTGATAGTCGATGCAGGTGCTATCTCACCATTTAAGATGCATTTTGACAGGTCCGTGGATAGAACAGGTTTGGAGGGATACAAGCCAAATGCAAGCAGGTGGGACATGATGGCCGGTGTGGGAAAGTTGGGCCAAAGGGCCTGTTTCCCCATTGTATGACTCTAGGATTCTATGACTATGACTGAGAAGAGTCTGAAAATTCATTTTGTGTGACTTGTGTGTGAATTATTCTTTGATTCACTTGGGGAGCCATGTCATATGTTAAACATCTGAACCAGAGAGTTAAAACAATGGGCTATCCATCACTGAATTATTTTGAAATGTTTACTTTGCAGAGAAAGAATTGTAATTTGGAGTGTTATTATTAATAAAGATCTCGTGTTCTAACAAATGTGGTACATTGGTCCACGTGAATTGCTCCATGTAGCGGATTGCCAGAGAAAATGTACAGTCGTAAAATTAAAAAGATTTATATTTAAGCTTTTAAAAATCTTAGTGGTCCCATGGAAACTTTTCAAACTGGATTTTGTGCTAAGCTGTAGTTGGAGTTTATCCATTGATGTCTAAACCATGTGAGATAATCGACTAGACGGGTTCATATTTCTTGGTATTTATGCCTTCAAACCAGATCACCAATTTGGCTTATATCAATATTCAAGCATCACTCTGTTACATTAAACTATTTTTAAATCTGAGAATTATTTTGTTTATTACCATTTATGGATGTAGACAAAAACTTTTGGGTCACAGATCAGACAAGATCACATGAAACAATGGAAGTCTTGAGGGACAAAATAAACAGCTCTTATTCAGAAGCGTGATGTGCAATTCTCTACTTGCTTTGTGTAGCTTCAATGAAGTCCATCCAGGGCTAGGCAATCTTGCGTGATTGGTATTCCATCCACCTCCCTATATATTCCTATCCTCTGTCATCAGTGCATAGTGGCTTAATTTGTACCAGCTACAAAGTCCACTGCTATTACATACCATGGCAGGTTTGACAAAACTGGCAAGCCAAGAGCTTCAGCCTCACAGTGAGCCACCCTCTTTCAAGGGCAATTATGGATGGACAATAAATTCTGTCTTTATCTATGACATGCAGATTCCAAAAAATATTTTTTATATGGCCAAAAACACAATTCAGAGAATTGACTGAATTTATTCCACACATCGAGGTACTAAAATTAGATGGCATTGCTACTAGTAGTTAATTATTATTTTCACGTGTGCTGAGATACAGTAAAGAGCTTGTTTGGCACTATCCATTAGAGCAAATCGTACTGTACATACCTATACACAAATATAACAGTGCAAAGAGCAAAATACCAGAGTGCAGAATACAGTGTTACAGCATTAGGAAAAAGTCTAAGGTCCACAATGAGGTACTGTAGAAGATCCCTAACAACCTGGCTTATGGGAGGACTGTTCTCAAGAAGGACAACAGCGTGGAAGAAGCTATTCCTGAATCTGGTGGTCGGTGTTCAAGCTTTTGTATCTTCTAGCTGGTGGGTTAGGGCAGTGCTTCTTAAACTGGTGAATGGTTCACCCAAGTGTGAATGAAATTATTTTAGGGTGAATGAGTTAATTTATGTTTTTTGCTCGTGTGACAAAATAAATTCTATATAAAATTATACACAAGGGAGAATGACGAAAATTACCAAGAAACATAAGAAAATTTAGTGGAGGACATAGTTTAAGAAGCAATGGATTAGGGGATTGCCAGGGTGAGAAAGGTTCTTGATTATGTCGGTTGCTTTCCTGTTGCAGTGTAAGTGTAGATGGAGTCTGGTGGAGTGGTTGGTCTGTCTGATGGACTAGGTTACATCCAAAACTCTGCAATTTCTTACATTCTTGGAGAACTGTTGCCAAACCATGCTGATCCATCTCGCAAGAAGATTAAGAAGATTTAGTATGTTGATGAATACTCTATGGAACTTCTCTAGGTCTACAGTAGAGAACATACTGACTGCATCACAACTTGGTTTGACAATTCAAACGCCCAGAAATGAGAGTGGTAAACATTGTTTTTGGTCCATCACAGGTATTGACCTCCCCACCATTGAAGGAAGCTATAGGAGGCACTGCCTTAAAATTCAGTCTATATCATCAAAGACCTGCACCACCCAAGCCGCATTTATTTTGCTACTACCATTGGGAAGAAGATACACGAGTCTGAAAAGCGTGAACATCAGATTCAAGAACAGCTTCTACCCAGGCAACATTAACCATGATCTCAGCAACAATGATCTTGAATGGATGCATGATGGATTCATTGCATTATTAATAAAATATTTAGCTGTGTTATTGCATTAACAAGCCTGCAGCAAATAAGAATGTCATTGTTCAGTTGCCAGTACATGAATCAATTAAACACTTTTCACTCTTGACTTGACTCGGTGCATCCCGATAGTATGCTTTCTATAGTACATCTGCAGAAATCGGTGAGTCTTTGCAGACATGTTGAACTTTGTCTTCTGCGGAAGTAGAGACAATCGTGTGTGGTTTTTTTTGGCCTTTTTTTTTTTCAATGTGGTTGGTCCAGGACGCATTGATGCTAATTGGGATATGTTCTCCACCTAGCTTCCTGAAGCCACTAACTTTTGTATAAATAGCCACTTCTATATGTTGCAATATTGTCCTTTGGTCATTTAAGTGAATATGCCAGTAGTACATCCTTGATTTTAAACTAGCCTGGCGTATATACCTTGTGTGTAAAGCTGTTTCAATTTTGTGGATTCTGGGATGATGGAGTCTGCAGATTGTTTCACACTGTGTGTCGGTGGAGTGTGTTAGGGTGTTATGCAACTTGTTATATGTGTGGGTCCTCCACTGATTCTCCTCATAGAGGGGAACTACTTCCAAGGTGGCACTGCTCCATGTGTGTGTTCATAAGCCAGTGGTTCCATGGAGACAGTGAGAATGTGATTTTTATTATTTTCGTTCTATATCTGGTTGTTTTAAGCATTTATTGCCAAGAGTTATAAAATGTTTTTTTAAAGGTACTTCTGAATGGGCAGTTGAATATGGTCTCCAAACCTCTGCCTTGTGTTTCAATTGTTATTCCACAGAATGACATTTCTATCAACACATCAAAGTTTAATTTAATGTTGGCTTTGCCTTTATAACTTTTGTTAGTAGTTGGCAGTACAAATTGTTCAAGACTTAAAAAGACGAAAATCGTGAGAATGTTACGAAGGCCTGAGCTATAGGGAGAGGTTGAGCAGGCTAGGAATTTAATCTTTAGAACACAGGAGGATGAGGGGTAATTTTATAGATGTGTATAAGATCATGAGGGGATTAGATAGGGTAAATACACAGCGTTAGAGAACCAAAAAACATAGGTTTAAGGTGAGGGGGTATTTATTGGGTAGCTGAGGGGCAACGTTTTTACACAGTGGTGGATGTATGGGCCGAACTGCCAGAGAAGGTTTAGTTTAGAAATACAGCACAGGAACAGACCCTTTGGCCCATGGAGGCGGCACCGACCAGCCATCACCCATACACTCATTCTATCGTACACACCAGGGACTATTTACCATTTGCTGAAGTCAATAAACCTACCAACTCGCACGTCTTGGCCATGTGGGAGGAAACCGGAGCACCCGGATAAAACCCACACGGTCACAAGCAAAACGTACAAACTCCATACAGACAGCACCCATAGTCAGGATCAAACCCAGGTCTCTGGCACTGTATGGCAGCAACTCTCCCACTGTGCCACCATGCCGCCTCCATGTAATTTAGATAGATACTATTGCAATGCTTATAACACATTTGGAAAAGGTACATGGATAGGATACTTTTATAGAGGGATATGAGGCAAGTGGAACTAGTGTAGATGGGAGAAGTTGGATAGAAGGGCCTGTTTCTGTATGACTATAAATTGGTTCTGTTCCATTTTCTATTTGCCTACAAACTATGTAACACAAGGGGCATTTATTAACTGTCAAAGGGCAGTTATTTCTGTCTGTTTGTGTTTGCAGGGGGCGCTGCTCTGGCAGCAGCCATGTCAGCAACGCGTTAGTTTTTTCAACTTTTTTATTTTTTTTAGCATGTTTTAAAGTATGTGTTTGGTGTTTCTCGGTGTGTTTTGTGTGGGGGGTGGTGTGGGGGGGTAAGGGGGAAACCGCTTTGGTCGCCTCCTCCATGGAGAGGCGACTTTTTCCAGGTCGCCTCCCCCGTGGCCTAACATCAAGGATCGGCGCGGCCTTTCCCGGAGACGCGCTCGGGGCTTCAGCGGCGGGCGCAGCGTGGACTCTCGTCGTGGAGCGGGTGAGCCCTCGTTGGAGGGGAGCGCTCCGTTTCGCGGGGCAGCCGGCAGCCTGAAGTCGCAGCCTGAAGTCTGCAGAGCTCCAGCTGGTGCGGCGTCTACAGCCCGGGATCCCTCGTGGGGGACCCGGGGGGGGAAGAAGAAGCCACCACTGCCGGCCCGCGGCCAACTTCTACCGCGGGCCCGGCGTGAACTTAACATCACCCCTGGTGGGGAGCTTCGACCGCCGGCCCTGCAGTCTACGGTGCTTCTGGCTGCGGCGGAGACTTTAAATCTCGACCGCCGGCCTGCGGCCTACACCAACTTAAAGCCGCGGTCTCCGGTGAGGAAGAGCCGATCCTGGACTGACTGGTCCTGTCCACGGGGGGGAAATGGAGGAGGACTGGCCAAATTTTGTGCCTTCCACCACAGTGATGAATGCTGTGGTGGATTGTTGTGTTACATTTTTATTGTGGTTGTGTGTTCTTTATTATTGTACCGCTGCAGACAACCCAAATTCCACCGACCCTGGTTGTGTGGCAAATAAATTCTATCTATCTATCTATCTGTCCCTCATTATCTAATTAACCTTGGATTTTTATCCTCCTGTGAACTTGCCACCCGTTTATGATCAACTTGTCTGACATTTCTTCATCTTGACTATTAATTCCTCCGATCCTTCGTATTTCTTTCAGTTTCAACATTAATGACATAGCCTTTCCTTGGTATCTGAGCTGTTCACAGGTATTTCTTCATTGGGCACCCTTTTTCCGGCTTCTAAGTAGTCTTTGTAGTTAGTATTTGGTCAACCACTGTTTTCAAAACCTTCTGACTAATTCTCAGCAATAGTATTTGAGTCAGCATTGTAGATGAAACTGCAATGGTCAGTTTGTATGTGTCTACGTTATACTCAAGTTCAAGTTACATTTATTGTCACATGCACCAATTGGTACAGTGAGATTTGAGTTACCATACAGCCATACGAATAAAAAGAACACAACACACGATCGGATTTAGTATGAACATCCCCCTCACATCGGAATCAACATTTCCCACTGAGGGAACGCAATAAAGTTCAGTCATCTTCCTCTTGTTCACCCGTGGTCGGGGTCTTTGAGCCCTCCGCAGTCGCCACTACGGCGGCCCGATGTTCGGGCTCTTTCGCCTGTTTCTGTGTTGTATGATTCGATGACTGTAATTACAGCAAGTGCGTGTAGAGTGAGATGATACATTGCCATTGAAAACAAATGTGTCTGATTTGTGGGGAAATCAGCAAACAGACAGTTCTGGGGAATAGAACCCTTGTGTATCCTGGGAATTGCCTGTATTTACAAACACTACTTGCTGTAAAATGTCCTAAATGTCACACTTTGCTGCATGAGGTGTAAATCATATTTTAAATGTTGCACTGGGACACAGTTGAGGCTTAATTTCTCTGGTCATAGAAAAATAATTTCATGTGTTGATTGTCATTCCCTTGACTAATTATTTCAAAACTACTTGGTGTTAATGTTTTAATTAAAGATGGTTTGTGTCAGTTTTACACTTAATGAAGTGTACATCCCAATTAATGGTGTGAAATGGTTAGAGATTTGTTTTGATGTTTGATTGCCAATTATAAGAAAACCACAATGTTGTTGGCTGCTTGGCTTCCTTGATGACACAATAGTGATATCTTGATACAGAGATTGACTTCTCCTGCCATTAGGAAGTAAAATGTGTGTGTTGGGGTGAATGCTACACCCTTGAGCAAGTTTATTTCCAGTCAATGGCATGAGACATTGCAGAATCCAGGCTTGGAGGGAAATTGGCCAAATGCGGGCAAATGGGACTAGCTTAGATGGGGCATTTCCCCTTTTGGAACCTTCCTAATACCCATTGAGATGATAAGGAGAAGATTTTCAAGCAGATGTATTTAATTAACTTGGAGTGGTGGCCTGAGATCTTTGAACTTTCCTTTATCGGACTTCAATTTTATATCTTGCATTAAATGGTGTACCCTTTATCCCTGTGGATGATATGATTGATTGTGTTCATTTACAGTCTTTGACTGGATATCACATAAACAAGCTTTTCACTGTGCCTCTGTACACGTGACAATAATCAGTTCAGTTTAGTTTATTGTTTCGTTTCTTGTCACGTGTACCGAGGTGCAGTGAAAAGCTTTTGTTGCGTGCTAATCAGTCAGCAGAAAGGCAATACTTGATTACAATCGAGCCATTTACAGTGTATAGATACATGATGAGGGAATAATGTTTAGTGCAATTAAAAGCCAGAAAAGTCCAATCAGATCCAGTCCGAGGGTCGCCAATGAGCTATATAGTAGTTCAGGACTGCTCTCTAGTTGTTGCTCGGGTGGTTCAGTTGCCTGATAACAGCTGGGAAGAAATTGTCCCTGAATCTTGAGGTGTGTGTTTTCACACTTCTCTACCTTTTACCCGATGGGAGAGGGTAGAAGAGGGAGTGGCCAGGGTGTGACTCATCCTTGATTATGCTGCCGGCCTCGCCGAGGCAGTGCGAGGTATAAATGGGAGCTTGATTTGTGTGATGGTCTGGGCTGCATCCACAATTTGCTGCAATTTCTTGCTGTCTTGGATGGAGCTGTTCCCAAATTAAATTAAATTCCCAAATAAACTAAACTGAACTAAAACTGAAATGCTATTTCTGCTTGTCTGATGGATTTGCATTGTGGTTAGGTCATTGCTTTCAGTGGCATAATTAATGGCCTTTTTTGGTATGAATTTAGAAGACTGGAAGTTCACTGATTAGACATTTAAAAAGCAAAAACCAGAGCTGAGCAGTGATAGTAATATTGTGAAATAAGAAAAATGCATTGATAATTCTACCAAGAAAGGATCTAACCACTAACTTTTTATACCGAGTGGCATTTAGATCAACAGTCTGAGGTGGCTGTGTTGACTAGTACTCAAACGGAATAGTTACATGATTGCTGTGATTGCTGGAGCATTTTCCCCATGAGTGGTTTGCATTCCAACTCCTTAAGGTTCTTCAGACATGTATAAACCCCAAGTTGATTTTGATGAAATGCACTCCATTTTTCATTTGTGTGTACAAATGAAACAAAACTGGAACAAAACTTAAAGCTTAATCTCACATGACAGTAAATGGTCCATTTGAACAACAGACTGTCCGGGCGATATGGTCCTTCCATCATTGATATTTTAATTTTATGATTAGTTTAGAGATACAGCATGGAAATGAGCTATTTTTCTCACCGAGTCCACACTGACCATCAATCACTGGTTCGCATGTGTTCTATCTTATCCCACCTTTGCATCCACTCCCTACACACCAGGGGCAATTTACAGGGGCCACTTAACCTACAAATCTGCAAGTCTTTGGGATGTGGGAGGAAAACAGAGCCCATGGAGGAAACCAAGAGAGAGCATACAAACTCCATACAGGCAGAACCCTAAGGTCAGGCCGTGTCCTTGGCGCTAAGGCAGCAGCTCTACCAGCTGTGCCACCCGAATGTACCATGACAAAGATGTGTTCTGTCCTGACTGGTTTGTAGTGACTCACTTAAGCTACTTAAGCAATCTAAGAACATCAAGAAACTCTGGAGGTATGGTGACCATGTGGGTTATTGAAGTTCAAGACTGGCTCATCACCTTTTCAAAGACAACTGGAGATGGGCGATGAACACCTGCAATGTCCATGTGCCAAAGTGAGATAAATGTTTGGATCCTTAATGTTGTTTCTGATGAATTGAACAAATTTAATATTCAAATTCTTCGTGGCGGTTTTGCAGATAGTGAAGATGGTTGTGAAAAATTGCAGCAGGATCTTGATCAATTGGCCACGTGTGCTGAGGAATGGTTGATGGGATTTAATGCAGAAAAATGTGAGGTGTTGCATTTTGGCGAGTCTAACACGGGCAGGACCTACACAGTGAATGGTAGGCCTTCCCCAAAGGTGAAGTCACAGGTCGATTGGTTGGTCTAAAAGACGTTTGGTAAATTGTCCTTCATTAGCCAGAGTATTGAGTATAGAAATTGGGAGGTCATGTTGCAGTTGTATAAGATGTTGGTGAGGCCGCATTTACAGTCTTGTGTTCGGTTCTGAGCACCCTGTTATACGAATTATGTTGTCAAGCTGTAAAGGGTACAGAGAAGATTTATGAGGATGTTGCCAGGACTAGAGGGTGTGAGCTATAGGCAGAGATTGAGTACGCTGGGACTATTCCTTGGAGTGCAGGAGGATGAAGGGTGATCTTATAGATGTGTTTAAGATCACGAGAGGAATAGATTGGTAGATGCACAGAGTCTCTTGCCCAGAGTAGGTGAATCGAGGGCCAGCGGACATAGGTTCAAGGTGAAAGGGAAAAGACTTAATAGGATTCTGAGTGGTAATGTTTTCATGCACAGCGTGGTGTATGTAGCTGGCCAGTTTTGGAGTGTGGAGAGCTGTGGTGAGGCGCGGCTGCGGCCCGGCTCCAGAGCTCGGAGGCTTCAACCGCAGGTCCGGCGGACGGTGACATCGGGAGCTCGCGGATCCCTGGTGGGAGACCGCTTTACAGAGCTCCCGCAACGGTAACTTTTCCGCCCGAGTTTCGGAGCTGAGGGCGACCCGGAGCGGGGCCTTGCATCGCCCGGCACAGCCTTAAACGGCCGCAGGACTTGCCGCCGCCCACTGGGGGCTCCAACATCGGGAGAAGAATAAGGAACAGGGGGGAGACAAGACTTTGCCTTCCATCACAGTGAGGAGGTGTTTGGAGACTCGCTGTGATGGATGTTTATGTTAATTGTGTCTTAGTTTTTTTTCTTGTTTGTATGACTGCAGAAACATAATCTCGTTTGAACTTGGGTTCAAATGACATAATAAAATATCTTGTATCTTGTATGTATGGAGCAAGCTGCCAGAGGAGGTAGTTGAGGCAGGGACTATTGCAATGTTTAAGAAGCACTTAGACAGGTGCATGGATAGGATGGGTTTGGAAGGTTATGGACCAAATGCTGGCAGATGGGACTAGTGTAGCTGGGACATGTTGGCCGGTGTGGGCAAGTTAGGCCGAAGGGCTTGTTTCCACACTGTATCACTCTATGATTCTCAATGGCTCTATGACAAAGCCTAACAAAATATTAAGTGTGAAAGCAGAGAGTAATACAACAGGAAAGGGAGAAGATCAATCTCCACGAGACATGAAAGGAAGAATTGGATTAATTATCAGATGAAGGAAAAATCAAAATGCTGAAATTGTTGAACTATGTTTTGGTTCTGAAAGTTTTGATTGTTTCTCATTGAAGGATACAACACTGTTCATCAAGTTTGCTTTGACTTTTGTTGGAACAATGTAGAATAGAAAGGAGCGTAAGCAAATCGAGTGAGATGAGACATGAGACCGCAGATACAGGAATCTGAAGCAAAAAGCAAACTGCTAGAGGAACTGGGCAGGTCAGATGTTCCGAAAGTGGTCGACCAATCTGCATTTGTCTTCACCAATATATTATTCATGGAGGCAGAGTATTTAATGTGTTCTTAAAGAGTCGAGAGTATTTAATTGTCATATGCACCAGCAACCGAACAACAAATGGCCATCAACACAACAAACAAATATACAATAAATTAGTAGTAATATAGGTAATCAAGGTTTCAAGGTTAGTTTATTGTCATGTACCAATTAAGGTACAGTGAAATTTGCATTACCATGCAGCCATACTAAGTGATAAGCAACAAGACACGCAGCCACATAAGTTAACATAAACATCCATTACATTGGATTCCACAATCCGTACTGTGATGGAAGGCAATAAAGTTTAATCTTCTTCCTCTTGCACTCAGATTATTATAGTCCAAACCAAAGTATGTAGTGCAACCAAAGCAAAGTTCACAATAGATCATTGCTGAGGTAGGGTTGAGGCTAAGCTTGTGCAGGTTTAACATCCTGATAGTTGATGAGAAGAAGCTGCTCTTAAATCTGAAGCTCGCGGTGCGTTGGGGACTTGGGGTCATACGTGTGGAGTGAATAGAGGGATTCAGAAAGTGATTGTCTAATCTGCATTTTTCTTCCCCAATATTTTATTCCTGGCAGCAGAATATTTAATGTTCTTGCATTAACATGCATTCTCATTAATCTGCATCATAATCAATTAGCTTATTGAGAGATTTCATGCCTGGGAGATGAATGAAGCAAGTTAGCTAATTAAGTTTTTGGACAATCCACAACTTTTTAGCCAAGTGGAGCCTGTTGTGGAATATGGTGGGTAATATAATTTACATCTGATTCATTGAAGTGAATGAGTGTTGTGTCGTCCAGTGCAATTTCAGTAATTGGAGTTGGACTACTTGCTTTAAGTCTACTTTGATTAATGATGCAAAAACTCCATTTAACTTGACTCATCGTGTCAATTGCTTCAATTATTTTTCCCAGGGAAGAAAGAGCCAAAGCTGTCAGTTTGGCATTGTCTCAATCACTACAATGGATTGTTTCTATAACAATTTAATTCTTTATAATCTCCCTGGGTAACCTACTGAAAGGCATCACTTGGAATGAAATAGAACCATGACTTGACTACCATGCAACAAGCACAGCGAGTTATTTTGCCTATATCGCATTACAATGATTACATGGTTACAATATTACAATAATTGATACTGTATTTCTATTTTTCATTAATAAAGGAAATAGTATTATGAATGATAGGAATGTAATGTTTATAGAAATTTGCGTTTGGTACTTTTATCATAAATCCTCAAGCTGTTGCTGCTTTTCTACATATTTGGGGGTGTGGGGGGTGGGAGTCACTGAAAGGCCAGCTTTTAATATCCATTTCTAAATGCCCTTTATTGGTGTTGAGCTGCAACCTAGAGCCACTGGAGCCCAGGTGAAGATATGCCAAAACTTGTTGGCTGAGAGTTCCAAGATTTGCATCTTCACCTGGGAATATATCAATGTGACTTGGAGGGAAATCTGAGGGTTATGTCCCGATGCCCCTGATTTCCCCCTGTCCTCCTTGGTGGTTGAGGTTATGTGTCTGGGGAAAAGCTGTTGGAGTGCTCTAATAATAGAATGGCAATACATTTAATAAATAGTTTACAATGCCACTGTCACCGGCATACTGTGGCTGCAATGTATGTTGCAGGCTGAGGGGATGAGTGCAGGTAAGCAGGCACCTGTTGCTGGACATCAATTAGCTGCTACAACACTCGAGCTGCTCTATTTCTGGCAAGTGTAGAGTGTTCAGTTACATGTTTGATTTGTTCTTTTTGTGCATGGTGCAAGGCTTTGTGGATCACTGGCTGCTGCAGACTCAGCCTCCAAACCTGGTTTTGTCACAGTTTTTATGTTTATGTGCTTTAAAGGATTGAGTGAAATTGTTCAGGCAGGACTTCCCTCCTGAAATGCATGTCGACTATTCATTTGAATTTTTAATTTTGAGACACTTCTTTTCCACTTTTATCTTTAGCAGAGATTTCCCCCCCAAAGCTGAATGAATATAATTCTGCTGACATTTTGTTTAAAAAAATAAAAAAATAAAAAATCTCCCTTCTTAAATCTAGGTATTATGTTAGTATTCCATCAGTCTCCTAGTGGCATGAATAATTAAAAATGCATAATAGTGTCTCTCTCCCTCCTTGGTCTTTTCTAAACTACATTGATGCAATTCATCTGGATCAAGGATTTGACCCTCACTTAGATATTGGTTAATAATATAACATTGTTATTTTAACAGTTATATTATCCTTCATCTCACCTCTTATGTCAAACCCCACCCTGTTGTCCGCTTGATTTGCTGCCTTGGTAGTTATTGAAGTAAAGCCACTAATATTTCTGTTCCTTGATAATAAAACTTGATAGATCCTCCTTTTAATCATCTAATCCCTTAGCTCCCTAGTCATGCTCTCCTCACTGTTCATATACCGCGGAAAAGCTTTTTTATTAGCTTTTTTTCTCTTTTATTCAGCTGCGGCATCACAACGTTTCTAGTTTTTTGTTGCCCGTTTCTTTTCCAAGGCGTTAACTATTGTCTCAGTTGCAACTTGCAACTGTCCTGCATCATTGTTTGCTACTTTGCTTTCCCAAGTTCTGTTTACAACCCCTCAATCAGCTTTCATTCAAACCAACTCACCACATTTTTGTGTATTGATTATCTCCTGCTTAAGTACTGCGCTTTATAAGGAACTTTATTATATCTCTATTGTTCATTAGTTGAAAAGTGCCTCTATGTTTGACTATCATTTTTGTTGTTAGTTACCTCATGATGAAGAATATGGCTTTGCTTGTCAAATTCTACCGTTTCAGGCATTGTCAGCATTCTGAGCATCATCTGCAATGATACACTAATCTTTTTGTACATAAAGGAATATCACTTCAGGCAACATAGCTTTTACTTCGGTCAGCCATGTATTAAATTTTAAAACCAATGGCACGTCCTAGACTTTGCATTTAGGACGCTTTGGTTTCAAAAACAATTGGTGATACTAATTCTGTGCCATGTTGTGAACTTGTCAGTAAGACATGAAATTGCATTCAGTTTGAGGTTTTAAAATTACAAGAATCTTTTCTTTTCTTTTAAGCAGATTGGAAAAATGTGTTTCATTGATCTGGCTTGCATTAAAAGAATTGGATGTCTAGACATTTTGGCAAAAAAAACATTTGGGGTGTACCATTGTTGAAGTCAACAGATTCTTTGTAATTTATAGATGTGGTAATAGCGGCATTCTTAATCTGGGTGCTACCAGTCAATTTAAATTGAGTTTTCAAATATAATTGTTGCATTTATTAATCAACAATTAATGAGAACTAACTAGTACATGATCTATGAGCTACTATAGTGCATATCACAAATTCCTGTTGTATCAGTAATGGCAAAACTGTTGATTGGATTTTTTTCAAGGGTAATAATGAAAACAAATGCAAACATTATCTTTAGTATACTCTGATTTTAATGTTGATTCTAAACTCCCTGAATGGTATACATTCTATTTGCAGTGGGATTGATTATGAAGCTATTTATGCTCCCATAATCCTGCAGAATCTTGCCCTGTGCACATTTCTCAAGTGCCTATGGCTCAGTCTGTCAAGCCACCCAGACTCTCCAAAGCAGTCGTTGTTTTCTTGTCTTTAGCCACACCAATGATGACACATCAAGTTGCATTTCCTCACTCTTACTCCAGTACATATACAGGTTTCTCAGGTCCATCACTTTGCCTTCAGATTCTTTAACTAGACTTTTTTTCAGTTGTGGAGCTCATTTCTTTCCTTCCGTTTTGCGTTCTAAAAAAAGAAAGTATTTCTGGGAATTTACAATGCTCTGATGTAGTTAATACAAATAGTGCACACTTAATGAGGAACTGGTTAAATGTAAGAGGGAAGAAAGGAAAGAATATGCTATCTTATGCACATGTACCTGGTGTAATGATGAGTGGTACAGGAATCAATTGTTTTTCCACCTGCTTTATGATGGCTTAAGAGCCGAGACACTGGAAGCAGGAAGGGGAATAGATAAGCTCTTGAACCTTCTTTGTCATTCATTATAAGTATGGATGTTTATCTATCTCAATACCATTTTCTGACTCTTTACCATATCCCTTGATGGCTTGTGCCTCTTGATTTCTAGATATCTTGATATCTCAACAATCCTCTGTGCTAGTAAAATTCCTCCAGTTCACCACCTCCAAAATTAAGATGTTTGTCATCTCTTTCCTGCTAAGTATCTTATCCCATGTCTTGAGTTTGTGGTCTCTGGATCTAGATTGTCTCCCAGCCAGGGAAACATCCTGCCCGCACCAGTCCATTTAGCTCTGTCAAATATTTGTAAGTTTCGGTTAGATCCCCTCTTATTGTTCAGAACTCCAGTGAATGCAAACATAGGGGTGGTGCAGAGGTAGAGTTGCTGCCTTACAGCGCCAGAAACCCGGGCTTCGATCTTGACCATGGGTGATGTCAGTACGGAGTCTGTATGCTCTTCCTGTGACCTCTGGTTCTTGGTTTCTTGGTCCTCCAAAATATTCCAAATGGAATTTAAACTGGAGGTGGTGAAGGGAGGGCTTAAGCCAGAACGGGTTATTGGGAAGAAAGAACTACTTTAAATTCTGGGTGCACTCCGAGAGAAGGAATGGGTGAAATTTTGGGTCGAGACCCTTCTTTAGGTTGAGATTTCGCAGTGGATCAAACAGAATATGCAGGATGGAACTGCATATGCTGGTTTACACCGTGAATGGAAAATTACGCAGTGATGACATGATAAACTTCATTACACTGTGACGGTGTGGGCTTAGAATGCTTCGTCTGATAGGATAGTTAATGTTGATTTGATAAGAGAATTCACCAGGGTTAAAAGATAAGTTATTGAGCAAATTCTTTCAAAGAGCTTCTTCATTTGACCAAGTTGTGTCCTTATCTGCAAGATAAAAAATCCTGCTTTCAAATCCTGCCTTAAGATAAAATTGTTCTTATCATTATGTCTTGACTCAAAATGTAAGACCATAATTAGATCTTTAGAATCTGGATAATCTGTGCTATTTGTCTTGACGATCTGATGTGAAATATCACTTTGCCAGGTGTCTACAATGTTTTAGTTGAAATCTGCAAATAAGATTTCTACTGTTCAGAAGAATTATAACTTTTTAATTATTTTCTCAATTTCTGGAACACTCTGATAGATACTTGCATCCTTGGCTCGCAGACTCCATACCCCATGTCAGTTATTGACTCTTCAACAGCTGTAGTGCTGCCTCCACCCTCCTCCATGTAGTTTCCCAGGATTCTGAGTGTGGTATGGTTTGTTTTGGTGCGGTGAGGTCACTGGAATGGCTGCATACTCTGAGGTTACAATAACCTGCATCCACCCCCCAATTCCTGTGCAGACAGACATCATTTTTTAACAAAAACAAAGTCCTTTCAATGTTTTGCTTTTGGATCATTTCCACTTATCCTGGGCTTTTGCTTGCATGATCCTTGATTACATTGGATCGGGGAGATCGTAAACTGCAGAGATGCTGGACACTTAACCATTTGAGTGTGTGAGACTGTCCTCGGAATACAAAACACAGTGCAATGGTATTACCGTGTGAAAAGAATATAACAGAATTTCAGCTCCCACGTATTAACATAAAGCAATTAAATGGAAGCACTGACTCTCGGGTTGTGCAAGATTATATTCGTAGATCAGCAAAGATATTTAGTTGAATTCAGTTGCAAGAAGTTGTGAGATTAGTGTGTTGGATGGGGCTGCTTTAGGGTGTGAGTGATGAGTGCACAAACAATCTTGGTTGTAGACTCACTTGACAGTGAAATAGTTCTCGAACAAAATCGACTATTTTGCAAGGCCAGAGGATTTTCAATTACTTTGCAGGGACTGAGGGAATATAAATGTGCCCATTTCAAGAACAAAATGGGGTGGGATGGGGCTCATAATGGTCGTGTCAAAGATGATGCCAGGTTAAATCAATCTTCTCTGCCTGCAGGTGATCTATCTACCTACATTTGTTGCAAATCCATGTGCTGATCTACTTGATGGAGGATAATCAGATTTTGTAATCTCTGTTGCAATCTAAGTCGTACATTAAAAAAAATATTGTTTATATTTGGACTCTGTTATTTCATTAACTGTCATTGATATCAAAGCTGTATTTTAATTCTATATGTTGAATGTCACTTATTTCCAATGAAAGTTGAGATTCTTATATGAGGCAAAAGTTTGTGTGTTCAAGCTGTGAGGTTTTTTAATTCTCGTTGCTACAACTGCTAAAACAAACCATCGCACTAGATACATGTGGTTGACATTTGGTTTGGTGAAGTTTTTAATTTTTCTCCTTTTTCTATTGGCAACAAATTTGAGTTTAGTTAAAGTAAAGCTTATAAATGTGTGAAACTATGTTGGAAAAAATAGCAATTCTTTGAACATTGTTTTTTAACTAATAATATCCTAATTAGTTTACTATTTTCGCCTAAATGAGTCGCCAGTTACAGTCGATACTTGGAAGAGATCTGAATCTGTACATTGCATTCACAACATGCTTGAAAGATATCTGTTGAACATGTGTCACTCGATTGAAACTGTTAAACTTGCTGCTTTGTGCCTTAAGTTAGGCGCCTCAATTTGAACTAAATGAGCCACAATCCATAGAGAAGAATGTATGGCTCCCAGGAGCAGTAGGAATCCTTGGTTTGCCAAATTTCATTTTAGCTTCAAGCTTGCACTAACAGTTCATTTGTTTGTATAAGATATGGTTGCCAACAGAGTAGTGTGACAAATATATATGTTTCTGAAGAATTGCAGCCTTTATGACACACACATCTATTTATATCGACAACTTCCAACATCTGCACAAATCTGGCACTGTCCCCCCGAGGTTTAAAGTAAAATACAAGTTTTATCCTCGAGTGAGGATCCAGCGGGTTTTTTTGCACTGAAATGCTCTCTCTTTTCACTCATTAAATATAGCAAACTGAGCTAAGGGGCCAAGAAGGTGATCTGATGCTGGTCTGTCTGACCACCTTCTCTGACCACTTGTAGGTGGTGCACTGGAATCATGTGGGTGATTGAAATGTTAAATATTTGCTTTTCTCAGTCTGGGAAATACTCGACCTGGGCTTGACTTCCCACATAAGTAACACAAATGAAATCAGTAACTTGCTGAATGCTAAACTGGAGAGCATTACTTTAAAGTGTGTGTTACTTCAAGTTCACATTTATTGCCACATGCACCAAATAAGGTACAGTGGAATTTGACTTGCCATACAATCATAAAGTACACAATACACATGAACATCCACCACAGTGGAATCAACATTCTTCACTGTGGTGGAAGGCAATACCATTCAGTCGTCCATGGTCGGGGCCATGAACCCTCCGCAGTCGCCACTACGGACGGCCCAATGTACAGGCCCTTTCATCGGGATGCTCAAAACTTCGACATCGGGACAGGCGGACACTCCGCCGCTTGGAAGTCCAGAATCAGCCGCTTCCTACCGGAGATCGGGGCTTCACGATGTTATAGGCTGCAGGCCGGCAGTCGGAGCCCATCACCGGCGAGGGATCCCAGACTCTGCGATGGAAAGTCCACATCGCGTCCGCGGCTAGAAGCTCTGCAGACCGCGGCTTCAGGATGTTATAGTCCGCGGGCCAGCGATCAGAGCACTTCTTCTGGCGACCCCCGGCAAGGGATCGCCCGGCTCCACAGTGGAAAGTCCGTGCTGCGCCCGCTGATGAAGCTCTGATCCCGACTCCGGGAGAGGCCGCACCAATCCAAGTTGTTCAGCCACGAGGAAGGTGAAAATGTGACATGAAGAAAAGCCACATTCCGTCGCGGCAAGCAACCGAAAAAAAGTTTTCCCCCCCCCCCCATTCCCCCTATTCCCCGCTACCACCCCCCCCCCCCCCACACTAAAACACTTTTAGACATTCTGAAAACAAAAAAAAGTCAAAAGGATGAACAGCTGCTGGCGAGGCTGCCGACTCGCGGCGCCATCCGTCATAGAGTACTTGAGCACACCACCACTTTTATACTGCGAGTGATTTTTTTTTTTAAACCGTCAAGTGTTACTGCTAAAGGTTCTCTCCATCTGGCAAAAGTCTTGCATCATTTCAATTTCTGTGAATTGAACGCCAACTTCCTGCATAAACCTCTGTCATTTCTTTGTTATGCATTCTACTTTTCCCCTATTTTTTCTTTTTTAATATTTGCCCTGAAATTGTGTTCTCTTCACCAAAATTCATTGTTAGTTGACAAATTAATTGTGACTATATCTGCCTCTGACGAGGTGACCCACCACAGCTTTAGTCATCACTGGCAGGCGTTGCAAACTGAGGCTGTCACCATTTTAGAAAAAACATTGAAAATAGGTGCTGGGGGAGGCCATTTGGCCCTTCTGTTTATATCTTAGCACCTAGCCCTTTGCTTCTTTCTACTATGTTACTCCTTCTTAGCAAACTGCCATCTTCCACCTAGTTATCAGCACTGTATCACATTGAGTTTGTCCCTAGGTCTTGAGAATGTCAATGTCACTTTCACAATTTTAATTATTCAATGCACTGTTCATGCCTTCAGTTTCAGCATTGAATTTCTTAATACATTGGTTCTACTTTCCTCAATTTTACTTTAGAGATGTAGCATAGAAACGGGGCCTTTGGCTCATTAAGTTCATGCTGACCATCAATCGCCAGTTCTTGCCAGCTCAGTGTGTTATCCCACTTTCGCATTCACTTCCAGCAAACCCGGGTCAATTAACTTACAAAACTGCACGTCTTTGGGATGCGAGAGGAAACCGGAGCATGTGATGAACCCAGGCGGTCACGGGGAGAACAGCACCCGAGGTCAGCATCTAACCCTGGTCAGTGCAGAGATATTCTCTTGCATTTTATATGGAATCAGCTGCAGCTTGTTTAATGCACAACTGTCGGCAAATTTGTCATTTGGTGAATTTTATTTGATGAATATGTCCAGTTCCAATCTAAACATCTGAGGAAAAAGTTGACAATAGTTCAAGCATTTGCGGTGCCCTTTTCCCTCATTGCTTGCATTGTACTTAGAAAGTCAATTGTTACCAGCTGGAGAGTCATCGATTGAAGAAAATATGGCCGTCACAACACAAGGATTGAGAGAAACTGGAGTGGGGTATTCTAGAATCGTAGCAGTGGCATTTGTACATAGAATGTGTTTTTCCCACCACCAGCCTAGTAATCCAGAAATAAAGATGCATCTTTTCCCAGCACAAGTGGCATGCCAATTAAAGTTTTAAAGTGGAAGCAACAATGAATTATTGGAATAGGTGCATCTGAGCAAAGATCGAAAGCAGCTTATATTTGTTATTTGACTACAAAGGACATTGAATAGATGGGAGAGACAGTTTCAGTGAACTCGTTAAGAGTGCCAAATGAAGATATCGGGGAGGGAACTCAAGACTGTTTACCTAGCAATTGAAAAGCTGAAATACTTCATGAAAGTTCTGACTGTTAACTGCATTTCCTTGTGCGTGCACAAGAGCATGGAAGTGTAAACACACTGACTGACTGCTGTTCACTGCCGTTGCGAGGTTTTGATTTGTGTAAAATAGTGTCATATTTGTCTGCACAACAGTTAATACACCTTGAAACTAATCTGTTGGTGTTCAAGAACGTTATGGTGCAAATGTAGTGAGTTATATTAAAATTAAATTTTAAGGTGAATACCCGGCTGAAGATATCTTAATATTACTGTTTATTTCATGCCTCAAGAGGGAGCTCTATTTTTTTTCACTTTATCCATTAAAGAGTAATGCTTTATGATGGAGTAACAGGTGCTGCTTTTATTTTTTGGATATGGAAATTGTTCCATAAATAGCAAAATAAATATGACTGAAATCTTTTCAATTTATTGTATTAATTGTTTAAGAAAGAACTGCATATGCTGGAAATGCCGTGTATAGGAGACTGCACAATAAAGAACATAGGACAGTATAGCACAGCATAGGAACTGGCCCTTCAGCCCACAATGTTTGTGCTGAATATAATGCCAAGTTAAACTGATCTCATCTATGTATACATGATACAAACCCCTCTATTCCATGCCTTTCAAAAAGCCTCTTAAACATCACTGTCCTATCTGGCTCTGCCACCACCCCTGGTAATGTGCTCCAGGCCACCTCTTGTATTAGAAAAAGTTTTAAAAGATTTTTAAACTTGCCCCACGCATCTCCATTCAATTTCTTTCCCCCTCCCCCCCTCACTTTATAGTTATGCCCTCCAGTGTTGGATATTTCCACCCTGTGGAAAAGGTTACGACTGTCTACTGTATTGAAATCCCTCGTCATTTTAAGTACTTTAATCACGTCTCCCCTCAACTTCCAACATTCCAAAGAAAACAATCCAAGTCTATCCAACCTCTCCTTGTAACATAAACCTATATTCCAGGCAAGATTCTGGTAAACCACCTCTGCACCCTCTCCAGTCTCCACATCTTTCCTGTAATGGGGTGCCCAGAACTGTATACAATACTCCAAATATTAAATAATCTCTACCAATGATGAAAAGGGCATCAAAGACCCACAGTACATTGAGATCATCAGTACAGCAACTAAGATCACTTCAGATTTGGAATACCAAATTAAATTCTATTCCAAATAAGGTTGATTTTGTGAAAATAACATCTTCAGTGCCAGCATGTGTAATATGTACTTTAACATAACCATTATCAGTGTAAAGGTATTCACCAAACATTTTGTATTATGAGATAATTCTGAGGCAGTTGCAGCCATAGACAGGAAACTTCTCTGGTTAATGGAATAGTTGGATATCTAATCTCAAACGTTTGTGGATCGACTTATAATTTCTGTGGCATTTAATTAATGCATTATAACTGTTTGAACTTGTCTATGTTCAATTGTTTTATTGCAGTAGATAGTTGCCACTTCTACCACTTAAGTGAAATAGCCACTCATTTACTATTAAAGATATCTGCAACCTTTTACAAATTATACAATTTTTCAAAATAGCCATTCATCTCAGATATATTGTATTTTGTTTTTCAAATAATTGATATGTGTTGAATTGTGCATTTGGTACCTAGTACTATAGTCAGGGAGGATAAACCTACTGACTCACAGCTATCTAGGCAACATTTCTTCCCACCCTGCCTCCTGCAAAGACTCTATCCTCCTACTCCCAATTCTCCCATCTACACCTCATCTGCTCCCAAGATGAGATGTTCCAAACCAGGACATCTGAAATGTCCACAGTCTTTAGGGAATGGGGGTTCCCCTCCTCCATCATAGATGAGGCCCTCACACGTGTCTCCTCAGTACACCGCAGCTCCCTCTCCCCCCAGTTGCAACAGGGACAGAGTCCCCCTAGTCCTCACCTTTCACCCACTCAGCCATCACATACAGCACATGATCCTCCAACATTTTCACCAGCTCCAACGGGATCCCACCGCTTCCATGTCCAACCCTTTCCGCAGAGACCGTTCCCTTCGAACTCCCTAATTAACTTATCCCTTCTTGCCCAAACCACCACCTCCCAAGATACTTTCCCCTGCAACCGCAGAAGATGCAACACCTGTCCCTTTACCTCCTCCCTCGACTCTGTCCAGTGGGGCCCATCAGTCCTTTCAGGTTAGGCAGAGGTTCACGCATCTCCTCCAACCTCATCTACTGTATCCGCTGTTCCTGCTGTGAACTATATATCGGCGAGACCAAGCACAGACTCGGCGATCGTTTCACTGAACACGTTCGCTCAGTCCCCTCAGCCTACTTGATCTCCCAGTTGCCAAACACTAACTCCCCTTCCCATTCCTATACTGACCTTTCTGTCCTCGGCCTCCTCCATTCATTTCTCCCAAGTACCATCTATATCTCTCGATCCCTTTTCCCCTGACTCTCCGTCTGAAGAAGGGTCTCGACCCGAAATGTCGCCTATTCCTTTTCTCCAGAGATGCTGCCTGACCCGCTGAATTACTCCAGCTTTTTGTGTCTGTCTTTGACTTAGTACTGTTGGTCAGTGTTTGGTTTGCTCCTTGTCCAGGGAAGTCTTTATGGTGCAGGTTAATCCTTAGCTGCGCTCAAAATAACTCTGATTCTTAACACAACTGTGCCTCAGTGAGTGGGCTTTATATCTTGTTTCTTTCCATGATGGAAAAGCAAACTGTCACAGACAGAGCATGCAAATAAAAATCTGAAACAATCACAATCAGGAGAAAGGAGATTTAAAGTTGAGGTTCGACTGGTCCATCATTTATGCTGCAAGTCATCGTCCTGTAATAATTATGCCATCGTATTGTGAATATAATTTATTTTTTGATTATTTATTTATTATTTCGTGATATATTAGCCCGTGATATCAATTGCAATATTAGTATCTAGGTCAGTCTTCAGTAGTTTGTGAAGATTTGGCCTACTGTGCTTTACATTCTCCTGATGTGTTGAAATATATGCAGCCAGTCCATGTGCAGGTGTGAATGTTGTCATGGGGCAAGAGTATTTGGTTTCTTCAGTCATGTCCAGTCCATGATCTAAAGGGTCTGTCCCACTTTCACGACCTAATTCATGACCTCGGCCGAATTTGCCCTTGACTCATACTCGCAGCATGGTCGACACGAGGTCGTAGGTAGGTCATAGCAGGTCGTGATGCTAGTCGTAGATACTCGTGCCAAGAGGGCCAAGAGGTAAAAAGGTTGTGAATTAGGTCGTGAAAGTGGGACAGGCCCTTAACTCATTGCCAGTATGTGAGCCACAACCATATTACACTTGGGCAAGTACTAAAAAATAACTCTCAAAACTATCTCCTTATTGAGGAGATTGCTCGTTAGCCAGAGGCATCTGCAGCTTTCCAGCTAAAAGTAGGGTAACATTATCAGTATTTTCACCATGCAGAAGAAGGGATGTTGTTGTGTTCTTATGGATTTTAGCATTCTGAAATACAGCTGTTGATGCAAGTGGACAGGACGAGCACAATTCACTAGTATTCATAGCAATTGTGTTTTTGACACAATTAAAAATGGTGAAGCCTTTTTAAATGAGATCTGTCTAATGTGAAGACATTTTGTCTTTGGTGTAAGAACTATTGATTTGTGGAGCAGAAATTGCCAGAGGCTATTTTAGAAAGAAACAGACATTAAAGCACATTTGGATCCAGCTGTTTTTTCTTCTATAAATCTATATCCCCCATCTGTAGAAATATAGAACTGTAAAAATGCTGGTTAATACACAAAAGTATACAAAGTGCTGGAGTAATTCGGTAGGTCAGGCAGCATCCCTGGAGAATATGGAATCCATGGAGAGATGCTGCCTGACCTACTGAGTTACTCCAGCACTTTGTGTCCTTTTCTTTATCCCCATCTTATTGCCCAACATCGATGTATTTCTTTGATACTGTAAGCATTATTTTCTTTTTTTCATCTGACCTCCCAGAAGTTCTATACAAGCCTTGACCATGAAAGAACTGGGTCACAAAACTTGGACAGCTGACTCAGCCACATCCCCAGCCACAGCTCACTATCAAACTTCTTAACGTCTTGGAGAGTTTTTCACACTGGGAGCATTCAAAAGCTATTTTTAAAAGCATTAAAGAACCAACATATACATTTAAAAAAAAATTCAAATACCAAAATCTTAAACATATTCAAGCTTTTAAACATTTTTTTCTGTATTCATGAATTTAAACTATTGTCCTCCAATGCAGTCATTCCTTTCCAATGAAATGAATGGAGTTGCTGTTCCTGCAGCAGATCTCATTTGGCACGTTCTTTTGGAGGATAATTGCAGTGAGTTATGTTTCCTGACTGAGCAATCCTGCCATGAAGACTTATTTTGGTGAACCTTTTTGAAGTCATTGTTCAAAAGCATTTAGCAAGTTCAGAACTTAGTTAATGTCAGTTACAACATTCCTGACCCTTGGGAGAGACATGGTACTCAGCCTGTTGAGGAAACATTTGCGATGTTAGGCATTTCAAAAAGAGATGACCTTCTGCGCTCAACCTTTCGTTTCCCATAATTTCAGATTAACCGCATTTAGATTTTTACCACTTGTCCAAGTTCTAACAAAGGAGTGAAGGGTAAAATCTACCCTTACATGACCTCTGCCTTCCATAATTCTGCACTGACTTGCGCTGATATGAAAATCCAGAGTGCACTAACCAGTCCCACTTAGGCGAGTGCAGGAGACTCTTTGCTCGCCATATGGTCGCCACATGTTCGCTGGTGGTCTCTGGTGAGTCTCCTTCATGGTCGAGAGGAGTTCCCGCATTCTGGGAACTAGTCGCGGCGTCAGTATGGTCGCAGCAAATTTTTCAACATGTAGGTAGTGGGGTCGCCATGTCGTTGTAGGTAGTCGAGGTAGCCATAGGTAGTTTTAGTAATCGCCTTTGCTGACCGGGCATTTTTATTGGCTCATGGGGGGGAAAAAAACGTAAGCTTGAGTTTTCAGAACCAAGGAAAATCGACCGGTAATGTTAAATGCCCGCTAAACTTCACAGCTGTGTATCTCTCTGGCTTATTAAAAGTTGTCTAGCTTCTTAAAAGTGTCTCATCTACCCCCCCCCCCCCCCCCCTCCCCACCCCCGCTCTTTTAAAGGACTTGCGGTGTACACTGACCTAGCCATGTTTAACCTTCCTGTTCATCGAGGTGTGTGTCCGTATCACCTTGACTTTGCACCGTGTGAATTTCAGACAGCGCTCCACCACATTCCCTGCCTTTGCGATGTGTGTGTGTGTATTCTGCTCTGACGGTCGCCATTCCAGTTCGTGGTTTTTCAGGCGAGTGCCGCGAGCTTGAAGGTCGCAGGCTGTCCGCTGAAAAGTCACCTAAGTGAGACAGACCCTTAACACTAAGTTGGCAAGTAGTTTCTCTGAAGTCGGTGATCTGGCCTGGTACACATGCCCTAGTCCAATGGAGTTGACGATCATTCTCAACGGAAAGGTGATCTGACTCGCTCTCTAGCGTTGTTCAATTTTTCCCACTTTGACTGATGACTTTCAATCAAAGGGTACATGTAGCTATTTTCCCTATCTTTTTAATTTTGCTATCTGTTTGGAATCATTTGTTACATATAAATTTCCACATTCACTTTTTTATTGAAAAATTATTTCAATCCTGTTTAAATATTTGACCGTCTGGGAATTGAAAAGCTGTAGGGAGCTCGAGGCAGTGCCCGCGGATGCAACATTGGGGTGTGCTTGACTCTTTGAGGGCACTAACGATTGCAACTTTAAAGGAGGTGGCAACGGAGATTTCCACAAGAGATTCCATCCTGAGCCAGGGATAGAATGAAACAGTGGGAAACAGTCAAATGGTATCGCCCAAGGCTTTGGTCCTGAAACCAGGAGGGTACAGTGTGAGATGAATTACTGTTACACATATAAGGGGTGATGATTCCTTGGAGTAACTAATCTATGGGAAAACTCCATGTTTTACTTGTGTTAGAATGCAAGAACAAATAGCCACATGAGGCAAACAAGGAATATAATCTCAAATAAGACACCAGCACAGAGGCAAAGAGTGCCTCATAAATCACATAATCTGCACGACGCTAAAATGACCGAGATGACGCATGAGAATTTTTGTAGAGAATCTGTGTTACAAGCAACTGTGTGACAAAGAACCTGACTTCAAGATCACGGCCATGAACGATATGAGATCTGCAGAGATGCAGCTGAACAATGGCAGACTGTCCCCTTATGGATGACAATAGATGCTGGAATAGGCCATTCGGCCCTTTGAACCAGCACCACCATTCAATGTGATCATGGCTGATCATCCCCAATCAGTACCCCGTTCCTGCCTTCTCCCCATATCCCCTGACTCCGCTATCGTTAAGACCCCTATCTAGCTCTCTCTTGATGAGGATGCAAATAATTAAACTGCTGCTGATCTGCCCACATCTTGCTTCCTTCGCTCCATAGATGCTGCCTCACCTGCTGAGTTTCTCCAGGATTTTTGTCTACTTTTGATTTTTCCAACATCTGCAGTTCTTTCTTAAACATTTTGCCCACATCTTGGAATAACCATTTCAAGACATGGGCAGCAAAATTCAGCAATTATTGACAAAGATTGAATCGTAAATTATTAAAGTCGAAGCATTCCATGCTCAAACTGAAGCTCTGTCCACATAACTGCACGAATTATGAGAAATTGATGGTGAAATTAATTTCCCAATAATAGTCACTGAGGTTGTTCGGGAAGTGCAGCAAGTCTGTAAACAAAGTTTCAGAAAATAGATTAGCGGAACAAATGTCTCAATGCAGCTCAGTAGCAAAACTGTAAATGTGAGTACAAATTATCAAATGCCCAACCAAGTTTAAAGGCAGAGGTTGGAATAGTTATCCAAATCCTCCTTGGTAAAATTATTGTAGCCAGGCCGAACACTGAAATCAGTAATGAGAAGTTTATTGTCATATAATTTGTGTATTGGCTGAACATTTGAAAAATAATTTTTTTTTTAAGAAGGAACTGCAGATGCTGGAAAATCGAAGGTACACAAAAATGCTGGAGAAACTCAGCGGGTGCAGCAGCATCTATGGAGTGAAGGAAATAGGCAAAGTTTCGGGCCGAAACATTGCCTATTTCCTTCGCTCCATAGATGCTGCTGCACCCGCTGAGTTTCTCCAGCATTTTTGTGTACCATTTGAAAAAGATTTGCAAGCAGGGGGATTAACGTTGAGTTGGTCATCAATATAAAATAATACTCTGAGGCACTATTTCAGCCATAGGAATAGTCCACACAACCATTCCAATGTGCTCTCTTTGAATTTGGTCAGGTGGAATGATAATTTCCTTGTTTTTCACTGTGCGATCAAAAATAGGCTGAATATGGTAGATAAGGTACTTGTATTTCAGCAGAATGTAGCACTGGAGATTTGCAAAAGATCAATGAATGGAATGCAGGCAGAAATGAAATCTGGTGATGGACTGCATTTCATATTCATAAGTTATAGGAGCAGAATTGGGCCATTTGGCCCAACATGTCTACTCTGCCATACGATCATGACTGAACTATCTTTCTCTCTCAACCCCATTCTCAATGTCATTCTTAAGCAGCTCATGGCGGAGGTTCAATGGTCCTTTATTTTTCACACAAGCAACTGCACAGTGAAATTATGTTTGCACACCCTGTCTCCTGCCATTTCTCCCTAACTCCTGACACCCATACTAGTATAAGATTTCACTTACCATTTGGGTTTTATTTGTGGCTCAATGCAGATTAGACCAAATACTGTAGGTTTGGCTGTGTAAACCGAGTGTGCATGTCAGGGCTGCCAACATTGGGTGAGAGTCGCGATTGAGAAATTGTGAGAGACAAAGCCTGAGGGCGAGCAGCGTCCAAGGTGGGGGTGTCGTCATTGTCGTCGTCCCCCTCCCATTGGTATGGAGCTTTTGTATTTTTCAGATTGAAATTGTGGAATCTGATGCATAATGTAGCGAGGTTTTTATCCTACACTTGAATGCAATATTTATGCTTTAAATTGGATTAGCTAAGAATAAAGTTAGGCTAAATTACGTTCCTAATTACATTCCACAGTAGAGCCAGGCTCTGATCAACAGGCGCAGCACATGAATGATCTTAGTATATTCATGTATGGAAATCAGATTATAATCAAACACTTGGCCCATGTTGACCAACCTGGGTATCACTGCATACCTGGTGCTACTCCTGACCCTGACTCCAGTTGCAAACCTTCTCTCATTCCTGATCCTGAGTCCAGCCTTGCACCTGGGCTCTTATTCTACTCTGATCATAGCTGCTTACCTGCTTAGGTTCCCAGTGCTGCACACTCCCATTGTTCCAGCTTTGACTGCACACCTAGTACTATTCTGGATGCACACTTGGCCTTCCCCTTAGCCCCTCTGCACTGACAATATATTTTGCCCACACATAAAGCCCCATATCTGACCCCCTGGACTTAAACCATTACGTTCAGGTCCACAGGTTCTTATCTAATGCGGTAATCTTTTATGGGGCACTTCACGGACCAAATTTTGTATAACAAAATTTGCTACATCCATTGGCTTCCTTGTTATCTAACATGCTAGTTACTTTGTCAAAGAAGTCATCAATTGGTTGAACACAATTTCTAATCCATTAAATTATACTCACTTAGCTGTATAAGGCCATGTCAGAGGAGGAGGAGCCATCTTGGGGAACGGCTGCTAACCAGCAGCCGTCCGTTTCATTCATTTATTTTCCAGTTTTTAGTTAGTTTTGTTCGTCGTTTTTTCGGAGAAATGGACTTCTTATTGTGGGGGGAAGGAGGTAACCTTACTTCTAGGTCCCTACCTGGTCGGTGAGGCAGCTTTTTCTCTGGGCTGCCCGTCCTCGTTGCCTACCAGTGGGCTTGGAGCGCCGTTTCCTGGTGGGGACCGCCCAGCACCTCTGCTTCGGTGGCGGCACAGCGCTGGAGCGCCATCGCGGAGCGGAGCGGGCGATGCCTTGCCTGGGTCGCCGCGCTGGATCGACGCGCTGGAGCTCCGGTGAGCTGGACTGCCGAGAGCAACACCTCCGGGCTGCGGAGCGGAGTGGGCGGCGCCGACATGAACATCGGGAGCCTGGGAGCTCCAACTCGGTGCGTCCTTGTCGGCTTCGGAAGCCGACAATCCCCTGCTAGGAAGCGGCCGTTCCAGGTGGCCCAGCCGCTGTGAGGACTCTCCCGACGCCGGGGCAAGACCACCTGGCTAGAACGGCCAGGAACATCGGGCCTCCGTTGAGGCAACAGCGGTGGCCTTAATAGGCCTGACTTTTGGGAGAACTGGGGTTGGGGACTGGACTTTTGTGCCTTCCCCCACAGTGGTAACCACTGTGGGGGGATGATTTTTCTGTGTGTAAGGTACTTTGTTAGTCTGTGTCCAAGATGGCTGTCGGAAGAGAGAGTGGACGCTGGCGCACTTTAGCTGCCGCTGCTCTCTATTCACATTGTGTTTTTTTTGATTTTTTGATTTTGTGTCTTTGGAGCGATTTCTATCTTTAATTTGTGTATTGATGATGTCCTTATTATTTATTTTTCTCCGACTATATGTTTTTTTTTCTTCTGTTTAATCTTTGTAAGGTGACCTTGAGATTTGAAAGGCACCCGAAAATAAAATTTATTATTATTATTATTATAAGTATTCAGTTACCATTTCCTTCATTTTTCTAACAAACTGTCCTAAAGTCATTTTAACCACCAATATTTTCAGTATTTTGCTGTCTTCCTCTCAGCTGGGACCTTTCCGAAATGCTAAGTCCAATAACTATATATATTTAAGCAATAATATTTTATTAAATGTGATCTTGAGAGTACATCATATTTTCTGTGGTATTCATAACACAACAATGATAAAAAAGATCTGTTTTGATTGCACCTACCAACATGCATACATTATTATATTACAGTTAATATGTACCGAGGGCAAATTTTTGTTCCAATGCTCTCCATTCCCAATTACTTTTACATTGAAGTGATTGAAATCCAAGTGAAGTTTAAATGGCATCAGAAAAATAAAACCTCCGGAATGGATGATATTCATTACGTGGTTAGTTGGAGTCAGTATCAGCACAATTAGTATATTAAATTTTGAATCTACAGATGCCCTGGTTCAAGCTAAAACTAAAGACAAATAATAACCTCCTCACACATTTCCCTGCAAGTATCTCTGTCACTCCTTTAAAATATGCCCCTTCATTGAACAAGCTCTTAAATATCGCATCTGAATCTGTCTCCATCTGATTACACTCCTTGAGGATGTTCATCTACGTGTTCAATTAATAAAGCAATGAGATTGGGAACATTTCTATTCAACCTGTCAAAGGAATTTGTGGGGGGGGTGTGGGTTTAGAAATAGTCTGAGGTGAACAAACATAATAGTTGAGTGGCAAATGACAATAGTGCTACCTTCCCAATATTTAACTGAACAAAATAATGGGTTATCAGGGCTGTATGTTGTGACAGACAGCCTTATACCTTGCATGTCATTTTAATATTACACTTTTTCCATCCCCCTGGATATTCCGGAAGAATAAAATAAGGTTTTGTCAACTAATTACAAATCGGGCTAATTACAAATCAATAACATTAGCCAACTCCGAAACACGAAGCGCTGAGCATTGGGATCCAGGCATCATGGACAACTGGCCTCAGTCCCCCGCTCAAATCTGGCAGTGCTCTCTGTCTGAACCAGGGGCCACGGAGCGGTTTTGAAAGTGGGAGGCTGAGCGATCACTGATCACTGGCCTTGGGGCTAACCAGCGAGGGAGTGGAGCAACTGAGTGGAGGGAGGGTGTGGGAGTGGGGTGTCCCCCCTCCCATAGTAGGGACCTTTTGAAATTTGATGTATTAAAATCATGTTTTAGTGAGTTGTAGTATGATTTCAATGTTTTTGTTTGAAGTATGTTTAAGAGGTAACTTTTTAAGGGTGGTGGGTGTATGGAACAAGCTGCCAGAGGAGGTAGTTGAGGCAGGGACTACCCCAACATTTAAGAAACAGTTAGACCGATACATGGATAGGACGGGTTTGGAGGGATATGGACTAAAAGCAGGTAGTGTAGCTGGGACATGTTGGCGGGTGTGGGCAAGTTGCACCGAAGGGCCTGTTTTCGCACTGTATCACTCTATGACTACATCATACCTCCAACATGCATTAATGCTTCAAAATCAAGTGGTCGAGTTTTATTGCCATATACTCAAAGCAAAGAAACATAGAAAATAGGTGCAGGAATAGGCCTTCGGCCCTTCGAGCCAGCACTGTCATTCAATATGATCATGGCTGTTCATCTAAAATCAGAAACTCTTTCCTGTTTTTTCCCCCATAGCCCTTGATTTTGCGAGCCCCAAGAGCTAAATGTAACTCTCTTGAAAACATCCAGTGAATTGGCTTCCACTGCCTTCTGTGGCAAAGTATTCCACAGATTCACAACTCTCTGGTGAAGAAAGTTTGTCCTCATCTAACTGGCCTACCCTTTATTCTTAAACTGTGACCCCTGGTTCTGAACTCCCCCAATATCGGGAACATTTTTCCTACAGTTACATTAAGTGAAAATCTGATAGCAAGCAGGATGCTTTCTCCAACCACCCCTATTTGAAGGCCACTATCTTCCACTGTTTCTATCCAATGCTTGGTACCTACTTCCAGCAGCCACTGGTTGTCCTCCAGGATGCACCGAGTCGCAGCCTGAAGGGCCTTTGCCACTTAGGCGATCTTTTGGGCGACTACAAGCGACAGTGGCAACAGTTTTTGCTGTTGGAGGTTGTCGTAGGTTGTCGCGAAGTGTCGTAGGGGAATGCTAATAAAACTAGTCCCTGACAGTCGCCTAAAGAGTCGCCTCAGTGGGACAGGCCCATAAGCGCGTGGGAATAGCGTAGATCAGGGGAGCCGCGACGAGCTGCGTCACTCGTTATCCAGCCCACTCTCCAAGTCGCTGATAGATATAAAAAGCTGGAGTAACATCCAATTTCCTCTCTGTGTCTGTGGACCGACTCCAAGCACCAGAGGCCCATTGATCTGCGGCGCTGCTCGATACGTGATTGACTTTGTGGTGATCAGAGCCAGATGTCACCGTGTCCCGGCACTCGGCCCTACACAGCAAGCCGCTCACAATGTACAGATAAAGGAAAATGGGCGCAACATATAAATCAATAATATAATGGATTAATAATCAGTAATATTGGGTAATCATCCCGGCATATCAGCGGAGGCCCAAGTATTACCATTACAATTAATGTCCCACAGCGCTGGAGACCCGGGTTCAATCCTGGTCTCGGGTACTGTCTGTGTGAAGTTTGCACGTTCTCCCTGTGACCGCATGGGTTTCCTCCGAATGCTCCGGTTTCCTCCCACATCCCAAAGATGTGCGGATTTATAGGTTAATTGGCCCTCTGTAAATTGCCCCCTAGTGTATAGGAATTGGATGAGAAAGTGGGATAACATAGAACCAGTGTGAACGGGTGATCGATGGTTGGCATGGACTCGAGGGGCCGAAGGGCCTGTTTCCATGCTGTATCTTTGAACTAATTATATTGAACGAAACAAGACTTACCTATCAGATTTGAACATGAACAATATTATCCCAAGGTTGCAGAGTATTTGAATGGCATTTACTGCATAAACCCTGAGGTTATGCTTTGTAAAGTGATGGGCAAAGTTCATCTTTACAAGTTTCATTTTCTGAAGTTAATTTGTAGTTTATATTTACCATCTTGCATTTGCTTATTTGTTCCCGCGATACATGAATCTAAGACTTGCATTTAATGATGAGCAAAATATCAATTTACAGTTATCAACTAATTTCACCGATTGAGTATGAATATCGATTTCTTTAACATCCCCTCTCTCTCCGTCCCTCCCCCACCCGAGTGGTACTAGCTTCAAAGTCATCTTGTTGGGTCTCATTGTGTGAGAAGTAACTGCAGATGCTGCTTTAAACCGAAGAGAGAACAAAATGCTGGATTAACTCTGCGGGACAGGCAGCATCTCTGGAGAGAAGGAATGGGTGACATTTCGGGTCGAGACCCTTCTAAAGGTTTCGGGTCGAGACCCTTGGAAGGGTCACCCATTCCTTCTCTCCAGAGATGCTGCCTGATCCATGCCGGTCACCTGGGCAAATTCGGCACAGAGATTCTCACAACCATGGCGCAATGCTTCCGACGGCCCGGGACTCGTGCACTGAGGTTGCCCCATGGCCGGAGCTGCAGCAAGCGACTCGCCAGCCTGGCAATCACTCGCCCTCCCCGTCCGCATATTCCCCTGCTGCTGCTTCTGCTTCCATCCCTCCCTCGGCCCCGCCTCTCCAACACCCGCGGCCCATGCACTTGATATGAGTTTTGAAATTCTCGTTGATCACAGAATTTCTCACGACAGAGCGTGAGAAATTTGTGACCAGCGTGAGAATTTGTCGAAATACGTGATTCTCAAGCTCAATGCGTGAGAGTTTGCAGCCCTGGCATGTTGACACTAAATACACAAAGTGGGAAGTTCTCCCATCTTGCAACATCACAGTACTCAAATTAAACACATGCCCTTCAGACTAAAGTAGGTGCTGGTTTACAGATGAACATTTTTTTCAAGATACCGATGTGAACTACCTTTGATTTTTCTTATAAGAGAAAGGAAACCAATGTGTTTAAAATAGTGCAGCGGCAGCATTTTCTCCATTCCAGAACACAAATACAGCTTCAGCAACTGTTTAAAAAGATGGAAGAATTATTTAAGTGTTTCGACTGTGTGTATAAGATTGGGCGAGAGATGGACTGTAGCATTATTTCAGGGATATATTTCAGTTTAGTCGTGATCTTTTAATTGGTATGTGGACTTTTGATTTAAACTAACCTTTCAGAATAACAAGGGTGACATTTAGAATCATCTTATGGATTGGCACCTGGGCACGTGCCTTTGGGCAACCCTGAAAGATCATCAAAGGGAATAAGTAAATACCTGCTGTAATATTCTGAATAATGTCTAGATTGATTTTTTTTATTTTGCTGCAATCATTGAAATAATAATGTTCTACTCAGGATATTTTAGTTGAGTGTTTGAATGGGAGTGAAGGAAATGGGGAGTGTTTTCTCCCTCTTGTGCAACATGCCCTTGCCAGCTAAATAATTCACTCACAGGCCAGCACTGATGTTGCATTTCAGTTGACTGCTCAGAGGCAAATTGCAATACATTAGCTATAGCTCATTTTGTGGCCACTTCTGCAGCCAAATACAGACAGTACTAGCATTCGTATTGAAGGGAAAAGTGAGAATATTCGTTGTGATTTTTTTTTTTGATTTTTTTTATGTGAGAAAATGTTTGGACACCCCAAATTTACATCTCGCACAAGGTGATGTGATTTATGCAATTCTGAATGGCAGCCATAATATGGCAGGTAGACAAAATGCTGGAGGAACTCAGCGGGTGAGGCAGCATCTATGGAGAGAAGGTCGAGACCCTTCTTCAGACTGATGTCGGGGGGGGGAGAAATGTCACTTGTTTTGAAATCATGTCTGACTATATCTTGCCAATCAAATGTACCTATAAAGCAATGTTTACTTTGTATGAATCAAGTTCAGTGGGAAAACTCGTCTAAAGCACCGCAATTGGTGTCATGTTTAGCCCATTAGAGCGTCTCCACTTCCAGACGGGAAATGATCATTAACTGCTGAACCAAGAAAAGAATTGGCACAATGCTTATTTTTCCCGTCACACCATCATATGTGGCTAAATAACTTTTCCACAAAGATTTGTCTTTGGCCCACAGCTGGTCAACATAATTAGTGCCTGCTGCTGTGGGTGAGTCAAGGGACTGTAAATTGTTACTGAAAATGTTTGTGGCAAAAACCTGGTCAGAACATCTAGTTTAGAAATGTTATTGTTAACGAGGTAAACCATTGTGAAATAAATATACGAGGGCAACATATAAGTGTAGTTAGTAGAGCCACTGCCTTGTACCACCAGAGATACTGGTTCAATCCTAATAACACGTTGTCAACATGGAGTTTGCATGCTCTCGCTGTGATCGGGTGGCGGTTCCTCCAAGAGCTCCACTTTCCTCCCACATCCCAAAATGTGTGGCTGAAGGGGCAATTCATCAATTTAAATTGCACTTAGTGTGTAGATGAGTGTTAAAATCTAGGGGTTGGGAGTGGATGAGTATGTGAGGGAAATAAAATTTGCGATTGATATAGGTTTGGAGTAAATGGTTTGTTAATGGTTAGCGTGACTTCTTTGGCTGAGGAGCTTGTTTCCGTACTGGGTGACTCTTGGAACAAACCAAGATGTGTTTTTAGACAACTTCTCTGTTAAGTAGTGACATAACCAAAGTGTGCAAGAGATGCAAGGAACCGCAGTTGCTGGTTTACAAAAAAATGCGAAGTGCTGGAGTAACTCGGCATTTCAGACTGAAGAAGGGTCCCGAGTCTGTAGACAATAGGTGCAGGAGTAGGCCATTTCGAGTCAGCACCGCCATTCAATATGATCATGGCTGATCATCCACAATCAGTACCCTGTTCTTGCCTTCTCGTCATATCCCCTGACTCCTCTATCTTTAAGAGCTCTTGCTAACTCTCTCGAGGGCATCCAGAGAATTGACCTCCACTGCCTTCTGAGTCAGAAAATTCCACAGATTCACAACTCCCTGGGTGAAAAGGTTTTTCTTTATCTCCGTTCTAAATGGCCTACCCCTAATTCTTAAACTATAGCCCCTGGTTCTGGATTCCCCCAATATCAGAAACATGTTTCCTGCCTCTAGCAATCCCTTAATAATCTTATGTTTCAATGAGACACCCTCTCATCCTTCTAAATTCCAGAGTGTACAAGTCCAGCCATTCCATTCTATCAACATATGTCAAAACATCACCAGTCTGAAGAAGGGTTGCGATGCGAATCATCACCTCTCCATGTTCTCCGGCGATGTGATCTGACCCGCAGAGTTGTTCAAGCACTTTGTGTCATTTTTAGTGCCTAAATTATTGTTTTTCAAAATTAAAAAGACATGATCACGTTCAGTTTTAGGTAGATTGAGGAGAAATGTAATCTCTGAGACTTCATGGTAATTTGTTTTATAGGGTAAAGCATTTATCCAGAGCGATCTCAAATATATTGTAAAGTGGCTCCAAGCTGGAACTTAAGGTCATGTTTTGATAAGCAGTCTCATTTTATTCCGATTCAATAGCCCATTGACATTTAAATTGATATTTGCTTTGTGCTTCCATCATAAGCCCATAAGCCAAATAAAGGGCAAGTCAAGGGCAACCAACTTTGATTCTCAAGTTATCTGCCAAGCATTTGAACTTAAGGTGTGCAAGAAAGAACTGCAGATACTGGTTTAAACAAAGGTAGACACAAAATGCTGGAGTAACTTAGCGGGACAGGCAGCATCTCTGGAGAGAAGGAATGGGTGAGGTTTCGGGTTGAGACCCTCCTTCAGACTGATGTCGGGGGTGGGGGTGGGGGGGACACAAAGATAGAATGTAGTCGGAGACAGTAAGACTAGTGGGAGAACTGGGAAGCGGGAGGGGAGGCTATTTGAAGTTAGAGAATTCAATATTCATACCGCTGAAGTGTAAACTGCTCAAGCGAAATATGAGGGGCTGTTCCTCCAATTTGCACTGGGCCTCTGACAATGGAGGAGGTCCAGGACAGAAAAGTCAGATTGAGAATGGGAGGGGGAGTTGAAGTGCTGAGCCACCGGGAGATCAGCTTGGTTAAGACGGACTGAGCGGAGCTGTTCAGCGAAACGCTCGGCGAGCTGCCGATTGGTCTCGCCATTGTAGAGAAGTTGACACCTGGAACAGCAGATACAGTAGATGAGGTTGGAGGAGGTGCAAGTGAACCTCTGTCTCACCTGGAAAGACTGTTCGGGTCCTTGGATGGAGTCGAGGGGGGAGGTAAAGGGACAGATGTTGCTGGGGAAAGTACCTGGGGAGGGGGTGGTTTGGGTGGGAAGGGACGAGTTGACCAGGTAGTTTCGGAGGAAACGGAAGTAGAAAGGGGTGGAGGAGGGAAGATGTGGCCAGTAGTGGGATCACGTTGGAGGTGGCGGAAATGTTGGAGAATTATATGTTGTATGCAACGGCTAATGGGGTGGAAAGCGAGGACAAGGGGGACTCTGTCCTTGTTACGAATGGAGGGAGGGGGACCAAGAGGTGTATTTCCTGTGATGGAAAACGGTGTGTTCTCCATCACAGGAAACAGAACATCAACTTCACCACCAATTTCCATCCTGCACTCAAATTCACTTGGACCATCTCCGACATCTCCCTACCGTTTCTAGATCTCACATCTTCCCATCTCCACCCCTTTCTGCTTTTTGCAGAGACCATTCCTTCTGAAATTCCCTGGTCAACTAGTCCTTTCCACCCAAACCACCCTCTACCCAAGTACTTTCCCCTGCAACCGCAGGAGATGCAACACCTGTCCCATTACCTCTCCCCTCGACCCCATCCAAGGACCCAAACAGTCTTTCCAGGTGAGGCAGAGGTTCACTTGCACCTCCTCCAACCTCATCTACAGTATCCGCTGTTCCAGGTGTCAACTTCTCTACATCGGCAAGACCAAGCGCAGGCTCGCCGATCGTTTCGCTGAACACCTCCGCTCAGTCCTTTTTAACTTACCTGATCTCCCGGTTGCTCAGCACTTCAACTCCCCCTCCCGTTCCCAATCTGACCTTTCTGTCCTGGACCTCCTCCATTGTCAGAGTGAGGCCCAGTGCAAATTGGAGGAACAGCACCTCGTATTTCGCTTGCGTAGCTTACACCCCAGCGGTATGAATATTGACCTCTAACTTCAAATAGCCCTTGCTTTCCCTCTATCCCTTCCCAGCTCTCCCACCAGTCTTACTGTCTCCGAATATATTCTATCTTTGTCTCGCCCACTCCCCTGACACTAGTCTGAAGAAGGGGGTCTCGATTTGAAAAGGTATTTTCATCCATAATTTAAACAGGTTGCAAGCGGTGACAATCTATAAACAGCATTTTGCTATTAAAAAACGTGTCCAAATCTAGTAGATCCCATATTTACTTTGCATTGAATTTATTTCTTGTAATTCATTTGTTTTCAATCATTGGATTATATCCTTTTCTTTAAAACTTGAAATCTGAAATATTGCTCCTAAATGTGCAGAGAATAAACTGCTATTAAACATGCAGTGACCAGGGGACTGAATGGGATGGTGATGCTACTTTATGTGAGTTGGGGTACTGGCATCTGAGGAGGTTTTTTTGATGTCTCTGGATTGTGGAATCTGGAAGTATTGACCACTGGACTATTCGATTAAGCAAGAGAGGAATTATTATGGATCTACAAGCTGGATGCCTTCATGGTACAGTTATGGGGCCAGATACGGCCAGATACAACATCAAGGTAAAGGACTCGACTGTTCCCTACCAGCAAATTGGCAAGAAGAAGAATTTGCGACAACCTGGAGCTCAATGCTCTTAAGACAGTGGAGTTGATTGTAGACTTTAGGAGAGCTCTCCCTCGCCCCACTCATCGTCAACAACACCACAGGCACATCTGTGGAGTCATTCAAGTTCCTGGAAACCATCATCTCCATGGACCTTAAATGGGGGGCCACTATCATCTCCCCAAAAAAGCACAACAGAGGATGTACTTCCTGCGGCAGCTGAGGAAGCACAATCTGCCACAGGCAATGATGGTCCAATTCTATACGGCCATCGTAGAGTCTGTCCTCACCTTCTCCATCATGGTCTGGTTTGGCTCAGCCACCAAGCACTACATCCGGAGGCTGCAGCGAATCGTCCGATCAGTTGAGAAGGTTATTGGCTGTAACCTTCCCTCCATTGACGAACTGTACACTGCAAGGGCCAGGAACTGCGGAGTTGCGGACTACTCACCATCGTGGGGCTGGCCGGCCTCGGTGCGTGGGGAGCGGTGGTGACTCGCTGCTGCGACTCGACTCCTGGGGCTCGGAGGCTCCAGCAACGCAGCCGCAGGTCCGGTGGAGTGGGACATCGGGAGCTCGCGGGTCCGGGGGGAGAGAGAGACCGCTTCCCGGAGCTCCCGCAACGCGACTTCTCCAGCCCGTGTCGCGGGGTTGGAACGACCCGGAGCGGGGTCATACATGGCACGGCTTCATGGCCGTGGGACATTCCAGCGCCCGCCGGGGGCTCCAACTTCGAGACTTCTAGACCGGGAGCGGGGCCGTAAATCGCCCGGCACGGCCTAAAATGGCCGTGGGACTTAGCATCACCCGCCTGGGGCTTGGACATCGGGAGAGAAATTGAGAGCAGGGGAGAGAAAAGACTTTGCCTTCCAACACAGTGGGTTCACTGTGATGGATGTTTGTGTGAACTTAATTGTGTGTATGTCTGTAGGACATTGTTTTTGTTTGTATGGCTGTGGAAACAAAATTTCGTTTGAGTCTCACTGGGGCTCAAATGACAATAAATTTGTATTGTATTGTATTGTATTGAAGCGAGCAGGTAAGATCATCTCTGGCCCCTCTCACCCTGGTCACAAACTCTTTGAATCACTTCGCTCTGGAAGGCAACTCCTGACTGTCAAAGCTGCCACAGCCAGAAATAAAAACTGCTTTTTTTCCACCAGTAGTAGCTCTACTCAATAACCAAAAATCTGTCGCCTCCTTTTGCTCTGGTATTTTATTTAATGCACATGTTTAATCGTTAATGTTTAATGTTTTGTGTGTAATTTCTAACTGTCACTATGTCATGTTGTCACTTGGCAGAGCACCAAGGCAAATTCCTTGTATGTGAATACTTCGCCAATAAACTTAACCTTAAAATTAGGTGCTGCCTGTATGGAGTTTGTCCTTTCTCCCTGCGACAGCATGGGTTTGCTCCCATTTCCTCCCACACTCCAAAGACGTACACGTTAATTGTCTTTGGTAAAATTGTAAATTGTTTCTGGTGTATAGGAAAGAGGAAGAGGACGGGGCGATTGCTGGTTGGCGTGGACTCAGAGCCTGTTTCTGCACTGTATCTCTAAGGTCTAAAGTCAAAATGAAAAATTGGGTGTTTTCAAGCAACTGAATAGGGATTTGGTACGTTGATTTTTAACTCTGCTACTGCTTTCGTCATGTGGTGGAGAATATATTGTTTGTCTCAATTCGTGGCTGAAGTTTCTGTTTAACCAATGTTAGTAGGACACAGCAGCTGCTGCAAGATATGTGTACTAAACATGCAAGGGTTTCTTGTTTTCAATCTATGAATAGAGACTGGTGAAATTCAGTGGATCTTCCCATATTCTGTTCCAACCGTGATCCTGCTTCTGGATGGTTAATATAATGTTTTTTTAAACTATATTGTTCAAACGGACTAATGGTTTGACATTTCTGGTCATGCACTATTTGTTTTGACACCTTATACCCTCTCTTTTGAAGTGGTAATCTGGGCGCAGTTGCTCTTGCGTAAAAATTGTTTGGACACTAAACATTTTTGTATCACTTGCGTTTTATGGCAATCTGTTGTCAAAATTGCAGTCTCTACCGTGCAAAACTTAATAGACTCACCGAGTAAGCCAATAATAAGCAAGATGTGCTAACAAACCAAGACAATTTCCCTTTAATCTCAATTCTATTCCATAACTACATGGCCATTGATGTTCCCAATTGTGAGTTTAACTCTGCGCTTTTCATGAGTACCATTTCTCCACGGATCAACTTAAAATATCGATCCTTGGTTTCTTAAGGTCTGGACTGTAATTGAAACAAATGAACATAGACAAGCAGTAGATGCAATTTATTGATTTATTAGTGTTTCCTTAAACTGAAAGTACATCCTGCTACAGTACTCATCAGGATAGATGAAAGCAATTTTATTTTATTCATACCGCCCAAAGGTATAATAAAAGCAAACACACATTGCAATTTGGGGTAATAATCGGTGAGCTATTGCCCCTTAGGCAGTGCAAGTAACCTCAAGTGTAAAATAGTGTCTGCATACTTTTTGATATAGTGCAGTCAATGCATATCTATCAAGAGTATTCAATTTCTAGAGACATGAAAGTACTTTTATCGTACATCAGGCAGCCAACTCCATTAAAATCAAAAGTGCTGGAATCTTAAAGTGGGTCAATTGGCATCCACAAGAGGAAAGCAAAAACTGAAGATGTTGGACATGTGAAATAAAAGTGTACAATTTTAAGTTTTTTTTTAAACTGGTTCCAAAACTGTCGCCTAAATGATTGCTGATTGTAAAGGTAACAGCAGGAGCCGGTTTGATTCGTTTCATGCATATTTTTTGTAGAAATAAAATTTTCAGCAATCTTTTCAGGCTAAGCAATGCTATAGAGTATATGTTAAATAGAGGCTTTTGATGTTTTTTGAGTCTGTGAAATCATAGCTGAGAAATTCATCCTCAGTAGGTAGCACTAAATGCTGTCTACATCAGCACCAGGTTATTGTACTCCACACCCTAACTCATTCCTCTGACTTCATTGGAATGACTTTCAGAAGCAAAGCAGAATGTCCTGTTAATACAACTGACCCTGGATGTGTTTCTAGCACATGAGACGATCAAGTTTTGAGTTTCACTGTATTCTTCACAAAGGTGGTAATATGATAAAGATTGCGTAGAACATTTTTAATGCTTTTGCTAGGTGGAATTCCCCCCCCCCCCCCCCCCCCCCCCCCCCTCTTTTTTTTTTTTGCAACTTGCATTGTGGGGAAGGCCAGCCTTCATTACTCCCGCCTGCAAGAAGGTGGTGATGAGCTGTCGTTTTGACCTGGTGCAGTTGTTCAGGTGAAGGTATTTCCACACTGCTTTTGGGTAGGGGGTTCCAGGATTTGGACCCTGCAGGGAACAGCAACATATTTCCAAATCCAGATGACGTGAGACTTGGAGGAGAATCTGCTGACGATGTAAGTTGTTGTCATGGATGTGGAAGTTGGAATAGCCTGTGACAGTAACTAGTGCATTTTGTAGAGGATGCACAATGCAGCTGCTGCAGCAGTGGTGGAGAGAATACATGTTTGGATCCCAGTCATACAGGGAGAGAGCATGGAAACAGGCCTTTGGCCCACCAGGTCCATGCTGACTACCCACCACCCATTTACATTAATCCAACACTAATCTAATCCAACTTTATTCTCTCCATATTGTCATCAACGCTGCCCAGATTCTACTGCTGATCTACACATGTGTCCATTTGTAGCAGCCAATTAACCTTTCGACCCACAGGTCTTTGGGTTATTGTGGGAAATCGGAGCAGCGGGAGGAAACGGATGCAGTCGTATGGAGTACGAGCAAACTCCACACAGAAAGCACCTGAAGTCAGGATTGACTGGGTCACTGGTGCTGTGAGGCAGCGGTTCTACTAGCTGCACCACTGTGCCAACCCAACCTGATAGGGAGCCAATAAAGTGAACTGCTTTGTTTGAGATGATGGAAAGCTGCTTGAATTGTTAAAGCTGAAGCGATGCAGGCAAGTGGTGAGTATTTCATCATGCTCCTGACTCTGGCTTGTAGACCGTGGATCTGGGATGTTATGAATTTGGTTGTCGGCTGCAGGACACCCAGTCTGTTGCCACATTATTTACGTTGAAAAAAAAAAGCAAAGTGCTGGAGTAACTCAGCAAGTCAGGCAGTATCTTTGGAGAAGATGGATGGGTGACCTTTCATTTCCGATCTGAAACTTCACCTATCCATGTTCTCCAGAGATGCTGCCCAACCCGCTGAGTTACTCAGTACATTGCAGCCTATTTTATTGTAAACCTGCATCTGCAGTTCCTTGTTTCTCTACTATTTATACGGCGAGTCCATTTGGGTCCTTGCCAATGGTAATCCTAAGGATGCTGATTGTGGGGGATTCGCAATGGGAATGCAATTGAATAACATAGGTAAACCTTCTGTTATTGTATTATTTGCCTGGTACGTTTGTGGTAAGACTGTTACCTGCCTCTTTCCTGAATGTTGGCTAGATCTTGCTGCATGTAGGCATGAGCTGTTTCATTTGCTGAGGAGCTATGAATGTAATTGAACAGTGAATACCCCTGATTCTGAGACTGTTGGAGAATTGATGTAATTGATGAAGCAGATGAAAATAGGGAACTGCCCTGAGGAACTCTTGCAGTGATCTCCAGGTGCTGGTACGTGACCTCCTCCAACCACAACTACTTTCCTCCAATGCAAATCATAACTCCAATCTCTGCAGAGTTTTCCCTTTGGTGTACAGCGACCAGTTTTACTCTGGCACTCACTCTCGTGTCAGCCCTGAAATCCAGCTCTTCATTCTATACCGGACCAAAGTTGCTGTGAGGTCTGGTACCTGTGAAGTGGTCCTGGTGAAAATCAAACTAATTAGCAGCAGCAATTGATTGCACTTTCAGTGACCGACTGGATTTGTCCTGCTTTTTGTGAGTAAGGTACAAGTGGGCAATTTACCAGTTGGCGTTGTAGATGCCAGTGTTGTGACTGTACTGGAACTGGAGTGGATGTGCAGGAGCGCAGGTCTTCAGTCCTATAGCTTTTGCTGTGTCCAGAGCCCCTCAGCCATTCCTCTATCACATGGAATACATCAAATTGTCTGCACAACAAACTAATGTCAGTGTAAAATTTACCTGTTGACTTTAAAAAAACACACTTCACTCACCTGTAGCTGTTTTGTTGCACTTTTGCCAAAGTCATCATCATCGGCGGTCACTCGAAATGAGTATGACTGTCCTCTCCTCTCCATAGGATTGTCTACTTGTGGGTGTGCAGATGTCTGTAGAGCCCGATCCGCGATCCACACATCTTGGTGCAATGTGGGCAGTGGCGACTGGCGGTGGTTGGTAGTCGTCGAGCCCCCTTCTCTCTCTCCTTACGGTGCTGTCGCTTTGTCTCTGTGACACGGCGTAGTTCCATTTTGTGACGTGCAGCTCCTTCCTGCACGGATTTCCTCCAGGAGCGCCTGTCCAGTACAATGTGCTCCCAGTTGCTCGATGTGATGTGGAATTTCTTCAGACTGTTCTTGATGTTGTCCTTGAAGCGTTTCTTTGGCCCGCCGGGAGCTTGCCGACCTTCCTTCAATTAAGAGTACAGGATTTATTTAGGGAGACGTGTGTTGGACATGCGGATGACATGGCCAGTCCATCGATGGTGGTGCTGCATTATTGTGGTGGTGATGCTGGTCATGTTGGCTTCCTCCGAAACGCTGATGGTGCGTTTGTCCTCCCAGCTGATCCTCAGAATCTTTCGTAAGGATCTTTGATGGTATTGTACCAGGGCTCTCAGGTGCCTGCTGTAGGTGGTCCATGACTCGGCTCCATACAACAGGGTGGAGAGGACAACGGCTCTGTAGACCAGCAGTTTTGTTTGAGCCTTTAGGTCTCGGTCTTCAAAGACTCTTTTCCTGAGTCTGGCGTAGGCTCCGCTGGCACAACTCGGGCGATGGTTGACCTCAGAGTCGATGTCAGGTTTTGAGGAAAGAATGCTGCCAAGGTCGGGGAAGTGGTCAACGTTTTCAAGAGTGGTGTCGTACAATTTTATAGTGGACTGGGTAGACGGCTGGTTGGGTGGAGGTAGGACCTGGGTCTTCCTGATATTTAAAGCTATGCCCATGGCTCTGTATGCCTTGATAAAGGCATACAGGATGCTCTGGAGGTCTTCTGCAGAGTGTGCTGCAATTAAAATTAAATTAAATTTCTTTATTTATATAGCACATTTTTAGTCAACTTGCAATGGCGCAGTTGTCCGCGTACTGAAGCTCCATGATGGCGGAGTTACTGACTTTGCTCTTGGCCTTCAACCTATTAAGGTTGAAGAGCCCACCATCAGTTCTACAGAGGATTGAGATCCCTTGTGCCAGCTCTTCACCAATGAGGTGAAGTATTACAGCAATGAAGATGACAAACAGGGTGGGTGCGATGGTGCATCCCTGTTTGACCTCAGTTTCCACAGTGAAGGGCTCGGACTCAGAGCCACAGTTGCTGAGCACTGTGACCGACATGCCATCATGTAGAAGCCTCAATATTCTGATGTACTTGTCGTGACAACCGTATCTTGATAGTACGCTCCAAAGAGCCTGGGCGGTCTACCGAGTCAAATGCCTTTGTCAGGTCTATGAAGGCCATGTACAAAGGCTATGTACAATACAGGGTGGTAAGAGGCTCTTCGGCCCAACTTGCCCATACTGACCAACATGTCCCATCTCCCCTAGTTCACCTCCCTGTGTTTGGCCTATATCTCTCTAAACCTGTCCTGCCCATGTACCGGTCTAAATATTAAACGTTGCAGCAGTCCCTGCCTCAACGACCTCCTCCGGCAGTTCGTTCCATACACCCACCACCCTTTTGTGTGAAAAAATTATGCCTCGGGTTCTTATTAAATATTTCCCTCCTCACTTTAAACCTATGTCTTTTGGTTCTCAATTTCCCCTACTCTGGGCAAGCGACGTCTACCCGATCTCTCCTCTCATGATTTTGTACGCAATCCAATGTCAAATTTTGTTCTAATTGAGACCCTTTTAAAAAATGTTTTGCAAACAGCTGCAGACTTGCTATCGTGCTTCAGCCATTGACCCTTCAAAAGTTAATGAACTATGAATGTTATTTAAAATTGTATTCCAAATTGAACAGAACAGATTAATTCCAAATATGGCCTGTTTGAACAGTGCTTGTGTGATGGCCACTTTCACAATGAGGAAAGGCTTTGATCAACACCAGACTAAAATTGAATCTTCTCTTTTTTTAATATAATATTTTTATTAGAAGCATATACATATCGTAATCAAAACACATTTTGTTTATCAATTACATATTAACACAGCTTCTATTTGTTTATTTGAATCTTCTCCCTAAACGTCAATTCTCTTTCCCTTGCAAGTTCAATGATCCACAGTGGCACTGTGCTCAATGACAAGAACTTAGTTTCTTCCAACGCTAAAGAACAAATTATCTAATAATTTATTGCAGGAAGGGAGAATTAAAGAGATAATTTCAACAGTATCTGGTTCTGTAAGAGGCTGACTTTTGACCTAACAAGGTGGCGTCAAGCATGGTGGTCCTCTTGCCTTTCACCTCCAATGCTAGATTCCTACAATGAGTTTTACCTTCTCTATTACACCAGGGCTTACTTAATCGCTGCCTTCTCCTATTCCATCTGTTCCTCCTGCTCACTCACAGCTCTGATAGCTCTCCCAGTATTGAAAGTACAAGCCAGGCAGCAGAGCCTGCCACCTGACAACAGGGGCATGTGGGCCAGTGAATTTGGTCCAGCCAGTCTGCACCCAGATCCTGAGCCTTGGCTGTTGGCCTTGCAACACTGAGCCCTGTCCTCTGCTCCCTTATTTCCTTTCCACATCAGCCATACACAACAAAAATGTACTCGGCACCATCTCGAATCGGTTCAGTTCGGTTTTAGTTTATTGTCACGAGTATCGAGGTACCGTGAAAAGCTTTTGTTGCGTGCTAACCAGCCAGTGGAAGGACATTACATTACAATTGAGCCAGTGCAACGTTTAGTGCAAGATAAAGCCAGTAAAGATTTGACATGTTGTATTTGTTTCAGACACTTTTTCTATATAAATAAGGTCTGAAATATCTAATTGTATTTAAGGAAGAATAGCCTCCGATTCCTATCATTGGCTTATAGGCCAGGAGAGGCCAATCCTCAGCATTGCTAGTAACAGCTGGGTCCAATTTTCTAGGATTGGATTGGCCCACTTGAAGCTCGCCAGCCTACTCCCTATAAAACCCTGGCGTTCCAGCCAGAGGGGAGAAGGGAGAGGGTGAGAGAAGAAGCAGGAGAGAAGAAAGGAGGAGGAAGAAGGGAGAGAAAGTAGGGAGACAAAGGGGGTCATCTCCCTGCTAGCTGTGTTTCCCTGTCACAGGGCTGAGGAAGACTGAGTCACTGGGACAAACCAGGGACCACCAGCATTATAGTGTGGACAAGACTGAGCTGCCGAGAAGAAGCCCTCGACAGCCAGAACCTCAACTGGCTAAGACTGAGTGGCCGGGGCAAGTCTGACATGACAGAACCTCTTCCTGTCTACAGATGTGGTCTGCGCTCCCACACGGAGACAAAGACTGAGCCGCCAGGATAAGACAGAGACGCCAATGCAGTCTTTTCAAAGTGAGTTCACCCTGCTGCATCATCCCGGATGCCACACATTATACAAGAACAGATTGGACAGACTTTCTGTCCTGTGTCTCCTCCATTGTCAGAGTGAGGCCCAGCGCAATTTGGAGGAACAGCACCTCATATTTCGCTTGGGTAGTTTGTACCCCACGGTATGAACATTGACTTCTCTAACTTCAGATAGCCCTTGCTTTGTCTCTCCATCTCCTCTCCTTCCCAGATCTCCCACCAGTCTTACAGTCTCTGACTACATTCTATTTTTGTCCTGTCCCCAATGCTGGGCTATTCTTTGTTTCATGAAAATTATTACCAGTGAATGTATGTGCATATAAATAATCCTCCTTGAATCTGTCCTTTATACGAGCAAATTGTATATGTATGTGACTACTGATGAATTGTATTTAGTGACATAAATATTTGTGAAGTAGGGGCAGCGTATTTATCACTGGTTAAACTATATTATAACATATGGAACCATTTAATTGGGGGTAAACATATTTGGCAGAGAAATGGGGCACAGTAAAAGTGCAATAGGTGGTCAGCAACATTCAAATGTAAAAGGAATACAAAGCTAGTTCAGCAGACAACATAGGTTAACTTAAATCTGGGATAAATGCAAGGTTGGACAACATTTTAAATGTGAGGATTCTGAATATGAAAAGCAGAGGATATTTTGCAATTGTAGAGATATGGCTGAAAGTTAGTCAGGACTGGCAACTCAATATTTCAAGGTGTCGACTCTGGGTTCAATGGAGTGGATGTGTAAGCGTATGTATAACCTTAATATTGATCAAGGACACCATTATGGCCGTGATGAGTGAGGAATTCCTGGAAGATCTTTCAAAGTCAATTATTTCAGTAGACCTTAAAAATGGGTAAAAGGGTGATCATTTTTTGGGGGTCACTGCATGCCACCAAACAGACCCGGTATTAACTGGGGTTGCCTTGATGTGAAAGGTTTAGAGGGGCTTGAATTTTTAAAGTCTGTCCAGAAGATCTGCTTGAGCCAGTACATCTAGTCCTTTGAGAGAAAGGGTAGCATGAGTTGAAGTTTAACAGTAGTTACAGGCAAGTTAAAGAACGGTTCTCTGTATGCCTGCCCCTGGGTTAAACTGCCAGTGAAAGCAAAAATCGAGACACAAGCCATTTGGGGGGATAAAATCCATGGAATTTCTAGTATTCAAATTTATAGCTAGGCTAAGGTACAACTAAGCTACATAGCATGGCCAAGGTGGTTTTGTCATTCAGGTTGGCATTGCTTCCAGGTAGTGAGACAATTTTTAGTCTGGTTTTAACAAAGTTAAATGAAGATAAATCAACAGTAAACTGTAACCTGAACTAATTCATAAATGTAAAAAGAATCAAATAGCAGCGTTGTATGAATTGGGTGGTCTGACAATTCCTCAATTATTGGCAAAAAACATTATGTTGAATTCTATAGGTGTATGTGCTTGCTGCAGTGCCTTTTTACTTCAACCCAAACCCCCCAAGCAACCATTTGCAGTGCCTTTTTATTTCAACCCAAAAACCCCAAATAACCATTTGCAGTGCCATTTTACTTCAACCCAAAACCCCCAAACAACAATATGCAGTGCCTTTTTACTTCAAACCAACCATATTTTCATTTTCAAACCACAAAAAGGGCACTCACAGTTGAGTAGACATGTGTTCAGTGTTATTCAGAGCTCAGACAGACGTGGCTCTCTCGCTTCCTCCATTTTGCAGAGACTGAGTGAGGCACACCACTTCCGGGTTTTATAGTCCCTCCCACCAGCAGGGGCAGCAGAGAGAATGGCGATTAAAAAAAACCCCATTAATATCTCTCTGATTTTTAATCGATGGGAAAAATCCTCCAGTCCAGTCCGGCGGAGGGGGGCTATGAGCGAGGTGGCCAAAAATGACGGCCATAAGTGGCGGCGTTCTCTCGGAAATCACATCGCAGTGAGTCAAAAGCGGTCAAGATCTTACTTTTAGTAATATATAGATAATATAGATAATAGATAATACAACTAAGTAGGGTTGATTCTATTATAGGAATGAATTCAAATATGTCCATATTTATTAGAGCGTTTGAGGATGTAGTTCTAATGTAGGTAATGGGGAACCTGCTGAGATGCATTTGATTTTCCAAAAGCTATTCACTAAGGTGCCACCTGAAAGGTTATTATACTTGATAAGAGCTAATGCATTTGAGATAGCAATTCAACAGGGTCAGTTGGGTGGTAGGGGGAGGGGGCACAAGCAATGGTGGTTGTCTGACCAACAAAATGAGGAAGAAAGATTTAGAGTTTAGAGATACAACGTGGGAACAGGCCCTTTGGTCCACAGATTCCGCGCCGACCAGCAATCACCTCATACACAACTACTATTCTGCACGCTTTACAGCTTTACCAAAGCCAATTAACCTACAAACCTGTGAGAAGAAACTGGAGCAATGGGAAAAAGCCCACGCAATCACAGGGTGAATATACGAACACCGTACAGACAGTCCCTGTAGTTAGGATCGAACCTGGGTCTCTGGCGCTGTAAGACAGCAACTCTTCCGTTGCACCTCTGTGCTGTTCTAATGATGATGAATAGATTTGGAGTATTGTGTACAGTTTCGGTCTCCTAATTTGAGGAAGGACATCCTTGTGATTGAGGCAGTGCAACGTAGGTTCACGAGATTGATCCCTGGGATGACGGGACTGTCATATGAGGTAAGATTGAAAAGACTAGGCTTGTATTCACTGGCGTTTAGAAGGATGAGGGGCAAATCTTATAGAAACTAATAAAAGGACTGGACAAGCTAGATGCAGGAAAAATGTTCCCAATGTTGGGCGAGTCCAGAACCAGGGGTCACAGTCTTAGAATAAAGGGGAGGTCATTTAAGACAGGTGAGAAAAACCCTTTTCACCCAGAGAGTTGTGAATTTATGGAATTCTCTGCCACAGAGGACAGTGGAGGCCAAATCACTGGATGGATTTATGAGAGAGTTAGATAGAGCTCTAGGAGTTAGTGGAGTCAAGGGATATGGGGAGTAGGCAGGCACGGGTTATTGATACGGGACGATCAGCCTTGATCACAATGAATGGCGGTGCTGGCTCGAAGGGCCGAATGGCCACCTCCTGCACCTATTTTTAAAAAATTAAAAAAACACAGTATCAGTAAACTCTTAGCAACGAGGCTAAACTCTTAGCAAACTTTATTAACAACTTTAATGGAGAATTAAAAGTATTGTAGCCAGATTTACTGATGTTACCAACATCATCAAGAACACAAGTTGAGGGGAGTACAGTTCACTATGGCATGAAGAATTGAAAACTGTGATTATTTTTTTGGAATAAAAAGTGATTACGGACTGCTTTAGAGGGGGACATGCTTGTTCTCGTATACAAAGTGCAATATTAGCATTCTGTACAAAATTAGGAAGGGAACTGGCTATTGCAAAGGTAATGAGTGCACTGTTTGGACCACACTTGAGTACTGAATACACTTACTCCTCTTATTTGTAGAGCTATTTACTCACTGAGAAACTGAAGGAAGTTTGATGAGCCTGTTAAGATCAGTGTAGAGTTTACCAAGATCCTTTAATCCAAGCCAATATAAAATGTTGACAGCGACATTGATCAAGATGAGTATTTCTGGAAAAATGCAGTAATTGATGTTGTGATGGTGAAAAATCAAATATTGTTCATCTTAATAAATATCATCAATCATTGGTAAAGTTTATTATACCTGGGAAGCCAATTCAAAGTGTTGCCAGGTCTGAGTCAGTTGGCCTACGTGTTTAATTTCCTAAACGAAAACATACTCAATCCAGGGTGAGCCATAAGAAGAGGGAATAAAATAGTAGTATGCTATGTGCGTAATGTTGACAGAGTGCCCGGAGTGGCACTCCAGATGCTTTGTCCCTGGTATTAAAATCTCACACATTGAAATGCAGAAAATACCTAGTCAGCATCTGAAGAGCAAATTTAAAAAATATATTTTCAGTTAATAATCGGATCTGAAATGTTTAATTCTGTTCGTCTTCTGATCTGTTCTAATTCTGTTCTGATCGTCTTGACTGTCATCAGCAGGTGCTGTTTAAAATCCTTCATAAAGTGTCATGGATGGAACTGTGCAGGAACAGATTTGTATGGTTTCAGATGTTCAGTTTGCATGTCGCGAAAAGAAGTACTTGATTAAAATTCAACTTGATGCCATCCCAAGACCAATTTTTCAACCTGCCAAGGAACTATTCCCAGAATTGTTTTCTTGCGAGAAGTGACCAGAGGAATATGGAATGGAATTGGGATTACTTTTTAAGAAAAATCTCCTATGAGCAGTGATGGTTAACAACTACATTTTTTATCCTTTGGCCATTTGCCTTAATTGTGTATCTTCTCACTGACTAAAATTAAGCAAAAGTGAGGCCACAGTTAGAAGCATGATAGCTATTAAGTGGACAATAAACACTCCAGTCTCAGATCTGTTATTTATAAACTTTGGGGATTATGAGGTTGTTCATTTGAGCTTGAATGCCATCATAGTGAGTAGGAGATCTATTGCCGATGGTATACAAACATTGCATAGTTCAGCTACAAACCACATTTCAAAACCAAATGCAAAATTCTGGAAGCCTGTAATAAAACAAAATCCTTGGAATACTCGAGCACCTGATCTACTGTTTCAAGAAGTATGTTTACTGGAATACTTGTATTATTTTTTTTAAACTCAGCTCACCATTTGACTGATGCATTCTGCAATAACCAATATGCTTACTTCCGTCTTTAAAAACACTAGTTTGACAGCCACTAATATTTGTCTTAACAGAGATTGTCTTCTGCACTGAACACAGTCTCGTTCTTGAGGAGATGATAGATTGTAATTCTGTTGCAAAATAACTTGGATTATTACAAAAGCCTTCGTTAAGAATTATATGTTTGTTTCGTTCATACATCCTGCTTTTGTTTATTGGGCTCTTTTTAGGAATATGCAGAGCACCTCGCAGACATGAGTGATGTTATTCCTTCTCAGAAGTAGCTGGGCTCTGTTAGTTTGTCTCTACAAAGCTAAACCTGTGAGAGTGAGCAGTAGACCATTGTGTCATTTTCCTGCACGTCGCTGCACCCAACTGAAATGTAAAATGAGTATGAGAAGTTAGATACACAATGAACTGTAGATGTTACAATCTTGAGCAAAATACAAAAGTGCTGGAGAAACTCTGCACCATGTTGGGTCAGCACTTGGAAGGGTCCTGATTTGAAATATCGCCTCCACAGTTGCTGCCTACTGCAGTTGCTGTGTTACTCCAGTACTTTGTGTTTTGTATGTGAATTTAGAAATAATTGTAGTCACATAATGTAAGATGGCAGCTATAATGAATTTTACCAGTCTATCTTTTGAAAATTATTAATGTAGCTTGGAACGAAAGATATTTGCAGTAATTTGTTTAATACTTCTGGCCACCTCGGGTCAATTGCACATTTTGTATTGCTTGAGGGCATGTTACGACAGATCAGGGAGTTCAACTTGTCCCTTTGATTAAATCCTCTATTCGGACAGCAGGCTTTCAGAGAATGAACTGACTGACAATGAAGTTTGCCTGGCAATTATTAGTTCTGTCAAGTGTATCGCCTCGCAGATGATGCTCAGCTGGTTGAATGACATTATAACCGGGCCAATGTCACCGGTCATATGCTGCATCCTCTTCCAGAAAACAAGAGTGTCATCAATGTGTAAGCTTGGAAACCAAACGGCTAATTGTCTCGGGTAACTCCCATGTGGATACAAAAGAGCAGCTGACACATGGGAAAATGTTGACACTTTCTTTTCACTGTGTGCACCGTGCTGCATAATGTCTGGAACTGTAGCAGAATTTTTCAACAGATTGTACACCTTTATAAGCATCTGTGTTTTTGATCTAAATTAATTGTTTGCAACAGGAGATAATGTGCATCCATTACTGAGACTCAGAGTGGTGCCATACCCAAGGCACACCATATGTTACTTAGTAGGTCTGCCCAATGGCTAGAGCATTGTTAGCTAAATTCCTTTCCCTTCTTTCCTTTTTTCCTTTTTCCAATTTACTTATTAGTTTATAAAATATTAAAACCGAAGCTGTATGAAAATTGTATAATTATGTCGATTACTTTCTCCTTGTACAATTGCTTCTAATAAAATTAATATTTTTTAAAAAAAACACAGACAAGCAAAAAAAAAATTCTTGGTTCACATTTCATAATTGGAAAATCATTATTTAATGCTGCAAGGAATAGTTATGTGAATCTATATATAGAATTGCTAAAAGTAAATGTTTAATTTGATAACACCACTGCAATTTATTTCTTGATTTGTATTTGACCTGTGTCATTTTATATGCCCACTGTGTTAATGGACCATCTTATAACATGAGCAACTATTGTCTGCAAAAACAAGGAACTGCAGATGCTGGTTTACATAAAAGACACAAAGTGTCGGCACAAAGGGTGACGCAGCGGTAGAGTTGCTGCCTTGCAGTGCCAGGCACCCAGGTTCGATCCTGAATGCGGGTCTGTACAGAGTTTGTACGTTTTCCTTGTGACTGCATGGGTTTTCTCCATGTACTCCTGTTTCCTCCCACACCCCAAAGATATACCGGTTTGCAGGTTAGTTGGCTTTGGTAAAACAATAAATTGTCCCTAGTGTGCAAGATATTGAAAGTGTACAGGGTGATCGCTGGTCGGCGCAGAATCGATGGGCTGAAGGGCCTGTTTCCACGCTGTATCTCTAAAGTCCAAAGTTCTGGAGAAACTCTGGTCAGGCAGCATCTCTGGAGAATGTGCATAGGTGACTTTTTGGGTTGGGACCCTTGTTCAGACTGAGGACTATTATCTGCTTTTGCCAAAGCAGCTTGGAATTAATTGAACCCTTTCTAACCTAAGCATAGCATAGTTTGCATTAAGTGTGCTTTTGTGTGTGGGGGGGGAGGGGGGGGGAATAGTTATGTGAATCTATATAGAGAATTGCTGGAAAAGGATAACAAGTCTCCTATGCCTCGGTGACTAATTTTCAGGAAAATGTTTCCTTTTAAAGCCATTTATGTAGGAGGTTCCAAAAATCAATAATCTCCTGTGCCCCTCTCCCCTCTCCCCTGTCAATGATATGAGACTGTACAAGGTCAGCTGCAACATTGGCAGGCTCTCAAACCTGAACAGGCACCATCATTTTTTAAGTAGCAAGATCAAGCTTGAAGTGAATGCAGAGGGGAAGATGCTACTGTCAAGTGGGGTTACAACAAAGCCCATTTTGACGTGACGATCAATAGCGTTGACGAATTGTTGATTAATCAGCAAATTACACTGTTTTAAGGTTTCTTTTTCTAAATATTGTTAAAACAACACGTATCCAATATTGTCACTATGTAAGGGCTTTTAAAGGAATTAACAGCAAGCTGGCATATGCTTATTTTACTCCTCGAGGGATGGTTTTAATCAGCTTGCGACCTTGATGGTCAAGCACACACTCGCAGCCTGAGTAAGCCACGGACTACCCGATATTGATGTCATGTGTTGGAAGGTAGGGGACTTCCATCATCCAGTTTTTTTTTAAGTGCAAATAAATCAATAATGCACGCACAATTAGTTTTCAACTGCGCTGCTACCGTTATAACATTTTCCAGACTTCATGGGACTGTTTCATAAGACAGTGGCTCTCTCTAAAAAGAGAACCTCCAAGTGAATTACGCTGCACATAATCCGAACAGACACAAAGTAGTTGTCTAGCCTGTAGTCTTGGCTCACATACATAGAAGTAAGAGAAATATGGCTGATGTGTTATTATTAGGTCATGTTCAGTCCTGAATTTGGAGTTGACAGAACAACATTTTGGGAAAATGCCACATAATGAGAGGAATTACGCAAGGCATGCAAGAGAAGCTTTTGGAAATAATTTAAGAAAATATATGTGGGGTTTCCATGGGAATTATTTTAAAGTTAATGGCTTAAGCCACCATTAATAATTGTTCAATCGTAAAACACCAATTACAAATTATATTTTAAGTAGCTGATTTGTTGTTCTGGGTAGTAACAAAATAGATTAATTATCAAGAGGGAAAACTAATACATGTTAATCTAAAAGGGATTGTTAGGGATGATTGAGTTAACATATTATGATCGTTTCGACGGCATTTGGCCTGTACTTGCTACAGTTTAGAAGGATGAGGGGGTAAACCTCATTACAACTTGCCGAATAGTGAAAGGCCTGGATAGAGTGGATGTGAAGAGGATGTTTCCACTGATGGGAGAGTCTAGGACTAGAGGGCATAGCCTCAGAATAAAAATATGTACCTATAGAAAGGAGATGAAGAAGTTTTTTAGTCAGAGGGTGATGAATCTGTGGAATTCATTGCCATTGAAGGCTGTGGAGGCCAAGTCAATGGATATTTCTATGGTGGAGATTGATAAATTCTTGAATAGTACAGGTGTTGGAGGTTATGGGGAGAAGGCAGGAGAATGGGGGTGGGAGGGAAAGATAGATCATCCATGATTGAATGGCGGTGTAGACTTCATGGGCCGAATGGCCTAATTCTGGTCCTACAATGTATGAACATGGAAATTGCACGAGCAAAGAGATTTATCCAGTTAAAATGAGAAATCCAATTCAACAGGAAAGCAAGTTTATGCTCCTGCCCGATGCCTCAGGTCAGCTGATCAGCTGCTCCTTGAGGTACAAAGGTCTAAGCGGAAGCTCAGAGGGGATAGAGCCTTTTCTGTTGCTGCTCCGGCACTCTGGAACACCTTGCCGTTGCACATCAGACAGGCCCCCTCGCTGTCCATCTTCAAATCCTCCCTAAAAACTCATTTTTATTCTCTGGCTTTCGACACTGGCTGAGACATTGCTCCTGTTCTTAGTGCTTTTAATGTCTTTTAATTTTTACTGTTTTTTAGTCCTTCGTTTTACGGTTTTTAATGGTTTGTAATAACTTTTTGTCCATGAGTTCTCATGTACAGCACTTTGTGGCAACTGCGGTTGTTTAAAGTGCTTTATAAATAAAGTTATTATTAAAGTTATTATTATTATACCCTTCCAACATAGCAAGAGATCTTTCAAAATTGTGCATGCCATTGTATATTTAAAGTATAGCAATAGCAGAAAGGTGGATCCTTGGCAGATTGGGCAGACACATACTTGTAATATTACTGCTGCTGATTGGTCTTGTGTCTGCAAAGGCATGAGGGTATCTGAGGTTATGATGGTTGGTCCACATGTCTGTAGTGATGTTTCCTACTGTGCTGTAATATCAATGAAGTTGCTATTGTCCAAATGTTGCACAATTCTGTTGCTTTCTACATTTGTTGTTCATAATTACAAAAAGACTAAACAGGATTACAATAGGGACAAGTAGTATTTTTTTTTATGCTGATAAAAAGTTTATTTTGGCCTATTTGTTTTTTGTAAATGTAATGATGAACTGGCAACAACATGTTAGATGTTCAAAATGTATTTAGAAGCTAACTGTAGATAAACCCACGCTGAACAGGTGTAATCATACGTTGCTGCAATTGCTGCGTTAGTGTTGTTGGAGTTACTTGGACTTGAAAGCATAAGCACTTGTACAAATCATTTTAGAAGATGATTTATGAGAGGATAGAGGAAGTTGTGCGTACACAGACACCTTTCTCGTAACCACTCTTGCCACAAAACAAATGGTAGTTTGAAGCTATTCGGGCTGCAAGTTTCAGACTTTATCAGACTTCCGGGATTTTGTGCATGGATGAAACTCTTCAGTTAATACACCCTTCGAACAATTCAAGATAAGAATGGCATTCAATCTATCGTTATGTTCAAGAGTGGATACTTTTTCTTTCTTGGGAAATTATTTTTGCAACATCGATCACATGACCACAACAGGCGTAGAGTCATAATCATACAGCGTGAGAACAGGCCCTTCGGCCCAAATTGCCCACACCGACCGACATGCCCCATCTACACCAGTCCCACTTGCAGACGTTTGGCCCATAACCCTCTAAACTTATCCAATCCATCTAAATGTTTCTTAAACACTGCAATAGTACCTGCATCAATCACCTCCTCTGGCAGCTTGCTCCATACACCCACCACCTTTGTCTGAAAAAGTTATACCTCAGGTTCCTATAAAATCTTTCCCCCCTCACCTTAAACCTATGCCCTCCGGTTCTAGATTCTTCTCCTCTGGGTAAAAGACTTTGTGCATTTACCCAATCTATTCCTCTCATGATTGTGTACACTGCCTTAAGATCACCCCTCATCCTCCAGCGCTCCAAGGAATGAAGTCCTGGCTTGCTAAAACCTCTCCCTCAAGCTTAGGCCCTCGAGTCCTGCCAACATCTTCATAAATCTTCTCTGCACCCTTTCCAGCTTCACAACATCTTTCCTATAATATGGTGACCAAAGCTGAACATAATACTCTAAATGTATCACCTGCATCCTGTATAACTGTCCATCTTCAATACTCTTGACTGATGAAGGCCAATGTGCCAAAAGGTTTTTTTGACCATCCTATCTACCTGTAACCCCACTTTCTTGAACCATGTACCTGTACTCCTAGATCCCTGTACTCTACAACATTCACCAGCTAGGTCGGAAGAAATAGGTTGGCTTGGCCAAACAAGCTGGTTTTAAGGAGGATGTTTTCTGGGAGGCTCAGCAGCTGAGGGTCTCTTGGTAGAGGAAGGACAGGGATCCACAAACCTGTCTTCATCGATGGGCTGGAGGTGGAGAGAATTGAAAGTTTTTAATTCGTGGGCATGCATATCTCTGAAGTTCTGGACCCGGCACATTGAGGCAATCATAAAGAAAGTCCATTGATGCCTCAATTTAGAAGATTGAGGAGATTCGGAATGTCAACAAGTCCACTCTTGAACTTCTACAGGTGTGCAGTAGAGAGCGCATTGACTGGTTGCTTCACGGCCTGGTTTGGCAACTTGAAAGCACAGGAACGAAGAAGATTGCAAAAAATGGTGAACACTGCCCAGTCCATCACCTCTCCACCATTGAAAGGATCTACAAGATTCATTGCCTCAAAAAGGCAGCCAGCATCTTCAGAGACCCACACCACCATGACCACTCTCTCAGTTCACCCTTGCCATTGGGAAGATGGTATAGGATCCTGAAAATTGTAACGTCCAAGTTCACAACCATCAGGCTATTGAACACTACAACTTCCAAATAGACTCCAAAGTATATAGACTTGGGGGCATTATTTTCGACATTGTACTCTTATCGTTTATTTATTTATTTAAACAAACTTGACTTGACTCAAGTTTTTTGTTTCAAGTTGAGCCATCTCCTGAAGGGTTCAGAGTGATTATGCGTCAAATGCGGGCGTAAATACCTCTTAACTCTTAACCAGGCTGGAATGATTAAAAAATGTGAGCTGCACAATACAGTTATGAATTTTAGCCCAAATATGAAAAGATTCTTTGGAGAATAAATAATCTGAATCATGTTCACATTCTCACCTTAAATTTACTGACTGATTTTTTCATCAATGTCAGTAAAGATTAAGGTGAAAATGGGTTCTAATGAGTACACTATGATATTTTTAACAAAAAGGAGATTATTGATTTTTTTATCTACGTATTTTGAAGGGTAAAATTACGTCATTGTTACTCTGCCTCACAGAAGTAATGAATCGTTTTCCTTAAACTCTGAATGCTGTCAGATCCATTACAGATTAAACTTGTCAAAGTACTTTATTGGTTTGGAAACAGACGTCAGTAATTTATGTTCCTTTGCTAATAAGAGTTGTTGAAGGTTGCACTGCAGGTTATTTCCATGCCATTATCAATATTCGGGTTCTGCAATTCGTAGCGGCACACTGGCACAGTGGGAGAGTTGCTGTCTCACAACACCAGAGACCTAGATTCGATCCTGACCTCGGGTGCTGTCTGTGTGGAGTTTGCACGTTCCCCTTGTGACCACGTGGGTTTTTGCCGGGGTGCACAGGTTTCCTTCCACACTTCTAAATATGTGCTGGTTTGTAGGTTAATTGGTCTCTGTAAATTGTCCCTAGTGTGTAGGATGTGAAACGGGGATAGCATAGAACTAGTGCACGGGTGATCGTTAATTGGCATGGGTTCCATGAGTCAAAGGGCCCGTTTCCACATGCTCTCTAAACTAAACTAAAATTTGAGGCTCATCTGAACTATTGGGACCAAAGATCTTATAGCGGAGCAAGATGGCCTACTCCTACGCAAAACACGTAGTACGGTCATGGGCAGATTCATGGGTGATTATAGGACCCATTTTAGCAACCAGCCTCCGCCATCTTGTTCCGCCATTTTTCTTCCGGCCAAAGAACGGATCTTTGCTTCCGCCTCTGCTCTCGTAACTTCACTTTGGTCTTTGACTTTGACCATGCCGTCCACATCTACCAGTGTTGCCTACTGCTATGCGGTAAATTGTTCCAATCGCCAATGTAGGCGACCTGACTTGTCTTTCTTCAGATTCCCCGTTAAGGAGGAAAGGTAAGAAAAGACAAATAAATCACAATAAAAGCGAAAAGATTCCACAGCGTGCGGGGAGCCTGGCCCGGATCAGCACGGCCAAGACACCAGAGTGAAGTCGCGGGGAGGTTTACAATGTTTATTATTTAATGTCCCTTGTCTAGTCTGAAATAAAGTTCATCAACTCAAACACAGCATATGAACCATTTAAAAAGAAATGATTTAAAAAACATTAAAAAAGAAAATTATCAGTCAAAATTAATAAACATTTTATTCTTTAACAAGAATTAACAGAATTATGTACTAACAGAATTATGAATCTAACATTATATCACGCACAAAAAATGCTCCTCCGCAATGTTGATTACACTGCGAGTCGGGTCGATTCAGGTAGGTTACTAAAATGGGCGGGGAAAAATGCCCAGGATCCGCTCCGTAGCGTACTACACATCAGCCCATTGCATTTCACAGGAGTGGCCTATCTTTCTCCGCTATAAGATCTTTGATTGGGACTGATAGAAAATGTATCGGCAAGCAATTATGCACTTCGCTGATTTTACTACCATCCGGGCTGCCAACATTGGGTGAGAGTTGGGAGTGAGAAATTGCGAGAGACCAAGCCCGAGGGAGCATAGCGACCGAGAGGGGAGGGGGAGCTTTTACGTTTTTCAACGTGAAATTGTGCAATCTGCTGCATACTAAAGCGAGTCTGTGAGGTAAACAAACATAATAGTTGACTGGCAAATGACAATAGTGCTACCTTCCCAATATTTAACTGAAGGAAATAATGGGTCATTGGGGCTGTATGTTGTGACAGACAGCCTGACACCTTGCATGTAATTTTAATATTGCACTTATGGATAGAGAACTGGCTGGCAGACAGGAAGTAAAGAGTAGGAGTAAACGGGTCCTTTTCACAATGGCAGGCAGTGACTAGTGGGGTACCGCAAGGCTCAGTGCTGGGACCCCAGCTATTTACGATATATATTAATGATTTGGATGAGGGAATTGAATGCAACATCTCCGAGTTTGCGGATGACACGAAGCTGGGGGGCAGTGTTAGCTGTGTGGAGGATGCTAGGAGGCTGCAAGGTGACTTGGATAGGCTGGGTGAGTGGGCAAATGCATGGCAGATGCAGTATAATGTGGATAAATGTGAAGTTATCCACTTTGGTGGCAAAAACAGGAAAGTAGACTATTATCTGAATGGTGGCCGATTAGGAAAGGGGGAGATGCAACGAGACCTGGGTGTCATGGTACACCAGTCATTAAAAGTAGGCATGCAGGTGCAGTAGGCAGTGAAGAAGGCGAATGGTATGTTAGCATTCATAGCAAAAGGATTTGAGTATAGGAGCAGGGAGGTTCTACTGCAGTTGTACAGGGTCTTGGTGAGACCACACCTGGAGTATTGCGTACAGTTTTGGTCTAATCTGAGGAAAGACATTCTTGCCATAGAGGGAGTACAGAGAAGGTTCACCAGACTGATTCCTGGGATGTCAGGACTTTCATATGAAGGAAGACTGGATAGACTCGGTTTGTACTCGCTAGAATTTAGAAGATTGAGGGGGAATCTTATAGAAACTTACAAAATCCTTAAGCGGTTCGACAGGCTAGATGCAGGAAGATTGTTCCCGATGTTGGGGAAGTCCAGGACAAGGGGTCACAGTTTAAGGATAAGGGGGAAATCTTTTAGGACCGAGATGAGGAAAACATTTTTCACACAGAGAGTGGTGAATCTCTGGAATTTTCTGCCACAGAAGGTAGTTATAACCATATAACCATATAACAATTTACAGCATGGAAACAGGCCATCTCGACCCTTCTAGTCCGTGCCGAACACGTATTCTCCCCTAGTCCCTAGTTGAGGCCAGTCATTGGCTATATTTAAGAGGGAGTTAGATGTGGCCCTTGTGGCTAAAGGGATCAGGAGGTATGGAGAGAAGGCAGGTACAGGATACTGAGTTGGATGATCAGCCATGATCATATTGAATGGCGGTGCAGGCTTGAAGGGCCGAATGGCCTACTCCTGCACCTATTTTCTATGTTTCTATGTTTCTATCCCATCCCCCTGGATATTCCAGATTAATAAATTAAGGTTTTGTCAACTAATTACAAATCAGGCTAATTGGTATCAGGTATATGGACACATTTATCTGTTTTGTAGTAAATGCCTACTATTTTCTGTGTGCTTAAGCAAAGCAAGAATTTAATTGTCCTATACAGGGACACATGACAATAAACTCACTTGAACTTGAACTTGAACTACAAATCAATAGCATTAGCCAACTCCGAAACACGAAGCGCTGAGCATTGGGATCCGGACATCATGGACAACTGGTCTCAGTTCCCTGCTCACATCTGGCGGTGCTCTCTGTCTGAACCCGGAGCCGCGGAGCGTTTTTGAAAGTGGGGAGGCTGAGCGATCACTGATCACTACCCTTGGGAGTACCGGGCGAGGGAGTGGAGCAACCGAGTGGGGGGAGGGTGTGGGGGGAGTTGACAAATAAGTTGACAAATAAACTTAATTATTGATTTCTTTTACAATGAATTTTGTAATTACATTTCTGAAAATGTAAGCATGAGTTTGGTATTGCTCTGTTTTAATCCTAGGACAAGACTGTTAAAATCTGGGATTTACAGTGCACTTTGATTGTATGAAGCTTTTTTTAAACTCCACTAATGCAAGAAAGAATGTGCCTGCACAGTGTGCCTGGTACATTTGATCTGATGTAATCGGCACCATGACGTCAGTTAGTCAATTGATAAAACCAGTTCACACATTCTTCTGAATTCTATGTCAAGGTCTTTCTATCAAGTCTCTATATTTAGTTGTGAAAACAAGAATGACTCCAGGATCTCATTCATTAACTGCCGTTTAGCTTCTGGAATCTTAAGTCTGAGGTAAGTGGCAAAGGTGATGCACAATGCAAATTAATTTGGAGAGTGTTGCAAGGATATTGAGCACAATGCAACAGAGTCTTTTATAAACTAATTAGTGAAGAATACGTCAATTGGCAATTGAGAGATTACATTGCGTCAGTAATTCTGTTCATTTTTTTAAAATCCTTCCCACTTTTTTGCTGTTCCTTTCATCCTGAAGGCATTGATTGTATGCTAAAACTTCACATTTGAGTCACTTTATGGTGAAAAGAGACCGTGCTGGAGTAATTCAGCGGGACAGGCAGCATCTCTGGAGAAAAAGAATAGGTGATGTTTTGGGTCAGGACCCTTCTTCCTCAATTTATGGTGGTTCAACTCAATTGGCTATTTAAAGTTGTTGCTGTACTCCATAGGGAAAATTGCAGCTCATATCCTGCCTGTACATTACCTTCTGTAGGGAGTTGCTGGATTACCATTGGATTTATTCTGGTGCTATTTCTTCCAACTGTCAATCACCAGAAGCTGAGGTCAATTAACACAAAGCTAAACATTATGTGGTCGGTATTGGCAATGCAAGGGCAGAAGAGTATAACCCAACTGATTCCTAAATACACTGGCTGGGCCAGGAGGCTTCTCCTCTTGGCCTGAAACCAGAATGTTTGCAGAGGGGGGGGAGGGTAGACTTCATGTTTGCAGTGCACTGCTAAAGCAGTGAACCACGTGATGTGTGATGATTAGAGGTTTGCAGCACTTGCTGGCGATGATGTGGCTGTCATTCCTCCCATACACCTTTAGTTTCAGTAAAAGCACCGCCACTGCACACTTCTCCAAGTGCTAATGTTTTAATTTTGTCCGATCATTGAAAAAAAAATGATAATCATCAAAATATAAAAGTAGAAAATGTGAAAATATATCTTGAGCCTCACCCCTTGTAATGCATGGCATTTAGTGGTGGAGTGGAATCCGTTGAAACCTCCTGTCCTTTGAGGAAGTGTATCGCAACAAGATCCAAAGAATGGGCTGTGGCGAGTGAATTATCAGGTAAATCTCAAGGCCATGTACCAAAGAGGACACAAAGTGCTGGAGTAACTCAGGGCAGCTTGGCAGCTCAGGGGAGCATTGATAGGTGATGTTTCTCATCACGACCCTTCTTCAGACTAACACCAGAAAACTTGACTGGGCTGTTGGTTTGTATTGGTAAAAGACCTAGTGCCAATCAGATGGCACAAATCCCTTCCTTTAGAGAACAATTGTGCTTTTACTGCTGAACAGGGCTGTTTTAAAATGAAACTGATGTTTAAGTGGTAAATATGAGAGTGGACTCCAATTTCTCTGAAGTACAATGAACATATACTTGGACATTGAAATGATTAAGTGTTAATGTAATAAGGTGTTAAAATTGGGAACCCTTTTGGAATTGTATTAACCAGAGTGAACAACATTTTTTAAATTGATCTAGAACTTGGGGGTTTTGTTAGAGTTTGTTGTAAATTATTTAGTTTCCTTGATCAACCATTCAATGTGCTTGTAATGACATAATAAAGAAATATAGCCGGTGCATGATAACTAATGTTGCTTTATATACCAGCAATATCAGTGAACGAATCAGTTTACCTGATGTGAGTCCTGTTCGTAGATATGTCTGGAAACCAGACATAAGTGCAAGTCCCTGATCATGACGGAATGTGCTCACTGTTAGGGAATTTCTTGATTACATTTCAAAGTGCAAAATAAAAGCTTGTTTTTTAGTAAAGCAGGTTATTTCTCCGATAATCTTCACTCTCAACCTAAACTAACAAAAACAAATCAGTGGTTCCTTCTTGAAATTGTGTACCTTCGAATTTCCAGCATCTGCAGTTCCTTCTTGAACAAAAAAAAACAGTGTGTGCTCCTTTCGTGTCATTCCTGCTGCCAGTACTAAATGTGACCTGCTACCATGCTCATTACTACGATGCCAACAATCTGACTGGGAAGATTAATGCATAATCCATCTTCTACTTAGTGGTCTGGCTTTAGATGGGAATGTTCAGTCCTGGTTATGTTTTAAAATTAGGTAGTACTCAGAAACCTTGCTCTAGCTGGAACTGCCTATGGACCTCAACAGCCAATTTTGCCAGCTCAATAAGAAAGATGCCAAAACTATTGGATGCTGATTGCTTCTCCTGAAGATTAAAGGGAGTGTATAAACATGTTGTTTCTGATTATGCTGCCCATATCCTCCCCTGATTTATTTTTGAACATGATTTTTCTCTGTAAAATGAGAACTGATTGTGAAGATATAGTGGATTGCTTACCAAGACATTTGAAGGTGAGTAAAAGTAACCTTGAAGCAGAATGCCATATTTTACAAATGTGCAGCTAATTTTAACTTAGAAGATGCAGCGATCCCTACTCCAACCACTTTCTGTAACAAACTATATAATCTTTCAGCAACCCTCGGCTTGAGCTTTCTCCAAGCTTCCCTCGTCATTCAGAGTAACGCAGGTTGCATTAAGTTGGTGATTACTTGCTGCCAGCTAAATTACCTTTGTAGGTCTAAATTACCTCTGTTGCAAAGGAGGTCAACACATCTGGTTCAATTATATGAAAAGTGTGGTAGAGTTGCTGCCTTACAGAGCCAGAGACCCAGGTTCGATCCTGACCAAGGGTGCTGTCTGTATGGAGTCCATGAAATTCTCCCTGTGACCGCTTGGGTTTCCTCCAGGTGTTTGGGTTTCCTCCCACATTCCAAAGATGTACAGGTTTGTAGGTTGATTAGCTTCTGTAAATTGTAAATTATCCCAAGTGTGTCGGGTAGTGCTCATATACAGGTTGATCGTTGGTCGATTTGGACTATGTGGACAGAAGGGCCTATTTTCACGCTGTATCTCTTATCTGAAGTCTAACTGCTGTTCAGAAGGAGGGAGGTAGTTTTGGAGACTGCAAGTTTGCCATAATCTTCCAATCTTCCGTCAATATAGTGAAGATGCCGAGAGAACTGGCATTTGTACCGCCTTTGTTCAAAAGAAGTGCAAGTACTTCTGAGGCAATGATGAACCAGTTAGTTTAGCCTTGGTTTTAAGGAAGCGTTTAAAAGCAATTGGGGGGTGGAGTAGACATATGGATACATTTGCGTTGATAAAGGTCACCCAGCATGGCACTGTTAAAAGTAAGTCCTTTTTGACTTTTTGAAGTGTTAATAGAAATATTGTGGAAGGGAATACAGTAGATGTTTTAACTTTCAGTCTGAAGAAGGGTTTCGGCCCGAAACGTTACCTATTTCCTTCGCTCCATAGATGTTGCTGCACCCGCTGAGTTTCTCCAGCATTTTTGTGTACCTTTGATGTTTTATCATATTGATTTTCAGAAGTCAATAATAAAGTTCCACACCAAAGGGTGGTTAGTGAAACTGAGCAATTGGTCTGATGCAGTATCGGTAGAATTTGATTTAAGGGCAGGACACAAGATGAAGGCAAAATTCTATTTTTCAAACTAAAAAATGGTCAACAATTATATTCTAAAGTGTTTGTTGCTGGGCAGGACCAGCTCCTTTAATGTCTTGGGCATACGGTGCAGGATAGAATTTCCTTACGATGGATTGTGATAGATTGCAAGAGGACACAAGCGGGCATGTTAGGTGGGTGACAAAGGGAATTTAATATGTAAAAGTACAAATTTATGTATTTTAGTTAAAGATGATTGAGACTACATGGCACAGGCCAAAAACATGCATTGAAGCTGGGGGTAACAGGGTATGTCTGTGCATTGTGGATAGACAGATAGTTTGAAGAAGGGTACCAATCCAAAATGTCACCTGTCCTTTTTCTCCAGAGATGCTGCCTGACCTGCTGAGTTACTCCAGCTCTTTGTGTCTATCTTCGGTATAAACCAGTATCTGCAGTTCCTTTCTGCACTCTGTATTTGTGCATTGATCTTTCTAAATGGTGGTGCATGTTGAGAAAACCTTAAATTCTGAATTAATGTAAAGTTTGGAGTACAAATTCAGGAAGGTGATATTAAACTGGCAACAACTTGAGTATTGTGTTCTATTCTGGTCAACTCGCACTAGCGAGGATGTCAAAGTTCTGGAGAGGGAAGAAAAACTGTTTCTCAGAAGTGCTGTGCAGGCGAGGATTCCAGTTACAAGGTTTGATGTAAGAAACTGAATCTTTTCTTGGAAAAAGATGTTGATGAAATCTGTCAATGATCGTAGTTGGTGCACATGGGCAGGGCTGCAAACTCTCATGCATTGAGCGTGAGACTCGCTGCAGCTCCAACCATTGAGCAGCCTCAGTGCAACAGTCCCGGGCCGTCGGAGGTGTCGGAAGCATTGCGCCGCTGCCGTTAGAGTCTCTGTACCGAATTCGCCCTGGTGACCGGCATAGATCAGGCAGCATCTCTGGAGAGAAGGAATGGGTAACGTTTCTGGTCGTGACCCTTCCAAGGGGCTCAACCCGAAACCTTTAGAAGGGTCTGACCCGAAACGTCACTCATTCCTTCTCTCCAGAGATGCTGCCTATCCTGCAGAGTTAATCCAGTATTTTGTGTCTCTCTTCGGTTTAAACCAGCATCTGCATTTCCTTCTCACACAATGAGACCCAACAAGACGACTTTGAAGCTAGTACCACTGGTGGGGGAGGGACGGAGAGAGAGGGGATTTAAGAGAGAGTTAGATAGAGCTCTAGGGGCTAGTGGAGTCAAGGGATATGGGGAGAAGGCAGGCACGGGTTATTGATAGGGGACGATCAGCCATGATCACAATTAATGGCGGTGCTGGCTCGAAGGGCCGAATGGCCTCCGTCTGCACCTATTTTCTATGTTTCTATGTTAAAGAAATCGATATTCATACTCAATCAGGGAAATTAGATGATTTCTGTCTTTAAATTTATATTTTGTTCATTTTTAATTGGAAGTCTTGGATTAATGTATCGCGGGAACAAATAAGCAAAGGCAAGATGGTAAATATGAACTAAGTAACTAGCATGTTACATAACATAATATAGACAAAACAACTAGCATGTTAGATAACAAGGAAGCCAATGGATGTAGCACATTTAGTTATACAAAAAGTGCCCCATAAAAGATCATTACCGCATTAGATAAGCACCTGTGGACGAACGTAATAGGTTAAGTCCAGGGGGTCAGATATGGGGCTTTATGTGTGGGCCAGATATATTGTCAGTGCAGAGGGGCTAGGAGCAAGGCCAAGTGTGTATCCAGAGTCAATGTCTGGAATAGTACTAGGTGTGCAGTAAAAGCTGGGACAATGGGAGAGTTCAGCACTGGGAACCTAAGTAGGTAAGCAGCTATAATCAGGGTAGAATAGGGACCAGGTGTAAGGCTGGACTCAGGGTCAGGAATGAGAGAAGGTATGCAACTGGAGTCAGGGTCAGGCATAATACCAGGTGTGCAGTGAGACCCAGGTTGGTCAACATGGGCCAAGTGTTTGATTATAATCTGATTTCCATACATGAATATATTAAGATCATGTGCTGCATCTGTTGATCAGAGCCTGGCTCTACTGTGGAATGTAATTAGGAATGTAATTTAGCCAAACCTTATTCATAGGTAATACAATTTAAAGCATAAATATTGCATTCAAGTGTAGGATAAAAACCTCGCTACATTATGCATCAGATTCCACAATTTCAAGTTGAAAAATGTAAAAGCTCCGTACCCACACCCTCGCTCCCCCTTAATTAAGGTTTGTGTAAATGTTCTCTGGTTTGTTTTATGTGGGGGAGGGGGAAACTTTTTTTTCCAATCTATTACACTGCCGGAGATGCGATTGTTTTCCGGTCGCATCTCCGGTCGCCCTGAGGACTTACATAGTGGAGCAGGATGGCCTCGCTCGGGACTGACTTTGAGCCCCACCGTGGGGCGTGGACTTACCATCGGAGTTGATTCCTTGCCTGGGATCGCTCCAACCGAGGCCTGCGGATTTTACCATCGAGAGCTCGCAGTCTCTGGTAGAGACCATAGATGTTGTGAGCTCCCACGACGCGGAAGGTTCAACCAGCCCCAACCCGGGGTCCGATCTCCGGCAGGGGGGAGCTGAGAATCCCCCCCCCCCCCCCCACCCCCGATGCAGGAGCCTGAACGCCCCGATGCGGAGGGCCCAACCGTCGATTGCGGGAGTAAGATCGCCCCGTCAACGGAAGGCTCGAGGTCTCCGACCGCGGGAGAACAAAGAAGGGAAGAGATTGAGCTTTTTTTATCGCCTTCCATCACAGTGAGGAAGGTGGAGGATTCACTGTGGTGGATGTTTATGTTAAAATGTATTTTGTGTGTTCCGTTGCTTTTTATTTTTATGATGACTGACTTGGCAAATGAAATTCCTTATATGTTACAAAACATACTTGGCTAATAAAGTATTATTGTGTTGTATTAGTGAATGGTTCAAGGACCGGAAGAGAATATTTAATGTTTTAGACGGACTCGACGGAATGTTAAGATTTTTTTTCGCAGAGTAGATTTGTTTTGCAGCTTGTTGCGGGTAAAATGTAGTGGAATCAGTTTGGCAGGGTTTACAAAAGTGACAATTGAGGATTGGCACTTGAGGGGAAAATAAACTACAGAGCAATTATAAAGTATAAAGGGCCTATCCCACTTGGCGATTTTTTACGGCGACTGCCGGCGTCATATTGGTGTCGCCAGTGTGAAAGCTACATCTTCTAGATGCGCTGGGATGCATCCTCAGTGATGTGACCAGGGGTCATCGGGTGTTTCGGGTCTCACAACATCAGACACCCTCGCCCAGGCGACCCAGCCGGGGTTGATCAGGCCCCGCTTTCGCCTCAGCAGCAACCGCCCACGGATCAGCCCTCTTAATCCAAAGGCACCTAGTGGCTTTCTCTGTGCCTTCGCTTGCGGATTGAATGGCCCTCTTCTTTGCCAGCCCCGTAATGCCCAACTGGTTAAGGACTTTGCAGAGTGAGAATCCTGCAAAGCCTCTACAGCCCACCTCTATGGGCTCATAGTATGTCTTCCAGCCGCTGCCCTGGCACATCTCCACCAGTTCCTGGTACTTTGCGCGTTTCCTCGCGTTAGCCTCTTCAATACGCTCTTCCCAGGTCGCTGTCAGCTCCAGAATGATCAGCTGTTTTGTCACTGGAGGTGATGATCATGTCTGGCCGGTGTGATGTTGCTGTGATGTGCTGTGGAAATTTCAGCTGTTTGCCCAGATCGACGTGCAGCTGCCATTCAGTGGCTGTGTAGAGGAGGCCCGTCCTTGTTTTTGGTCGAGGCTTCTCTCCAGCTTTGACAAAAGTGATTGATTTCTTTGGGGCGTGGTGGCGTTTGCTATTACCGATGGCAATGGCTATGCTCTCAGCAACCACCTTGAGCACCTGGTCATGGCGCCACCGATAGCGACCTTCCCCAAGAGACTTTGGGCAGCTGCTGAGGGGATGTTCTAATGATCCTCTTCCAGAGCTAAGTGGGCAGGAAGGTATTTCACTCTTGCCCCAGACGTGGAGGTTAGCTGGGCTTGATAGGGCATCGTAGACAGCTTGGACAAGGAACCGAATGCACTGGAAGTCTGCCTGCATGATGTTTGACCAGGTAATCCTGCGCTGGTATGCTCTCCCACCTTGTCCACGCTCCCTGCTCTCTGAGCCCCACCGTCCTGCTCACACGCTCTTCCTCCACACCTGCTCGGACCTCTTCCTGGATTAGATGGAGTCTCTCCTTGCCCCGGGCCTTGCCTATTGGTGTCTTAGGGAAGTATCCCAAACCCACTCTGCCAGTTACCATGACTCCCATCAATGCCTTTTGCCTTAGGCGTGACTCTGCCACCTCCACTGCTTTCTCTGCCCCCCATTTCCTCCCTGTTCTCACCTCGATGCCAGCCGATGACACCTTCAGGTCCCTGGAGTCCCTGTACTGCAGAGCTTCTCTTGTTCGCGCCACCATAAACTCTTCCGTGAGGCCACTGAATGGGAACTGCAAGATGTTACTGGTCCCATACAATGCTGCACTGTTGAGGCTGTGGGGAAGGCCAAGCCACCTGGGGAGAAAGCCGCTGATCTTCCTTTCGAGGGACTCAACTGTGGTCAATGGAACAGCGTAAACCAGCAGAGGCCACAGGACACGGGGCAGGATGGAATGCTGATAGATGCAGGCCTTGAATCTGCCTGGCAGACCTGACGTTGACTTGGGTGAGCCAGGCTTCAAGGTCTTCGATGGACTTTTGAATGGCGGCAGAGTCTTTCAGTTGCGTCAAAAAGCTTCTCCAAACGCTTGACAGGTTGCTCAGTGATGGAGGGAATGGCAGTTCTGGATAGTAAGAAGTGGAATCTGTCAGTCACCTTCCCCTTCTTCAGCACCGTGGATCCTTGCCCAGGTGATAAGTTTCTCAAGACCTTGTAGGATCCACCTACTTCCTGGGACCGATGTTGTGGTGATGGTAAGGTCAGCCATAAAAGCTCTTATTGTGGGCTGTCGTACACCAGACTTGGTTACGGGGGCTCTGCATTCCACCTGGGCTGACTTGGCCGCCATGTTCATGGCAAGAGTAAAAAGAATAACAGAAATGGTGCAGCCCATTATTATTTTTTCAAGCCAATGCCAGTCTGATGTTTCTGACCCAGAAGTCACCCTCAACCTGAAATTATGGTATTAATTCAGGATGAGGACCGTGATCTTACTGGGAACATGGTGTTGGTGTAATGCAAGCTCAACCAGTGTGTGCTGTATGGACCCATAGGCATTGGCGAGGTCCAACCACAGAACAACTAGGTCGCCTCTGTTTTCAACATTTCAAAATCCAACGGCAACAAAAAAAAGTTGAGACACCTGGAAAAAACAGCTCACGTCATACGTCACCACCGCTTGACACCGCAAATTTTTCGGTGACCTGATACGTCAGTCAATGATACCGGCAGTCGCCGAACAAATCGCCAAGATTACTCTACTGGCCTCTAGCAGAGGGCTGAACAGACTGAATGGCTGCCTTCTGTAGGCAGACATTTATGTTGTCAGAGACAGAAAGCTAGACAGAAAGATGCATGTGTGTTGCATTGTCTTGCAGTCCTTTCAGCACCAGATACTGCATGTAGCGCACCAGCTATAATCTAACTAATAAATTATCGCCATCACTTGCCTCCGTTAATGAACCCCGAAACACTATTACCTTTTTTAATTATGTGCCTGAATTTTTTTATCTGTTTTCCACACGCAATTTAGTGCTCCTACATTGCATTAACGTTACATTTTACAGATAGTTTTACTATGACACATTTCCATAACATGAATCTGATATAACATAGATGATAAATTGGGAAACATTATTTGTAACACGCAGGCTGCATTGGTTTTAACGTGATTGTTTTGAGGGATTAAAGAGCCACTTTAATTATTATTACCTTATGAAATGACAAGTGGGAAAAATAAAAGTTGTCTGGAATGGGGATTAGGTCTCGACCCGAAACGTCACCCATTCCTTCTCTCCAGAGATGCTGCATCATGTCCCGCTGAGTTACTCCAGCCTTTACGCGGAAGTCCATTCTGGACATACATGGTGCCCACACTGAGTGGTGAGGTTTGCCTGCAGTTTTGGGGCGAGGGATTTAAATCTATCGGTTTACGTTGCCCCAGGCCCAGAAACCAACAGCAGGTCCTTGCAAAGTGTTCAAGAAGGAACTGCAGATGCTGGAAGATTGAAGGTACACAAAAATGCTGGAGAAACTCAGCGGGTGCAGCCTGGGTTGCTTGCGTCCGGATGGCATGAACGTTGAATTCTCCCAATTTTGCTAGCCCTTGCTGTCTCCTCCCCTTCCTTAACCCTCGAGTTGTCTCCTCCCATCCCCCGCCCTCGGGCTCCTCCTCCTCCCTTTTTCCTTCCTTCTTCCCTCCACCCCCCATCAGTCTGAAGAAGGGTTTCGGCCCGAAACGTCGCCTATTTCCTTCGCTCCGTATATGCTGCTGCACCCGCTGAGTTTCTCCAGCATTTTTGTGTACCCGCAGGTCCTTGCAATGTTGGGCCTCTCCTGTGTTGTGCTGCCCACCACCTCTTATACTGTGTTCAAAAGGGAACTGCAGATGCTGGAATATCGAAGGTACACAAAATTGCTGGGGAAACTCAGCGGGTGCAGCAGCATCTATGGAGCGAAGGAAATAGGCGACGTTTTCTGAAGAAGGGTTTCGGCCCGAAACGTCGCCTATTTCCTTCGCTCCATAGATGCTGCTGCACCCGCTGAGTTTCCCCAGCAATTTTGTGTACCTCTTATACTGTGTTCATCAGAGCTGGTGCAGGATTCAAGACCCACTGATTTCATTTAGGATTTCAACCCTGCAGATTAGAAGGCAGAGGAGAAATGCTTTCTTTTTGTAAATTACTTTACACGAATTTAATGCTTTTAAAATTTTCGACTGAGTTACTCAATAATAACATCCCAAATATATCAATTTCCTTTTGATTATTTATTTAAATATATCCAATGGCTCTGAATTTTATTACCTTTGGCAACTGGCATAGTTCTGCCATAGTTTTTGTCTTCTGTCAAAGCCTGATAGAGGTCTGAAGAAGGGTCCTGACCTGAAAAATCACCTATCCTTTTGTCCAGAGATGCTGCCTGACTCACTTAGTTACTCCAGCACTTTGTGCCTATCTTTTTTTTAAATAAACCAGCATCTGCAGTTCTTTCCTATTACCTGAGAAGTCATCTGGGGTCAGAGCCTTGGTACCACACAATGCAGATTTAGCCACAGCACCTTGGGAAGGCCTCTGCCTTGGGAAGGCCACAGCACCTTGGGAAGGCCTTTAAAAACATTGCACCTTAAACTCGTAGAAAGCTAGGTTTTAGCTGTAAGGATGCATTTATTGTTCTTGCAAACTATTTTTCAACACAGGCTTAAGACTGAAAGCTTCTGAAAGCTTGATGCAAATGACTAATTTAATCAATTTTTTACTTGATTAACTGAAATGTAATCAATATTCCATGCCAAGTTTAGATGAGCTGAAGTGATCTTGTGTTAGCTGCTGTCACATTGTGTTGAAGAGGGAGCCATATTTTTATGAAGCACCTGCAATGATGCTGCAGCAATTGCACACTATATACATTCTCCAATGTATGCACTTCATGGTTTTAACCCTGCAGATTTTTTTTTTCTAGCTGAGCACTATCATTATGTTGTCAGCTATATTTAAGCTTCAATATCCTTCGGCAGAATATTGATGTAGCTTTTGGCATTATTTTTTAAATGGACGACTGACATTATGCTCACAAAGACATTAATCTGTTTATATATTTTAAGTGCACTGTCCACTTCACACTCTCAACTAATGAGATTCCAATCCGTCTCAAGCCTAGATCATATTTTATTTTTGGCACATTGACACAAGGTTCTTCAAACTAAACTTGGAGTTTTAAAACTTAAAGCTTTTATCATTCTTAATATTACAAGAAATAGCATGGCTGTATCCCGATGTTTGTAGGAATACATTAGATTATGATATTTGGAAAACAAAGGTGTAACATTTGTGCAAAAGTGACACTTTGTGCCAAAATAACACTGATTAATGTTGCTAGCTGTTATTTATACACCAACGGAACGGTGATCTCCTTTGTAGAGCATGTACCAAGATCCAGGAATTTGCTTGCCAATATTAATTGATCTACTATCTTTGAAAAGCAACATTCACTTTTGTGAAGTTGGTGTATTTGAGGTAAATCAAACTCTCACTTTTAATTTTTTTTAAAAGAGGCACGAACTGCTGGAGTAACTTGAGCAACGTCCCTGAGAAACATGGATAAGTGACGTTCGGGTTTGACTGATCTGAAGAAGGGTCCCGACCTGAAATGTCATCTATCCTTGGTTTCCTGTTACTCCAGTCACTTGTCTTTTTTTTGTTAACCTACATCTGCAGTTCCTTTTGCACTTTTAATCCCAATGTAGTATGCATCAATGACTGCTAACCAACGTCTTTAGGACCTAAACTTAAATATGAATGAATTAATAAGTTTATTGGCCAAGTATTCACATGCAAGGAATTTGCCTTGGTGCTCCACCCACAAGTGACAATGACATACAGTGACAGTTACGAATGACACATAAAACATTAAACGTTAATAATAAAATATTATTGATTAAACATGTGAATTAAGTAAAATACCAGATCAAAGTGAGGCTGCAGATTTTTGGCTGTTGAGTAGAGCAACTACTCGTGGATAAAAACTGTTTTTATGTCTGGCTGTGGCAGCTTGGACAGTCCGGAGTCGCCTTCCACAGGGAAGTGATTCAAAGAGTTTGTGGCCAGGGTAAGAGGGGTCAGAGATTATCTTACCCGCTCGCTTCCTGGCCCTTGCAGTGTACAATTCGTCAATGGAGGGATGGTTGCAGCCAATAACCTTCTCAGCTGATCGGACGATTCGCTGCAGCCTCCAGATGTCGTGCTTGGTGGCTGAGCCAAACCAGACCATGATGGAGAAGGTGAGAACGGACTCTACGACGGGCATATAGAATTGGACCATCATTGCCTGTGAAGGATTGTACTTCCTCATGTATCTTTCATGGTTAGGAATTGTTTTAGAAGATGTTAAAAATCTCTCTTGTTGAAAGGCAAATCTTGCTCTCCTTTTTGTCTCTGACCGAAACTGTTCTTATTTCTATCATCAATTTTAAGGTTTACTAGACCAAGGGCAGACTCATTGGGTCTGCTCCCCCAACGCAGCCGTTCCCTACCCGTAGCCCCCACGGGAGTCGTGGTCCTGCAACTCAAGCGGCTCAGGAATGAGCAGTGCGGCTGGTTTTAAATGGCGTCTTTGAGGCGAGATGCGGGCGCCAGCAGCCGTTATGGTCGCTGGGCAGCAGGAGGCGACAAAATGAGTGAGTGGGGGGCAGAGAAGGTTTTAATGACGAAAACATAACAAAATCTAATGAGGAGTGGATAGTTGGAATGAAAAGTGAAATGTCCACCTAAATGGCTGCTTCTATGGGTGAGAAGCCAGTTTACTTTTGAAATATTGGGGGGTGGGGGGAGGGGGGAGAAGGATTTGATTAAAAACGTGTACTTACACACGACGAAATGTAATGAGGAGCGGATACTTAGAAAGAAAAGCGAAATCTCTACCGAAATGGAAAAGATCTCGGAGATTGAGCGTGTGGATTCGGCGTGGCAATGAATCAAAGGAAGAAATGCAGCCGGCAGCCGTACATGTAAATGGATCCATTCCAATTGGACATCTGCGAGCATCGGCCATTCCGATTGGACATCTGCGAGTATTGGGCATTGTGACATCACACGATGGAACGAATCAAAAGGCAGAAAGGCAGCCGGACGGCAGCCGGACGGCAGGCGGCAGGCACAGAGTTTTAATAGTATACTAGACCAAGTGCAGACCCGTTGGGTCTGCTCCCCCAATGGTGTGATCCCCCAACCCAATATTCCACCATGCACCCGTCTCCTCCAATGGAACTGAAGCCGTTCCCAAATGTAAGATTCCAGCACTCCCCTGCCTCCCTCAGCAGTGGATTTTAAAAAAATTCCAATTGCACCTCCTCTGCCTGCTGCAGCAGTGAAAAGTTCAGAGTGTTCCTGTCTTGTAACTTTGTTTCGAAGTGTGTTGGAAGCTGATAGGAAGGAGCAGCCGTCAACGAATCAAAAGGCAGAAAGGCAGCCGGACGGCAGCCGGTCGGATGGCACGAGAGTTTTAATAGTATACTAGACCAAGTGCAGACCCGTTGGGTCTGTTTCCCCAACGGCGTTTGCGGGGGGGGGGGGTGAGAAGAGGGGAGGGGAGGGAGGGGAGAGGAGGAGGAGGAAACGGGATAGATTTGGGAGGGAAATGAGAGCGGGGTAGGGGGTGAGAGATGGGGAGAGAGATGTGGGGGAGGGGGGATGGGGAAGATGGGGAGGAGGGAGGAGGGGAGAGGGGTGGGGGAGAGAGGGGAAAGAGTGGGGAGGGAGAGTGGAGGGGAAGGGGGAGAGTGGGGAGGGAGGAGGAGAGGGGTAGGGGGAGTGATGGAAGAGGGACAGAGGGATGGGGAAGGGGGTGGGGGGGAGAGGGAAGGGGGTGGGGTAGAGAGGGAAGGGGGGTGGGGGAGAGAGGGATTGGAGAGGGTGAGGAGAGGGGGAGGGGGAGGAGAGAAGGGAGAGAAGTGGAAGAGTGGGGAGGGAGGGAGGGGTAGAGGGGTAGCGGGAGTGGAGGAAGAGAGATGGGGGAGTGGTGGAAGAGGGACAGAGGGGTAGGGGAAGGGGTGGGGGAGAGAGGGGAAGAGAGAGGGGTGGGGGTGGGAGAGGCGTGGGGTAAGGGGATAGAAGTGAAAGAGTGGGGAGGGAGGGGTAGGGGGAGTGGTGAAAGAGGGACAGAGGGGTAGGGGGAAGGGGGTGGTGGTAGAGAGGGAAGGGGGGTGGGGGAGAGAGGGATGGGTGGGAGAGGAAGAGGGGTGAGTAGAGAGGGAAACATAGAAGCATAGAAATTAAGTGCAGGAGTAGGCCATTCGGCCCTTCGAGCCTGCACCACCATTCAATATGATCATGGCTGATCATCCAACTCAGTATCCTGTACCTGCCTTCTCTCCATACCCCCTGATCCCTTTAGCCACAAGAGCCACATCTAACTCCCTCTTAAATATAAACAATGAACTGGCCTCAACTACCTTCTGCGGCAGAGAGTTCCAGAGACTCACCACTATCTGTGTGAAAAATGTTTTCCTCATCTCAGTACTAAAGGATTTCCCCTTTATCCTTAAACTGTGAGCCGCTTGTCCTGGACTTCCCCAACATCGGGAACAATCTTCCTGCATCAGACAAATGCAATTCAGGACTTTTCACTTCTCAAGCAAAGTCAGAAAGACGGTTAGTGAAAAATTCGAATAATCGCTGAGCGTTCAGATGATGTGCGCGCCTCCTGCACCAAAGGGGGGGGGGGGAGCGTGTGTCGTCACACACAAAGATCTTGTAGCGGAGAGCTCCGCTATAAGATCTTTGGTCACACACTATGCACGCGCCTCCACAAACAGATGAGCGTCTTCTTGAATGGAGAGCGCGTGGCTGCCTCCACAAACAGTCACACACACTGTGGACCTGCCCCCACAAAAAATATATTTGTGTGGAAGGGGAGGAGGAGGGTGGAGAGGGAGAGGGGGAGGGGGGGGGTGGGGGAGGAGAGGATGGGGGAGAGAGGTGAAGGGGGGGGGAGGAGGGGTTGGAGCGGGCGTGCATGAGAGAAGAGAGGGCAGAGAGAGAGAGAGAGAGGCTGGTACAACAACAAAAAACCTGGATAAACTCAGCGGGTGCAGCAGCATCTATGGACTGAAGGAAAAGGGCAACGGTTTTGGCCGAAACCCCTTCTTCCGGGTTTCGCTCCATAGATGCTGCCGCACCCGCTGAGTTTATCCAGGTTTTTTTATGTCTACCTTCGATTTTCCAGCATCTGTAGTTCCTTCTTAAAGACAGAGATTGTGCACGGTAAGGGAATGAGGAGGGAGAGGGGGACGAGTGTGGAGGGAGGGGGAGAGTGGGATGGGAGGGGGAGAAGGGTGGGGGGAGAGAGGGGAAAGAGTGTGGGGGGGGAGGGGGGGTCTAAGCTATAACAGTAAATTAAACATTGTCACTAATGCCAGTGTGTTGTAGAGTAATCCCTGCTGATGTGCTGGAACACAAAGAAGGACCCCATGAATCAACTAACCCACTTCAGCAGGGAGCAGCTTTCTTGCACTTTAATCGACCTCGCAGCACTTTCTTCAGCTTTTTTTATGCTTTTCCCACTAAATACGATGAACCTGCTGCAAGTTTCCACGACATTTATTCCACAGATCAACACACCAGTAAAACAGGCATCTGTGAAGCTCCCTCAGCCATTTTGTGTGCTAGCCTGAAACAAAGCGCATCATTGGCCAACTGGCAGACAACTCAATGTTAAACGTGCTTTGATTGGACTAAAAAATTCCCGACATTTTTCCCGTTTTTCTGAGTTTCAGTGGTGATTTTTATAAATATTTTTACACAATATGTGAAAACTTCATGTAGTTTGGTGACTTGGGTCACGAAACTGCAGAATAAAGCTCCTCGGCCCACAGCCTAGTCTCTGTACTCCCTCTATGTCAACAATGTCTTTGAGCATTGGGCATTGTGACATCACACGATGGAACGTTCACCAGGGACTGGGGCTCCTGCAAAGGCATATGTAAATGGATCCATTCCGATTGGACATATGTGTGCATTGGGCATTGTGCCATCACACAATGGAACGTTCACCAGGGGCTGGGGCTGGGGCTGGTGCTGCTTCTATGGGTGTGAAGCCAGTTTATTTTTGAAATAGTGTGGGGGGGGGGGGTGAAGGATTTGATTAAAAACGTGTACTTAAACACGACAAAATGTAATGAGGTGCGGATACTTAGAAAGAAAAGTGAAATCTCTACCGAAATGGAAAAGATGTCGGCGATTCTGCGTCTGGTTTCGGAGTTGCAGGGAATCAAAGGAAGAAAGGCGGTCGACAGCCGTACATGTAAATGGATCCATTCCGATTGGACATCTGCGAGCATCGGGCATTGTGACATCACACGATGGAACGAATTGAAAGGCAGAAAGGCAGCCGGACGGCAGTCGGACGGATGGGACGAGAGTTTTATATATTAACTAGACCTAGTGCAGACCCGTTGGGTCTGTTTCCCCAACGGCGTTTGCGGGGGGGGGGGGGGGTGAGAATAGGGGAGGGAGGGGCTGGGGCTGGTGCTGCTTCTATGGGTGTGAAGCCAGTTTATTTTTGAAATATTGGGGGGGGGGGGGGGGAGAAGGATTTGATTAAAAACGTGCACTTAAACACGACGAAATGTAATGAGGTGCGGATACTTAGAAAGAAAAGTGAAATCTCTACCGAAATGGAAAAGACGTCGGCGATTCTGCGTCTGGTTTCGGAGTTGCAGGGAATCAAAGGAAGAAATGCGGCCGGAAGCCGTCCATGTAAATGGATCCATTCCGATTGGACGTCGGCGATTCTGCTTTCCCCCTTATCCTTAAACTTTGACCCCTTGTTCTGGTCGTCCCCAACATTCGGAACAATTTTTTTTGCATCTAGCCCGTCCAACCCCTTAAGAATTGTATACGTTTCTATAAGATACCCCCTTAATCTTCTAAAATCTATGGTGATTCTATGCTGATTCTATGGGTGAGAAGCCAGTTTAGTTTTGAAATATTGGGGGGGGGGGAAGGATTTGATTAAAACGTGTACTTAAATACGACGAAATGTAATGAGGTGCGGATACTTAGAAAGAAAAGTGAAATCTCTACCGAAATGGAAAAGACGTCGGCGATTCTGCGTCTGGTTTCGGAGTTGCAGGGAATCAAAGGAAGAAATGCGGCCGGAAGCCGTCCATGTAAATGGATCCATTCCGATTGGACGTCTGCGAGCATCGGGCATTGCGATTGGACATCTGCGAGCATCGGGCATTGTGACATCGCACGGCGGGAACGAATCGAAAGGCAGAAAGGGATCTGGACGCCAGCCGGACGGATGGGACGAGAGTTTTATTAACTAGACCAAGTGCAGACCCGTTGGGTCTGTTTCCCCAACGGCGTTTTACGGGGGGGGGGGGGGGGGGGGGGGCTGCGGCATCAAACTCACATTAACCACCCCCCAAACACACAGGTGGGGGGAGGGGGGATGTGAAGAGGGGAGGGAGGGGAGAGGAGGTGGAGGAAACGAGACAGATTTGGGAGGGAAAGGAGAGCGGGGTAGGGGGTGAGAGAGGGGGATGGGGAGAGAGATGTGGGGGAGGGGGAAGATGGGGAGGTAGGGGAGGAGGGAGGGAGGGGGAGAGGGGTGGGGGAGAGAGGGGAAAGAGTGGGGAGGGAGAGTGGAGGGGGAAGGGGGAGAGGTGGAAGAGTGGGGAGGGAGGTGGAGAGGGGTAGGGGGAGTGATGGAAGAGGGACAGAGGGGTAGGAGGAAGGGGGCGGGTGGAGAGAGGGAAGGGGGTGGCATAGAGAGGGAAGGGGGTGGGGGAGAGGGATGGGTGGGAGAGGGAGAGGGGTGAGGAGAGGGAAACATAGAACCATTGAAATTAAGTGCAGGAGTAGGCCATTCGGCCCTTCGAGCCTGCACCACCATTCAATATGATCGTGGCTGATCATTCAACTCAGTATCCTGTACCTGCCTTCTCTCCATACCCCCTGATCCCTTTAGCCACAAGGGCCACATCTAACTCCCTCTTAAATACAGCCAATGAACAGGCCTCAACTACCTTCTGTGCCAGTGAATTCCAGAGATTCACCACTCTCTGTGTGAAAAATGTTTTTCTCATCTCGGTCCTAAAAGATTTACCCCTTATCCTTAAACTGTGACCCCTTGTTCTGGACTTCCCCAACATCTGGAACAATCTTCCTGCATCTAGCCTGTCCAACCCCTTAAGAATGTTGTACGTTTCTATAAGATACCCCCTCAATCTTCTAAATTCTAGCATGTACAAGCCGAGTCTATCCAGTCTTTCGTCATATGAAAGTCCTGACATCCCAGGAATCAGTCTGGTGAACCTTCTCTGTACTCCCTCTATGGCAACAATGTATTTGAACATTGGGCATTGTGACATCACACGATGGAACGTTGACCAAGTGCTTGTGCTCCTGCAAAGGCATATGTAAATGAATCCATTCCGATTGGACATCTGTGAGCATCGGGCATTGTGACATCACACGATGGAACGTTCACCAGGGGCTGGGGCTGGTGCTGCTTCTATGGGTGAGAAGCCAGTTTATTTTTGAAATATTGGGGGGAGGGGGGGTGGAGAAGGATGTGATTAAAAACGTGCACTTAAACACGACGAAATGTAATGAGGAGCGGATATTTAGAAAGAAAAGTGAAATCTCTACCGAAATGGAAAAGATGTCGGTGATTCTGCTTTCCCCCTTATCCTTAAACTTTGACCCCTTGTTCTGGTCTTCCCCAACATCCGGAACAATTTTTTTTGCATCTAGCCCGTCCAACCCCTTAAGAATTGTATACGTTTCTATAAGATACCCCCTTAATCTTCTAAAATCTAGCGAGTACAAGGCGAGTCTATCCAGTCTTTCTTCATATGAAAATCCTGACATCCCAGGAATCAGTCTGGTGAACCTTCTCTGTACTCCCTCTCTATGGCAACGATGTCTTTGAGCATTGGGCATTGTGACATCACACGATGGAACGTTCACCATTGGCTGGGGCTCCTGCATAGGCATATGTAAATGAATCCATTCCGATTGGACATATGTGAACATCGGGCATTGTGACATCACACGATGGAACGTTCAGCAGGGGCTGGGGCTGGTGCTGATTCTATGGGTGAGAAGCCAGTTTAGTTTTGAAATATTGTGGGGGGGAGGGGGGGAAGGATTTGATTAAAAACGTGTACTTAAACACGACAAAATGTAATGAGGGGCGGATACTTAGAAAGAAAAGTGAAATCTCTACCGAAATGGAAAAGATGTCGACGATTCTGCGTCTGGTTTCGGAGTTGCAGGGAATCAAAGGAAGAAATGCGGCCGGAAGCCGTACATGTAAATGGATCCATTCTGATTGGACGTCTGCGAGCGTCGGGCATTGCGATTGGACATCTGCGAGCATCGGGCATTGTGACATCGCACGGCAGGAACGAATCAAAAGGCAGAAAGGGATCCGGACGCCAGCCGGACGGATGGGACGAGAGTTTTATATATTAATAGATAGATAGATAGATAGAATAGAAGATAGATAGATAGATAGATAGATAGATAGATAGATAGATAGATAGATAGATAGATATGATCAGCAACCTTCAAGGATGGTTTTGAGTTGAATTTTATAGGGAATTTCTGCAAATGACTCAAATTTTCATCATGGTGTAAATCAAGCCATTCAATAATCTAGCGCACCTCAAGAGGACGACATCTCAGTTGAAATGGAAAAATTAAAAAATAACAAAGTTAAAACAGATTTCCTGTCTGATTATTGCATACCCAAATCCGTCTCTAAAGTTTGTTGTTTGATCACAACACATTGTTTTAAAGTAGGCAATGATGATTATAGCACCAACTTTTTTTAAATTTAAAAGTTGATCAGAGCAGGTCTATGAACTTTTCAGAGGGTGTGTGGTGGATAATGTATTAATCCTCTACAAATGTTAAGCAACATTTTGTGGCCCATATTGTGTTGGTGTGATGACAGCTGTCACAGATATGGAAGGTGATACTTCATCCCTGTCAGCGCCATCTGTTCTCGTTTCCACCACATATGTGAAATGCACGTCTGCCAAACAAATGACAGCTTATCTCCTCATATATTTGTCAATGCATTTCATGTTCTAGTTTTTTTTTATCCTGGCGCCGTTGCTAACTTGAGGTCTTTCCGATGTATGTCAAGCATAGATCCAGCAAAATAAAATTGGATAATGTTTTGTTTAACAATTAGTAAAAGTAGTAAATCGCCTCAATATTATGGTCACAATATTGAACAAAATTCTACACCAGGCAGCTGGTGATGGTTTAAAAAAGGTGGTTTGTAGAAGATGACTTTTTTAAGAAAGTGGCAGTACAATGTCAAAGGTCAGGGCTGTTTAAAGGGACAAAACTGCAGGATCACTGATATTTTGCAATCTTGTAATGTTGGAAGAAGTTAAAGCAATTGTGGTGGGCTTGACAAGTTTGCTTGAATGGACATTGGGGAAGAGATTACGGAGGGGTTTTAAAGTAGTGCAGAGCCAACGTATATCAGCTAGCAGGAGAATGAGTGAGTGAAGAGAACTTGATACATTATAGGGTAGAAGCACCAGGACTCTTGCGTTGAGTGCACGTGAGTGACCAGCCAGGAGATCCTTATGGGCCTGCAATTTTATTTGGGCAACTACATGCCCCTGTCACAAAATTTTCAACATGTTGAAAATTTTTCGCCGACAGTGGCAACAATTTTTGCTGCCGTAGGTTGACGTAGGTGTTGTCGTAGGTTGTTGCCAAGTGTCGTGGGTGAATTCCATTAAAACTAAAGTGTCGCCTAAGTGGGACAGGCCCTTTAGAATCATAGTTTTCATGTAACAAAGCACGGATGGGAGGTTTTGGAAGAAGAGGGCTGAGGCAGAGGCAGCCTTGCACCTGTAAAAGCCGCCTGTCTAGCTGAAGAGAGGATTTGGGTGATAAAGATCATAAATTAATCACACAATTTCCCTCGGGTGATGAATAAAGTTTTATCGTATCGTGCTATCTGGTTTTAGCCTCGCCCATATATTATATAGTATTTTGAGACAGAGTGCCACAGCAGGAATCAAAGATGATGGCTTTGGTCTTGGCAAGATACAACATAGGATCAGAAGATGTAGAATCCTTGTGGGTAAAGTTAAGAAACTGCAAGGGTAAAAAAAACCCTGATGGAAGTTATATACAGACCTCCAAATAGTGGTCAGGATGTAGTGTACAAATTATATCTTGAAATATAAAAGGTATGTAAGAAAGGCAATTTTACAGAGGTCATGGGGGGTTTCAATAGGAAAGTACGGTAGGCATGGGCGGCACGGTGTCATAGCGGTGGAGCTTCTGCCTTACAGCTCCAGAGACCCGGGCTCGATCTTGACAATGGCTGTTTGTCTGTGCGGAGTTTGTACGTTCTCCCCATGACCTGCGTGCGTTTTCTCCAAGATCTTCGGTTTCCTCCCACACTCCAAAGACGTACAGGTTTGTAGGTTAATTAGCTTGGTAAATTGTCCCTAGTGTGTGTAGGATAGTATAAGTGTTTGGACTCAGCGGGCTGAAGAGCCTGCTTCTGCACTGTATCTCTAAACTAAACTAAAGTAGACTGGGAAAATCAGCATGGTACTATGTCCCAAGAAAAATAATTTGTAGAATGCCTACAAGAGGGCTTGTGGTCGAGCCCATGAGAGAAAAGGCAATTTTGTGGAGTTGATGTTGTGCAATGAAATATTCTTGATTGGGGAGTTTAAGGTGGAGGAACCTTCAGGAGGCAGTGATCACAATATGACAGGATTCAACCTGCAGTGTGAGGGAGAAGCTGAAATTGGATGTATTGGTATTACTGTTGAATAAAGGTAACTACATAGAGGCGTGAGAGAGGAGTTGACTAAAGTTGATTGGAAGGGCACCCCAGCAGAAATGACAGTAAAGCCGCAAGGGCTGGAGTTTCTGGGAATAATTTGGAAAACTCTGCCCTCTGGTTCACAACTCTCCCATTTCTGGAAACATCCTTTCCACTTCCACTCTATCTAGGCCTTTTGTTATCCAGTAGGTTTCAATGAGAATCCGCCCTCATCCGTCTAAACTCCAGCGAGGACAGAGCCAGAACCATCAAATGCTCCTCATACATAAACCCATTCATCCCCAGGATCATTCTTGTAAACCATCTCTGACCCCCTCCAACAGGTACACATCCTTCCTCCGATATGGGGCTTGTATACAAAAACAGGGATGTAATGCTGAGGCTCAGTAAGGCGTTGGTGAGGCCATGTTTGGAATATTGTGAGCAATTTTGGGCACCATATCTGAGGAAGGACATGCTGGCTCTGGAGAGGGTCCAGAGGATTACAAGAATGATCCCAGGAATGACTTGGGTTTACTTACGATGAGCGTTTGTCGGCACTGGGCCTGTGCTCGATGGAGTTCAGAAGAATGAGGGGGGGGGGAACCTCATTGTACATACAGAATAGTGAAAGGCTTGGATAGAGTGGATGTGGAGAGTATGTTTCCACTAGTGGGGGAGTCTAGGACGAGAGGTCATAGCCTCAGAATTAAAGGACGTTCTTTTAGGAAGGAGAGGAGGAAATTTCTGTAGCCAGAGGTGAACCTGTTGAATTATTTGCCACAGAAGGCTGTAGAGGCCGTCAGTTGATATTTTTAAGGCAGAGAAAGACCGATTTTTGATTAGTTCAGGTGTCAGAGGTTATGGGGAGAAGGAAAGGGAATGGGGTTTGGAGGGAGAGAGAGATCAGCCATGATTGAATGGCGGAGTGGACTTGATGGGCCAAATGGCCTAATTCCACTCCATCACATGACCGTATGACCTTATCCAGGGAATGCAACAAGTGTGATTTATGTTTCTATTGGTCACGACAAACGTACTAATTTGAAAAGGGAACCTTTGATTTCTGTCTCCCGGGTCATGGATGAGTGTTGGAACATCTACATCCTCCTCCTACAGTGGTAAAGAGAAAAAAACTGGAATGTGAACCATCCCAGTCACTCCTGCGCAATGTCCTTGGAGTTTCAAGACGTCAGTTGCAAAACCCTGACAACAGGACAGAGGTTAGAAATAGTCCTTAAATGAAGCAGCAACACAATTTTATTGATAGCAGCCTTTATGTTCTGGAGAATTGATCATCATTTGGCTCATCTAAGCAATCCTTAATTACAACAGGTGACTTTTTGTGTCACGTTTACTGGTTTAGACCAAGTGTGTGCAAGATCAATTTCCAACTATGGCACAATGTAAGAGGAAGCGAAGATTTCAAGAGGGAGGAAGGTTTCCTTTGTAGATATTTACAGAAAAAACTCCAACATATTGAGATTTTTTCATGTGGTTTCCCCACCCACTTATTGCCTCCGACTCTTTCCGATGAGCACAACAGCATGTAAAGTACTTGTAAAGAATGTCGTACAAATGTCTGAAGGATGCCGTAAACATGTTGTTTGCGTTGTTCTTAATCCATAGAATGTTGAGTTATCTTTCTGACTTTTACATGTGCAAATCTTGCTTCCCAATGTACAAGACGACCAATAGTAAACTGATGCTGAGCAGTGCAGGTTAGAATTGCAGAAATAACTGGAAACAAAAAGGCTTTTAACCGTAAGCACCAAACACATAAGGGCAGACCAGCGGCAGCCTCCTTAGTATTTTAAAATGTGCTAACCTTAAAAGCATAAAAGGTTTCAGTAACATCAATTGACAGACTTATGTAGGTCACATCAAAAGAGATCAGGAACCAAAATGAGGCACAAAACCATTAACATTGGACATATGAGCCTTTTCAGACAAACAATTTCTCTCTGCTATTGATCTCTGGTGGATCAATGAAATGTTGCTAAGTGGGTCCTGTGAAAACCTCATTGGCTGAAAAGCTTCATGCAATGATAAAATTGTGCATTTCATATAGCATAATATGTCACAACATGACATAGGAGGAACTATTTAAAGCACATGTCCATATGTGGTTGAGGAAATTACATTGTATTGTTCACTAACTGAAACATTGGCTATGTATTTATTTTCTTGCTAAAATGCTTTGAAGCTGAAGTTCAAAGAGCTTTTTATGCCATGGGTTGTCATAAAAATCAGTTTTTGTTTTACAGAGGCTTGTGATTTTCACACCATTGGAAATATTAGTATGTTAATATTGGTCCTTAGTCCAGGTGCCTTGGAAACCTTGGTCGGCATGTCAAATTGGGTTGAATGGCCCGAGTGATCATTGCATGACTATGAATCTAAGCCCCAACGCATTTTAGAGCTTTCATTCGATGCTGCATTCACTAAAAGCACCACATACTTGATGGGCGTGGTGCAATGGACGTTTAATTCTTCATCGTCTCAGGCAATCTCTCATGATTAAAGGGCCTGTCCCACGAGCATGCGACCTGCATGCGGCAAGCGCGACCTAAAGGGCCTGTCCCACGAGCATGTGACTGCATACGGCAAGCACGACCAAACCAGAAGCAGGAGCCGCGCGAAGGTCGAGTGAAGTCCGCGCGTGATGTACGACGTCGAGGCGGCTGCGGGCCGGCAGGCCGTTGCCGCGCGGAATTTTTGAAGACGGTCAGTTTTTCGGAGTATCGCGCGATGTCGGGACCAGCTCCGCACAACTCCATACGGCTTCGGCGATCGAAGTGGGACCGGCCCTGCGAGGCCGTACGGCTCAAGCGACCACGTTAGGTCACGCTTGCCGCATGGAGTCGCATGCTCGTGGGACAGGCCCCTTAGGCCGCGCTTGCCGCATGGAGTCGCATGCTTGTGGGACAGGCCCTTTAGGATAACTTGATTTCATTCTGGTTCCAAGGTGACCAAAGAGACAGTGTAGACCAGCAGACACCCACAAAGGTAGGAGATGCCAGCTATGTGATATAGGTGGGCATGGGAGATAAACGGCCATTCCTGGGTAACTTCAGCATGAGAGTGGGAAAAGCTTATGCAAAGTTTACAAACTCAGCGAACTCTAGACAAACGGCTCTGAGCAAGGTCTTGACATAACCGACACCCCTTTTCTGTCAGAGACATAAGCACGACATCTCGCCTGCTTTCACACCAGCTGCAGATGAAGGAAGAGATTGCTGCATTTCAAACTGATTCCGTTCAGTATGTGTGCACCACTTTGAGACATTTCTGTGAAATATGAAAAGATTCTCTCAACCTCACCCCCATTTGTAGGTGGTAGAACAATGGCAATGTGGAACATGTTCTCCAGGCTTACATTATATGTTGAAATTAACAGGTCTGTGTGTGTGAGAGTGAGAACTTCAGACCTACATTTTTCTGATGCATATTGGCAAATAACAATAGGAAGAAACTGTGTTTAAATATTGACATTTCTAATTGACCGGTTTAAATATTGTACTTATTTTTTAAAGCTAATTAAAACATTTAAATCGTCATGCACAACTTGAATGATGCAATTTTAAATCATTATCGTTTCATTAAATGTGTCATGAGATTAATTCAGGAGAGCTTGGTTTTATGATTTATTTAATGTTCTTGGGCTCATGATATTTCACAGGAGTGAGGAATTTTAGGTTATTTGATAAACATTTGGCTTACAATTGTTAAACTTGCTGAGCACTTATGCAATCATAAAAAATTAGCATCTGCCGTAGAGTCATGAAGCCATACAGCATGGAAACAGGCTATTCAGCCCAACTTGCCCACGCCAACCAACATGTCCCATCTGCACTAGTCCTACCTGCTGCACTTGTCCCATAACCCTCTAAACCTATCCTATCCATGTACCTGTCAAAACAGTGACGAGACAGTGACCTTTGCACGAGACAGTGACCTTTGCTCTATTCTGACACATTCTATCCGTAGTTTGAAAAAAAAAACATTCATTATTCATCTTGGTAAAATGTCCATGATTGTTTTCTTATTCTATGCGGATCTTTTAAAGTACATTTTCTGACCCTCGCAACCCTGCACCTCGCCCCATAAATCTTGAGTAAGGGTGGCCAATGACAGTCCATTGTTTGGATGTTATCCCTTGAGAACTAGTGACGTTTCTGATTTGTGCACACCTCACTGCCTTTTTATCTCTCTGCTCCTCAAACACTTAAAGACAACACCTTTTGGAACTGGATTCGTTTGGTGAAACTCCTCATCAAAAGTGAAGCTATTGTGCGTTGCTCACAGGTTGTTTCAAATATGCTGAGAGTGATATTCACAGCCCTTAATAATGGAAAAACACCTCGCTGCTCAAACTACAACTGATTTATTTTAAAAAAATACTAACATTTTTATCCCAGAAATCCCGAAGATATGATTCATGCCCCCAAATAGCACAAGTCTGTAGTCATTAGTGAGGGGTGTAGACAGAATGTCAAATAAATGATTGCTGGTGATTTGACAGGTCATCTGTTTTCCCTGATGGAGTTGCTTGGCCTCAGTTCAAATCTTGACAAAGAGTCCTAATTTTCATTATCACGGTTCCATAGGTAGTGGCAGACGGATGATGATAATGCAATTAATTGTGGATTAGCACTAATTCTGGAACACGCTCTAAAACATCTCTCCAAGAGCAATTGAAATACAAACCTTCTCTGGTTTTGACATTCAGAGATTCCAAACTGAAGGTCATATTTTTGGAAAAAGCTTAAGCATTTTCAGTCTGGTCGAATATGTCGCTAACAAGATGAGATACAGCGTGCAATGTTAAATAAATAATATAATTAGAGCATCATGATGACCAGCTCTTTTGAAACACACATAACTCGTATTAGGCGTATAGTCATTGTAACTGAGTCAAAATGTTATATTGTAACTTTATATAACCTAGGATTACACTATAAAAGATTCATGGAATAACCAACAGGGAAGAAGTGGATCATAATTATACAGAATAACGATTTTTAAAATGTATATTTAATGAAAGCAATATAAATATGATGATGCCTGATGCTACGTCCAGAATTGCCAACTCTAAAATAATTTTGCTTCGTCTCTCGTTCTTCTACTTGTAAACTAGAGGTCATTGAGAATTTGTTTTAGACTTTAAAGACTTTAGAGATACAGTGTGGAAACAGGCCCTTCGGCCCATCGTGTACATGCCGACCAGCAATCACCCGTGCACTAGCACTATCCCACACACTAGTGACAACTTCCCTTGACACCTCTTCTGAATAGGATTACCATTTGTGTTGACTGTTGCAATAGACAATAGGTGCAGGATTAGCCATTCAGCCCTTCAAGCCAGCACCGCCATTCAATGTGATCATGGCTGATCATCCACTATCAGTACCCCGTTCCTGCCTTCTCACCATATCCCTTAATTCTGCTATCCCTAAGAGCTCTATCTAACTCTCTCTTGAAAGCATCCAGAGAACCAGCCTCTACTGCCCTCTGAGGCAGAGAATTCCACACACTCACAACTCTCTGTGTGAAAAAGTTTTTCTTCATTTCCATTCTAAATGGCTTACCACTTATTCTTAAACTATGGACCCTGGTCTGGACTCCCCCAACATTGGGAACATATTTCCTGCCACTATTGTGTCCAAACCCTTAATAATCTTATATGTTTCAATAAGATCCCCTCTTATCCTTCTAAATTCCAGCGTATACAAGCCCAGCCGCTCCAATCCATCAACATATGACAGTCCCGCCATCCCAGGAATTCACCTCATGAACCTACGCTGCACTCCCTCAATAGCAAGAATGTCCTTCGTCAAGTTTGGAGACCTCACATTTATCCGCATTAAACTGCATCTGCCATGCATCTGCCCACTCACCTAACCTGTCCAAGTCACCCTGCATCCTCATATCATCCTCCTCACAGTTCACACTGCTACCCAGCTTTGTGTCATCTGCAAATTTGCTAATGTTACTTTTAATCCCTTCATCCAAATCATTGATATATATTGTAAATAGCTGTGGTCCCAGCACCGAGCCTTGCGGTACCCCACTAGTCACTGCCTGCCATTCTGAAAGGGACCCGTTAATTCCTACTCTTTGTTTCCTGTCTGCCAATCAATTATATAACCATGTCAGCATCCTACCCCCAATACCATGTGTTTTAATTTTGCCCATTAATCTCCTATGTGGGACCTTATCAAATGCTTTCTGAAAGTCCAGATACACCACATCCACTGGCTCTCCCTTGTCCATTATCTTGGTAACATTCTCAAAAAATTCCAGAAGATTAGTCAAGCATGTTTTCCCCTTTTGTAAATCCATGCTGATTCGGACCGATCCTGCTACTGCTATCTAAATGTGCCGCTATTTATCTTTTGAAAGATGGATTGACTCCAGCATCTTCCCCATCACTGATGTCAGGCTAACTGACCTATAATTCCCTGTTTTCTCTCTCCCACCTTCCTTAAAAAGTGGGATAACATTAGCCCCCCCCCCCCCCCCCCCCCCCATCCACAGGAACTGATCCTGAATCTATAGAACATTGGAAAATGATCACCAATGCGTCCACGATTTCTAGAGCCACTTCCTTAAGTTACCTGGGATGCAGACCATCAGGCCCTGGGGATTTATCAGCCTTCAGTCCCATCGGTCTACCCAACACCATTTCCTGCCTAATGTGAACCTCCTTCAGTTCCTCCGCCACCCTAGATCCTCTGGCCACTAGTTGCTATTTGTGTTTACTGATGAGAAAAGTGTGTAATGTTTTGATTCAAAGAGTGAGTGACATCCTCGAAAATGTACTTCAACTGAAGAAAAGTTGATGCTAAATCAGGTTGGGCAGAATCACCTGTGGTATTATAGGAGTAATTTGTTTCTGGAATCAGATTTCCACCAAGGAAACGTTACCCCTAACCCTATCACATCTTAAAATTCCAGTTTCGCTAGTTTAAACGATCTCTAAAATAAAACAAATGAGTGAACAATTTTCTGATTTTAAATGAACAGCTAGTATTATCGCTACTTAATTTTCATCTATTATTCACATAACCCTGGGATATCCAGAGCTGCGTTATAAAGTGCCTTTAATGTAATAAGGAGGGTTTCATTCAAATGTTGACATGTAGCTATGTAAAGAAAAAGATTGAGTCATATGATCTAATTACCCAGAGTAGGGGAATCAAGAACCAGAGAAAATGGATTTAAGGGTGAGAGGGGGAAGATTTGCTTGGAGGGGCAACGTTTCCACACAGTGGATGGTGGATGTATGGAACGAGCTACCAGAGGAGGTCATTGAGGCAGGTACTATAACAACACTTAAAATACGTTTGAATGGGTGCATGGCTTGGAAAGGTTTAGAGGGAGACAAAAGTGCTGGAGAAACTCAGCGGGTGCAGCAGCATCTATTGAGCGAAGGAAATAGGCAACGTTTCGGGCCGATACCCTTCTTCAGACTGATTTAGGTTTAGAGGGATATGGGCGAAATGCAAGTAGGCGGGACTAGAGTAGATGAGGCATCTTGGGCCGCACGATCAATTTGGACCAAAGGGCCTGTTTCCATACTGTGTGACTGGCTTAATGACTCTAAAGCTTGTAGATAGAAATGTATTTTAAGGAGAACAGTAATGTACGGAAGTAGAAAGGTTTAAAAGGGAATTGCTGAGCTTGGGGCCCTAGCAAGTAGAGGCACTGCCATCTGTGGGCTAGGACGGTGATCGAAAGCTCAGATATGAAAGAGCTATAAGTGGGAAGGTGGGGCAAGCCATGGAGAGAGCACTCCAGTGTGCTATCATTTGACTCATCAAGCAAATCGATGGCCATGCAAAAGTAAAGCTGCTGAATTTAGTAACAAATATTTATAGGTGATGTGCCTGTATGGAGAGCTGGTTTATTGTTTTTCAGCACTGATATCTGTAAATATTTGCACCCAGCCTGTTATATAAGCTCAGACTGTGCACAAGACTAAAATCGTGGTCAGATTACTTTGTGGCTTATTTAATGCATTTAGCATCTTTGGTGAAAGTCAATAATAAATTCCATTAAATTGAATCAATAGTTCATTAGGTATTGATCCTCAGCAAATAACATGCAGGTCAAGTTTCCATTCTGGATCCCATCTACATACACAAGTTATAGGAGCAGAATTAGACCATTCGGCCCATCCAGTCTACTCCACCATTCAATCATTTCCCTCTCAACCCTATTTTCCTGCCTTCTCCCCGTAACCTCATGACACCCTTACTAGTCAAGAATCTGTCAATCCGCCCCTTAAAAATATCCGTTGACGGCCTCCACAACCATCTGTGGTAATGAATTCCACAGATTCACCACCCTCTGACTAAAGAAATTCCTCCTCATCTCCTTTCTAAAGGTACGTCCTTTTATTCTGAGACTATGGCCTCTTAACCAAGACTGGACCACATGTGGAAACATCCTCTCCGCATCCACTCTATCCAGGCCTTTCACTATTTGGTAAGTTGCAATGAGGTTCACACTTATAGAATGTAGAGATACAGCATGGAGGCAGGGCTTTGGGCCCATTGTGTCCATACTCACTATCAGTCACATTCTATGTTTTCCCATTTGCATGTTATGCGACTTCCTTGGTTATTTTGCATATTATATATAAAAAAACTTTATGCACAATTTGACTTCTAAATATTATCTGACGATTAAACTGTTATAGTGTGTAACATTGAGGTTATTGGTTAATTGTTAACCTGTAGATCTTGGTTCTTTACTGTGATTTATCTGATTTGTGGTAAAAAGCAGATATGTAACATTCAAACTATTCCTGTTGCATTCAAAATATTTTGAATACCTAATTTTGGTTTTCCTAAGGCTAACAGGCATTTTGGATAGAGTAGACCAAGTTTCTCTCTCCCAGAAATTGCCTGATAAATCAAAGTTGAAATTGGAAATGTTATTGGTACCAACAGTGAGAATGACTTTGATTATGGCAGAGGGGTGGGAGATTGCAACCGCCACGTGGTCCACCCTGTTTCGACAAATGGATTCAACCTGGCATGCACAAACAGAAGATCAAACGGAACAAGTTGTCTTACAACTTTAGGGTGTGCACGCCATACGCAAGAAGAAGATTATGGCAGAAGCCTATGCAAAAACAGTGTGATTACTGTATTATACAATGTATCGCAAAGGGAACACAGGACCAGGAATAAGATCATCAACCCTCACGCCTGTATTTGCACTCCATTGGGCCTTGGCTGATCTGTATCTGAACACTCAGCCCACCACTGGCACATATCCTTTCCCTTGACACATGTTTCCTAGATAAATCTATTGCATTGACTTAATTGATTAGAGTATTTCTGGTCATTTTTTCTTATTTCCAATGTCCATTGTATTTCACTTTAAAATCAATTTACCCTGTTCCTGAAAGCTGCATTTATCCCCTGAATTTTACAGCTGTTTGTGGAAATATTTTATGTTGTACTACTCTTAAATGGGGGGGGGGGTTGTTCCCCACTTACAGGATAGTTCCACTTCTGCTGAGACCAAAAATAGGGCAGGGGTTAAAAATCTAGCTTGGATCATAGAAACATAGAAAATAGGTGCAGGAGTAGGCCATTCGGCCCTTTGAGCCATTCAATGTGATCATGGCTGATCATCCAAAATCAGTACCCCGTTTCTGCTTTCTCCCCATATCCCTTGATTCTGTCAACCCTAAGAGCTATATGTAACTCTTTTGAAAACATCCAGTGAATTGGCCTCCACAGCCTTTCGTGGCAGAGAATTCCACAGATTTGCAACTCTCTGGGTGAAAAAGTTTTTCCTCATCTCTGTTCTAAATGGCCTACCCCTTATTCTTAAACTATGACCCGTGGTACTGGACTCTCCCAACATTGGGAACATTTTTCCTGCATCTAGCTTGTCTAATCCCTTAATTTGATATGTTTCTACTATGATCCCCTCTCATCTTTCTAAATTCCAGTGACTATCCCAGTCGATCCATTCTTTCATCATATGTCAGTCCCGCCATCCCGGGAATTAACCTGGTGAACCTACGCTGCACTCCCCCAAAAGCAAGATCGACTGCAGGATTTGTCAGGCTGTTCAAATAATTCAGCCAAACTTTAAAATTCTGCCTTTGAGAAATTGGCAGAACTAATTACTTGTCATAACATTAAAATCAGCTAATGGACCAACCTTTTTTCCCCCAAGTTCAAAGACTGTATGCCCAGAACACATTTAAATAAAAGGGGCACCCAAAAGACATCATCAACTGAAGTTGCTCAATAAAGTAATCTAAAAGCGAAGCTTGTTTATATATCACAGGAACAGACCCTTCGGCCCACAGTGCCTGTGTTGAATATGTTGACAAGTTAAACCCTTGCCCATATTTCTAACTTATCTATATCCTGCATTGTCCTGGGACAGCATTTCCTCGTTGTGCACAACTCCAATTTTGTTGTCATCTGCAAAACTTACTAAGTACCCCATCTACCTTTTATGTCAGTGTTGTTCATATATATATATATCATAAATAACATGTGTACCAGCATAGATCATTGTGGATCCCAGCAGAACACCATGGATCCCTGGTCATACATCTCGTTTGGGACAGCAAGGCGGTGCAGAGGTAGAATTGTTGCCTTACAGCACCAGAGATCCGAGTTCAACCCTGACTATGGGCGCTGTCTGTACGGAGTTTGTATGTTCTTCCCGTGACATAGTGCCAGTCCTGAACTCTGATCAACTGGTCTTTAAACAACTCCCACATGTCTTATGTGGACGCATCCAATTACAGCTGCTCCCAATTTACTCTCTAGCTCCTGCCTAATAATATTGTAATCTACATTACCTCAATTTAGCACCCTCCCCAAGGTCCACATTTATCCTATTCATAACTATCATAACTAATAATCAAATTGTTTCAAGCAAGTTTTATTTTAGATTGGGCCTTTTGGCAGCAATTCTCAATGACCTTTCAAGTCTCTGCTTTCTGTCGCTCTTTTTAAAATCACCATATTGAAAACAAAAGCAGGGCTAAATATTTATGACTTAATATGTTGAATTTGGAACCAAATTGTTTCCTGCTTAAATTAGGTCATATTGAGAGTAATTCGTATTTGTAAAAAAAAAAATCATGTACTCCTTCAAAAATGAAATAGGCTGCGCTTTGTTTTTCTGACATTGCACATTAATTAATGCGTTAATTTGCATCGGCTGTAAATGGGTATGACAAGAAAAATATCATGCTGGTATTGTAGTTGTGTGATTTGTGGATAGCTGTATGATAAGTACGTGTGCATGTGTGGATAGCTGTATGATAAGTACTCTGGATAGCAAGGTCAGGATGTGGAGGGTTCTGGTTGGCTTCACACGAGACAGAATTCACATACTTCCCAGACAATGGTCAGAGACCAGACTTATGGCAGACCATCTCCAATTTATCTGTTCTTTTGTTCTTGCCCTGTGGTGAGCTTTTGTCTAGAATTATCAGAATATCAGGAAACAGACTGAGCCAATTACCACCGCTCAGTTCCAAGTGATGGTCATCAGAAAATCTGGTACTATTGTGCATGTGTCTGGCTTTGGGATACAAGGTACATGTGTGAAAAGTTCTTTGAAAAAAACATAAGCATTCAGATTCCTCCTATTCAAATGTAAGACCTTCTGTTGTGATTGTTTGGTGTTATGTCCTCAGTGTAAATTTAAATATTTAATTCTCCTCCTCGCACTGCCTACTTATATTCATTAAATATACATTTTCCAGGTTTGAGTAGGTTCCTTCAGCTAGGTCTGCTTTCATATTTATAATCATGATCTAATTCAACTACATAATTCTTCCCTGCTGTACATCACAATTCAGTCCAATTACCTTGTTAAGATTCTTTAATCCACTTTGCATTTACTGTAACAGTGACTGAATATCCATTGAAGGTTTTCATATGGAGGCTGAAAAATGTAATGAAGATGTGAACAAGAAAATATACCACAGATCACTGCTGTTATATCACTGTTATCTGTATAATTGCCATCTGACTGAACTTTTCGCTACAATTGTAATGCCCTTTTTCTTATACCTAGCACTGCGCTGCATTGGCAGATTTAATTTGTGTTTTTTTTTAAATGGCTTGAAATTTCGTTGGACCTCATACCTCTGTTATTTGTTCCTCGAACACCTGCTTCCGTGAAAGTAGTATGGAGGAAAATGGCTGGAGAACTGTGATTTTAAAAAAAATTCAAATAGCATAGGATTTCTTTTATCCCTGAGAAGGTGTGTACAAGGGCAGCTCTATGCTGAAATAGACCAGCATTGTGGAAGTTAATGCAGCTTTCTGCTTTGTTCTCCATAACTCACCAGTTTAGAAGAGTTGCATGAGAAGATACTTGATTCCTGTCTGATTCTTGTCTGATTCCTACTCTGGTCTGCAGAATAGAGGGACAGCAAAATGATGAGGTTATCAAACAGGCAATTGCAAGCTTTTACCAAGGGCAACATTACTGTTTAGTTTAGAGATACTCCGAGTCCAGTTCAACCAACGATATCCGCACAATGACGCTATCCTGCACGCACTAGGGACGATTTACAGTTTTACTGAAGCCAATCAACCTGTTCGACTTTGGAGTGTGGGGGGAAGCCGGAGCACCCAGAGAAAGGCCACAGGGAGAACATACAAACTCTGTACAAATAGCACCCTTAGTTAGGATCGAACCAGGATCTCTGGCACTAAGGCAGCAACTCTACCGCTGTGCCACGGTGCTGGCGTTGTAATCTGCTTAGTTTTTTTTTTTTTTTTTAATATTTTATTTTATTATAAGTAAGTACAGTCATATGGCACCAAAGTGCCTAATATATATTTTCATAATACATTTTATGTACAACTTCTTTTTTGTTTTTTATTACACTGAAAAAAGATTAGAATAAGAAAAAGAAGTTAGATAGTAAAGGATAGAAAGATGTGAAATATATAGTGTGTGAAAAAAGAAAACGAGTAAATGAAGAAAGTTGAGAGATAGAATAGAGAAAAGAAAAGAAAAGAAAAAAAGAAAAGGAGATCATTATTTATAGTCTTGACCAACCCTCGTCCAGTCCTGAAACAGTTATTTTTTACAATTGTGTTGCACCATATGATTCCAAAAAAACGACGAATGGAGACCAACTCGTTATGAATTGGTCTGATTTATCCATTAGGAGGAATCGCATTTCCTCAAGATGAGCGGTGTCCAACATACTTGCAATCCACATTTTAAGCGTTGGTATTGATGTACCCTTCCAAAATTTAAGAATTAATTTTTTTGCTATTATTAAACCATAGTTAAGGAATAGATTTTGAGATGTATTCAATTTATTCCCATCTTCCATTACGCCAAATATAATCATTTCAGTATTTTTTTTTTAAACGTTTTCCTGCTACAAACCCCTCCCATTACACAAATGGAGAATGATTGTGGCA